>NW_026067970.1:6118292-6221760 GCF_014885135.2 Alexandromys fortis
GCTCTGCTCTCCCAGGCAGCTCCAACCCACGATGGACTTAGGCTAGAATCTTCCCGGTAAGCGCACCTTGGGGTGCTTACACACATTACTAGAAATGGGCTAGTCCAGGTGCGAGAGTTAGCCTAGAAGAGGCTAGATAGAAATGGGTCAAGCAGTTAAATGAATACAGTTTGTGTGTTGTTATTTCAGGCATAAGCTAGCCAAGCGGCCGGGGTGTTGGGGAACCAGCCCCGCCACCACTCCTATTTCAACACGGGGCTGCGTCCCCAGCACCCCGGCCGCCTTCTAGCTTATGCCTGAAATAACAAAACACAAACTGTATTCATTTTAACACGGCTTGGCCCATTTCTATCTAGCCTCTTCTAGGCTAATTCTCACATATTAATTTAGCCCATTTCTAATCATCTGTGTAGCACTGCTAGGTACGCTTACCGGGAAGATTCTAGCCTACATCCATCCTGGGTCGGAGCTTCATCACGTGTGTCTCAGAGAGAAGCTATGGAGTCTGTCTGAGAGTCTTACCTCACTTCCTCTTCCTCCCAGCATTCTGTTCTGTTTACTCCTCCCACCTATGTTTTAACCTATCAGGGCCAAGCAGTTTCTTTATTGCTTAACCAATGAAATCAACAGATTGATATGACACTCCCACATCACATCTCAATATTATAGGCACATATATCCATGGGTGTTCAGGAAGATGACTTCTTAATAATCTGTATAATTTTGATATATAGAAAATATACTAGGATATGCTTCATAACTAGATCTATTGTCCCATGAGGACTGTAAGATACTTAAAGGCCTTCTTTGTTTCTTTTCTTTTACTCAGGCTAGCACAAGAAAACAGAAATTTCTCCCCAGTCTAAAACAAACTACACACAGTCAACCCATTTTTACCTCAGAGCAAGTTCAAACTAGACTAAATGTTTCTGTAAACAGATCCCAAGTTAAAATAAACACTTTACAGCATCTTGGTTTCCACATACTCCAGGTTCAACATACCAGACAAGAGTATTAAAACTAGGGTCTACATATGAGAAGGAAACTGTTGTATTTTTTTTTCTGTGCCCGGAGGACTTCACTCAGTTTTTAAAAACTCTATCCATTTGCCTGTGTCTTAGTTACTTTTCTATTGCTGTAATAAGACATCATGACTAAGGCAACTTATAGAAGAGTTTATTGGGGTGGGAACTCACAGCTCCAGAGGGTTAGAGTCCATAACTATTGTGGGGGTAGGCAGGCATGAGACTGGCGTGATAACCGAGAGCTTATATCCTGATCTGCAAGTAGGAGGCAGAAAGAGATAACTGGGGATGGCATGGGCTTTTGAAATCTTAAAGCTCACCCCCAGTGACACACTTCCTCCAACAAGGACATTGTTCCTAATCCTTTCCAAACTGCTCTACCAACTGGTGATCAAATATTCAAATACATGCCTGCATGGGACCATTCTTATCAAAACCACGAATTCTGTAAAGTTCATGATTCCAGCTTCTTTACAAGTGAGTAATATCCCATTGCGTATATGTACTACATTCCCCTTATCCATTCATGAGTTGATAGACAGCTTGGGAGATAGCATTTCCTCTCGATTGTGAATCAAGATACAGTGAACATGGGCGTGCAGTATCTCTGTAGTAAGATAGAATGGACATTGGGTATATGCCAGGAGTGGTTTGACTGGGTTACATTGTAGTTCTGTATCTAGTTTTTTGAGAAACTTCCAGAATGATTTTCACTAATGGTGTATAAGGGTTCTTCTTTCTCCACATTCATGCTAGTATTTGTTGTCACTGTATTCCTGATCCTGGCCCCCAAATGGCACTATGTAATCCACAAATACTAGTTCTAGGAGCTTTTCTGTGGGTGTCTTGAATTTTCTACAAATGATGGTGTATACTCAAAGAAATCCAGAACAAAACAAAGTAAAAAAAAAGCTTTTTTTTCATTGATATCTATAGTTCCCTGCTGTCCTTTTGATACTGAGTAGGAGTAGGGAAGGATGCTGTTTTTGGATCCCTAGCTTAGGGTAAAGAATTAACCTTCTGTTATTTGTCACAGTAACAGCTGTGCTTTGAAATGTTCTTATTTATTATGTATTTATTTATTTAGAGAATTTCCTATGTGAGTTATGTATTCACATGATTTCTCCCCTCACATGGACCCACTACAAGAGTAATAGCTACAAACCAATGGTTGCTGAGAGAGAGAAAATTCATCTTAAAAGGTGATGAAAAGCCTGCAAGATTATCCAATCTCAAGCAGTCAGCCATAATCACTTATCCATATGAGCAACAGCAAACAAATTTAGCAAATTATATTAGAATAATAAGAGGTCAAGACTTTGAGAAGGAGTCGGGGGAACACAGAAGGAGCCTGAGAGAGAAACCCATTATACCATGGGTTATGATTCATGAAAATTGCATTTCTGGAGGTGTCTAGACAATTTTTTGGCATCTCAATAATCAAAGAATCTCTCATCAACATTTGTGTTGCATGCATGCACACACATATAAAATTTCCTTGAGAAGGACTAGCTGTTAAACAAATTCTCTGGTAGGTAGAGGGAATAAAGATGGCAAACTTCAAAGATGGCCAAATTTTCCCTCACCCTCCTACCTGACACGAAAGCCTGAACTTAAAACAAAGGCCTTGTGGGATTTTTCTCCTGCCTATAGATCCCTTGCTAATGGGCTAATTCAACACATTCAAGCCTGGATCAGGATGTATTTTCAGAACAGTTGTAGGCCAACTAGTTATCCCGTCTTTCTATAAACCAATTGAGCCTAAATTAGGGGAGAAAAACCCTTCACACTTTAGAAACTCCCGGCCTTCAAGGAGAAGGCCAGTCATGTAATTGGATTCCTGAGTGCCTCTTCTGTTTTGTGGAGTTTTTTTTCCCTGGGTGCCTGCTGTAGGTGTGTGCTTGCTGATCCCTAATAAAGCCTTCCTTCAACTGTTGATTTCCTCTGCTCCTATTTGCTGTGTTAGCAACTTTCCCAGCTGTTACCTGTCATGATTGAGACTTTTCCTGCCCTTGAATTCTTTAAATGATAGAGAAAACAAATCAGATCAAGACCCCTAGATGGTATCACTTTGAGAAGGGACTTGGGGATCTTGTAAGTTTCAGTGTCTTCCTGGGTCTCAGAATTTCATCAGGTTCCCAAGTCATGACTTGTATGTGCCAGCCTGTTGGAGATTGATTTCAGGTTCCTGAGTCATGGCTTGTATGTATGTGCCAGTCTGCTGGAGATTGATTTCCCTCATATTTCCTCAGTCTTTGTCTCTTTGGGGAATGGGTATTTTCTGTATCTTACTGGGTTTTTCTGTTTCTCCAGCACTTGGACTTATCTCATGCACCTTCATGTTTCATAGCTTTGGCTGTTAGTCTATGAGAGGCTCTTTTGTTTCTTGTTTGAGTCCTTTTTGGTACAAGTAGTTCAGATGCTGAATGTTCCCTCATTATCAATTTCCCATACTTGGCTGTACTGAGGCTCCCATCTGTGTATGAATCACAGATTTTCTTTTCATCTATATTAAAGATTGAACCCAAGGGCTATCTCCTATCACTTCTATCACATTCTTTTTATTTCACTGTCCAATTCTTTACTTTTAGATTCTGAAAAGTGCTCTTTAACACATATATAACTTATACTCTCATCTTTTATCTCATTCAAGCATTAAGAAACAGCAAGACAAAACACCTTTATCTCATGCTTCATATTTTCTGTTTTTCCTGTCAAATCAAAGCCTAATGTGCTGGTGGTTTCATCACTTTTCTGTTGCTGTGAAGAGACACCATGTCCATGATCACTCTTATAAGAGAAAGCATTTTAGCCATGCAGTGGTGATGCATGCATTTAATCCTAGCACTAGGGAGGCAGAGGCAGGAAGATCTCTATGAGTTCAATGACAGCATGGTCTACAGAGTGAGTTCCATGATAGCCAGTGCTACAGAGAGAAATTTTGTCTTGAGAGAGAGAGAGAGAGAGAGAGAGAGAGAGAGAGAGAGAGGAGAGAAAGAGGAGAAAGAGAATAGAAAGAGGAGAGAGTGAGAGAGCTTTTAATTGGGAATTTGCTTCCAGTTTCAGAGGCTTTGGCTGATTATCATCATGGTGGGGAGCATGGTGGCAGGCATGGCAAGCAGGTGCTGGAGAAGTGGTTGAGTGTTACATCCATATATTACAATCATATATATATATATTCCCATTATATGGACAGGTTACATTTTAAGGCAACCTTTTATTAAAATAAAAACATGAAGAAATAAAACTTCTTGCTCTTAAGACATGTTGTCATAGAGTCAGTAAGTTGTACCAAGTTATTTTTAGAGTTGCTCAATAACATTTTCACCCATTCGCGCACACACACACACACACACACACACACACACACACACAAACACACACACACGGTTTAAAGGTACCTGTTTTCTCACATCATCATTAAACACATTATTAAACACAAAAGTTTTGAGCCAGAAACTTGGAAAAGATGGCTCTTTGGTTAAGAGTACATGTGTATTGTTCTTGTGGAGGTCCAGGGTTTGGTTCCCACTACCCACATTGGGAGGCTTGTAACCACCTAGAACTCTGGCTCCAGGGGACCCAAGGGCTCCTTCTGGCCTCCATGGACACCAAGACTGTTGTTCTCTCAATACATACCCAGGTTAAAAATAAAATAAAGACTGAAAATAAGTTTAGGACAATGTAAAGAAGGGTATATTAGTACTTTTCATTTCTTGAGTACTATCAATGTTAAACATATTTTCTTCTCATCTGTTCGGTAGTATATATGTTTTACTTTTCTCAGTTGCTTGTATGTATGCATCCTTAGCCCAGTTTTCTGTTGCATTTCTCTTTATTACTGGTTAATAAGTATTTCGAAAGCTAGGTATCTACTGGTTGGTGCTGTTGGCAAGTGTTTTTCAGTGCGGAACTTGTTTCATTCTCACCCACAGCATCCTTTCTAGATCATGCACTTACCTGGATGTTCATATGGTCAGTATTACAAGACTCTTCCCTTATAGCTTTATTTTATTATGTAAGAAAGTCTTCTTATTCTAAGATCATGTAATAAATTTCCGTTTTCACAAAGTTTTTATTATTCTACTATTTTATAGTTAGGGGTTTAAATATTTTCTTTCTTTGTTTTTTTAATATTTATTAGTTTATTATGTATACAATATTCTGTCTTTGTGTATATCTACAGGCCAGAAGAGGGCACTGGACTCATTGCAGATGATTGTGAACCACCACGTGGTTGTCGGGAATTGAACTCAGGACTTTTGGAAGAGCAGGAAATGCTCTTAACCACTGAGCCATCTCTCCAGCCCCTCTTTCTTTGTTTTTTAAGAAGATTTATTTATTTATTTATTTAATGTATATGAATACTCTATTGACTTTATGCCAGAAGAGGGCATCAGATCTCACTATAGATGACTGTGAGCCACTATGTGGTTGCTGGGAATTGAACTCAGGACCTCTGGAAGAACAACCAGGGCTCTTAACTGCTGAGCTATCTCTCCAGCCTGATTTAAATATTTTCAAAGTTTTATTTCACATTTGTGAGCTAGAGATCTGATCTCTTTTGATGCAAAGGATCTGCTGTGCTAGCTTTGTTGATGGTCCGTTCTCAGACATGCTGGTTATTGTCTATTGAGAGAAAGGCTCTAGAGGAAGGCTCTTCTTGCCTTTCCTTGTCTCTCTGTGACTATATGAAAGGTTCGAGTGTTAACCCTATGTGCTGGAGGAGTTTTATGTCAACTTGACACAAACTAAAGTCATTGAGAAGAGAGAGCCTCAACTGAGAAAACGCTGCCATAAGTTCTGGTTGTAGGCTAGACTATAGGGCACTTTTTAGATTAATGATTGATGTGGGGGGGCTCAGTCCATGGTGGGTGGTGCTACCCCCAGGTTGGTGGTCCTGGGTTCAATAAGAAAGCAGACCGAGCAAACCAGGGGGACCAAGCCAGTAAGCAGCATTCCTTCATGCTCCTGCACCAACTCTTGCTTCCAGGTTCCTGCCCTGTTTGAGTTTCTGCCCTGACTTCCCTTAGTAATGAATTGTTACCTGGTAGTGAAAGCCAAATAAACCCATTTCTCCCCAAGTTGCTTTGGTCATGGTGTTTCATCACAGCAATAGTAACCGTAACTAGAGCACCCCACTTTTTACAGATAGGGAAACAAGCTCAGCAAGATGTACGGCAGCAAGCAAGTATTGGGAGCACTCGCACCCTGGGTGATTCACTACACCAGGGTGACCAGGTGTTCTAAGGATTGTCCTGGGGAAAGCATGGGGAAGGAGAAACATGGGGTTAGTTCAGTCTTGTCCGGCTGACCTTTCAGACTGGGTGGATCATTGCATGGCTAAGGAAGCTGCCTACCACACACCAGCAGTACCTGGCTGCCCTTCTCCCCAGGCCTAGCTCCTGCTCGTGGCCATAAAACATACTGTCAGACATTGTTAAATGTCTCCAAGGGGGCAAAGTTTCTCGTTAAGTGCCATTCATTTAAATAATATGAACTGCTGTGAATTCTTGGTATGGATTATTAATACCGCTAATGCTGGTAGGGGAGATGCTAATTACGAAGCACGATCAATCATGTATTTCTTCTCGTGCAGTGGCCTCTGTCCCTTTCTAGTCGTGTCTTTTCAACAGCCATTGATTTCTTCCTGCCTGAGTCTCCTTAGCCTGCCAGGGAGCAGCCACGTACCACCCACACTGGGTGACATGTGTAGAAAATATTTTCAGCGTTTTGTTGACAACGAGTAAGAGTGGAAAAATAAAGCCTTGCTGATGTCAGATGATTCCTAAATGCAGATGCGGTGGCGGGAAGCTTTCCACATTCATGACACGAATTCACTAGAACCACATCTGGTGCCCCCGGCAGCAGCTCTGTAAATGGCAGTGGCCATTCAGGAATCAACACCCCATAAGTCCCCCACCTTTCGGGGTTGTTAAAGGTGATATTCATTTTAATTTCTGAATGCTCAGTAAGATCTAGTCTGGTTTAGGACACTGTTATTAGTCTGGCCAATGGAGAGCTTGTATTTTAAAGTCAAAATAATTTGAGTGGGTCTCTTCACTCCTGTAATGGAAGATGGATGTCTTGCCCCTGTTGAATGGCCCAGCTCCAGGGATCGCTTTGAGAGGCCTCTAATTGGCTTCATTGTCATCTCTAGACAGAAGGAGTCTTGGGAAACTTTGCTTAGCCCCAGGTGAAGTTGGGAGCCTTGATGCTCAGATGTCACCTCACTAAGTGTCCCCATCAGGTAAATAACGTGACACATTCTTGGGCAGCCTAAGCTGTGGTTAGTGACTGCTTCTTTGTTTCGTGAGTACAGAGATTTGAGCCCAGAGCCTCACACACGTTAAGCAAATGCTTTATCACTGAGCCACACCCCCAGACTCTTACGGTCACTTTTCATAAAGCTCATTTAAACCTTCCAGGCTCCACTGTCACCTGCCCCACTTCTTCAGCTTTGAGCTCACCCTCCACCCTCCATAGAAGAG
The DNA here is from genome assembly GCF_014885135.2 of Alexandromys fortis. Lineage (NCBI taxonomy): Eukaryota > Metazoa > Chordata > Mammalia > Rodentia > Cricetidae > Alexandromys > Alexandromys fortis. Next base: position 6,125,809 of record NW_026067970.1, read on the forward strand.
ACTGGGCCATCAACAGATCTGAGGCTCCTTATTTTGCGAGGTCCCTTCATTCTGATACAGGTGTAAAAGGTCCCTTCTTTCTGATGCAGATCTGGGACCATCCTATACTTCCAGGTAAGACCACTGAGGCTCAGAAAACAATAGGAATGCGTACTGACTAAGTGGAACCGTGCCTCGTGGTTGTCACCTCTCTTGTGTCTTATCTGTGTCCTCTGGATTCTTGCTGTCATAACAGGTACACTCAGACATAGAGTGAGGTGGTGTACCAGAGCTCAGCTACCCCCTGCTGAGGACACAGCATACCATCTAGGACTGGCAGTAACACAATGTCCCACCGTTCTGCTCCATATTCAGCTGGGTGTCCCTTCTGCTGGCCCTGCCTACACAGCTCCTGGGAAGGGGAGGCAACAGAAGGCACACCTAGGTGGCATCAGCAGAGACAGTCTGGGAGGGAAGGGCCAAGGCTCACTGAGGCTGAGCGTACACATCACCGCCATGGACAGCCTGTTGTGGGGTACCTGTGTCCTCTGCTTGCTGAACTTCTTGGAAGTGGTAAGTAGCCAGCTCAGGCCTCCTCTTGTGTCTCCAGCTGGGTGGTGGCAGACTGTGGCTGGAGAACTCCTGAGTCTGCTGGCTACCTCCTTCACCTGACTGGTCTCAGATTCTTCCTGGAAGTTAGCTGTCTCCTTGTTCCCTCAGACACGTCTTATCTGTGTTCCCTGGGGGTCCCAGAGACACATGTCCAGAGACTCTGTCTTGGAATAGCTGAGGCCAGGTAGGACCACCTTGTCACACATGAGCCTGCCTCTTCTCTAAGCCATACACTTCCAGGCTGGCCCCACTCCTTCATCCTCCCGTTGTCTTGTCTCCTCAGCCATCTCTGGAATGGATGCTTCCTTGAAGGGAGTGTGGCCAGTGACCCTGTGGATTTAGGGTCCCTGTGAGGTCTGAGGAGTTAACTTTTCCAGCTGTGGCATTGGGGGACTCTTCCTGTAGTGATGCTAGGGTTGGAGAGGCACCGGGGTGTGGGTTGGCCAAGAGAGGAGGCTTCCCTGGATGTGCTGCAACTTCCCAGCAGACTTTCGGGGCCACTCAAAGTAGCATCAAGGGCCAGTAGGGGAGGAGTCACGTGACACTAGTGGGAGCCCATGGGGACTGAGACTGTCTTCTTCCTCTACTGCGTTCCCAGGGTGACCACCCATTTTAGTAACTCACTGACCTTCACTCAAGATGCCAGCATCTGGGGACTGTGAAGTGAACTGTGTGACACTTGAGCCTTTATTTGTGGCTGTAAAAAGAAAATCCTGCGTGAGGTGTGGCGACTCATACCTGTAGTCTCGGCACTTGTTCATATCTACCGTCTTGGTACTCACTCGCAGGGCAGGAGTATTACCATGGGTTTGATGTTAGTGTGGGCCACACTGAGAATTATAGGGCACCCTCCATGGGACTACCATGCCTCAGGGAAGAGGCAGGAGATGAGCAATCTGACTTGCCATGGGCTGGCGTGTGAGTGTCATGTGGGTAACTTCCTCGAGCTCCCTGAATAGCACAAAGGGCTCATACTCTCTCCTCTGTACACAGCACCATGAAAACTTCAGTTGGGGGAGGGAACCCTAGACTGGAACCTGTTGTTCAACAGCTGGAATAGATACCAGATTCAGGACTAGAGTTAACTATTATCTCCCAAACTTTGAGGTGACCACCTTGGTCAGGTCAGGAAAAGGATGTGTGTGTGTGTGTGTGTGTGTGTGTGTGTGTGTCTGATCTGGCAAGGGCAAATGGGTAAGTCTTGAGAGATGTTAGAAATAATAATTCTCTAAAGAAAAGGTTAAACGCCAAATCCTAGACATATCCCAGATCTCTGCCTAGCCTGGAGCACTTGGGCTTCAGATGGCCTCAGAATCACCCTTCAGAAATAAAGGTGCCCAGAAGAACTTAGAGACCATTCCTTGTGGTCCCCAAGCTCTAGGAGGTACCCAATCTGCAATTTTGATGATCACCAAGTTACACATGAAAACAACTCCTTCTATCTGCCTAATGATCAACTCAGACACCCTGATACGGGGGCCCTTATCACTCCCCGTACTGCCATGCATCCTATGTGTCCATCCTCCCCTATCTCATTGTCTCTGTGTCTGTCTGAACACTCATCCCCTCCACCAGCCCTCCAGCTAGTACTCTTTCTCCCAGGCCCTCCTTCCTTCCTGTCCATTGTTCCTTTACCTCTTAGGTATGTTGTCTTCATGTTTTCCCAGCCACCTGGATACTCCACCACTCACTAGCCTACACATTTGTTCATGTAACTTGCCTGAGGCACGTCAGAAGGCCAACATGCTAAACCTAATTGCTTGGCAGGGTTGGGGTCTCTAGTTTCCTTCCCTGGCCTGAGGCTTTTCTTCATCTTCAGTAAGCGCAGTAGCCCCATAGAGCCTCTCTTTCCAACATTTCCTCTCTGACTTGGTCTCTGTGGCCCCTTGTTATGACTCTGGCCCCCATCAGATAACCAAGGACATCTTCCTGCTTGGTGATCATATCTGCTAAGTTCCTTGGTTGGGTTGGGCTTTGTGAATTGGGAAATGAACATCCTTGTGACCATTGTTCTACCTACCAGGGTTGTTTATGCAGAAACACTTCCAGGACCTAGGAATATAGAGCAGGGGATGAGGAAGGAGGAGAGACCATGTTAAGGATTGCACTGCCATATTCTGTAGTAACTTTAGATGGCTTTCGTTAACCTGTCTCAGACCTTACCGCCATGAAATGAAAAAGTGCATCTGACCCTCCCTCCTTCCCTCCTCTCTCTCTGACCCTCCCTTCTTTTCCTTCCTCTCCCCCTCTGCTCTCTTTCCCCCACTCCTCTCTTCTTTCTGAACCTTCCCTCTATTCCACACCCCCTCCTTCATGCCTCACTACCCACCAAGCATACCTGGATTCCTGTGGGGCACAGAGATGTGTCCAGCTTGGTCTCTGTCTTTGGATCATTAGAGCTTGAGAACTCGAGGCTGCCAGTGGGCTTGGCTCATCCTGTCGCTGTTTCTCATAGGCCCTGGGTCACCTCCACCCGGAATGTGACGTCATCACTCAGCTGAGAGAGGATGAGCTTGCATGTCTTCAGGTGGTAGAGGGGACCAACAACACCTCCCTGGGTATGAGGGGGAAAGGGGATGGATCCTCCCTGATCCTGACATCTCTTCCAGGTTGCCCTTCAGAATGCCATATCAGCTTCCCTTTCTAGGTCACCCTGTGTCTTCTTTCTCTCCACCTAGGCTGCCCTGGGACCTGGGATGGGCTGCTGTGTTGGCCCCCAACAGGTTCTGGCCAGTGGGTGGTCCTCCCTTGCCCTGACTTCTTCTCTCACTTCAGCTCAGAGCCAGGTGAGTGGCCTAGGTATGGCCAGGGTGGGGATGTGGTGATCCTTTCTGGGTTGTACATCACTGATTTGGGGACAGGCATCCTGGGTTTAAGCATCACCTTCCCCTTCCCATGTTACCCTGACAATTTTTAGTCATTTTGAATAAGAATGATAGTTCTAACTCGCAGTGTAGAATCAGTGAGAGCATGGGGTGGGGGTGGGGCTGTCACCCACCCAGTTCTCTCTGGCTGTTGCCAGGAGGTGGTACCATGCTGAGAAGGATGAGGGGCACTGCTTTCTTCACTTCACCAACTCTTATGGGGCACAGGGTGTCTGCTTTCTTCCCGCCTGCCCTTAGGATGTAGAGGTCCATCATTCTCTGCTCTGTGTTCCTCAGTTGAATACTATTCAACAGGTCTCTTGGAGGCCAGAGGCAGACCAGGCTGGTCTGGAACCCTGGTCTCTAGAGAGGAGGACTCTTCTCTCCCTGTGTTTAAGAACTCCTTGTGCACACCTCACTGGGGCACTTGATTGACAACCAGGGCCCTTCCACCATCTCCTGGGAAAGGGAGAAATTCTGCAGAGACTCTTGGTTGCCCCTAGGGGATGTGAAGAGAGACTGTACTAACGCCGGCTGGTCTGATCCCTTCCCGCCATACCCCGTGGCCTGCCCTGTGCCCTTGGAGCTGCTAACTGAGGAGGTAAGCGGCTCTTAGTATCTTCTAGGAAGGTGACCACAACTGCTGGTAAAGGAATGGTAGGTGGCTGCCTTTCCCCTCTGTAGCCCTCATGTGGTCATAGTAGTTACAGGAGTTGTCCAGCAGATGGCAGTAAAGTGCCTAGTGAAGATGGTCCCTTTACTCAAAGGTGACACGGATTACTTTGTTTTGAGGGAGAAGGGACGCTGGGGTCACTCTCCTCTTGGCCAGCCTTTTCCGTTCTCAGTTTCCAGTGGAGGGGCTTTGGTTGTTTCAGAGAATGCAAAGACTGCCGGCTACGTGAGGCTTTCTCTGGTCCTCAGCCGATAGGACAGCGTACAGGGCTGCTGCATGCGTAGGTGGGAGGAACTCAAGGATGTAGTTTCAGAGAGCCCTGGCTCTGTGCAGCATACCCACATTCTCAAAAGAGCAGAGTCTTCACAAGGCCCATCCACACTCACAGTTCCATTTCCTTCAGCCCTATGAGCAAAAGCATGGGTGCGCTTGTCTTTCAGATGTAGATACAGGTCAGAGCGGCACAGACAGAGATTGCCTGAACAGCAGAGCCAGATTAGAGGCAGCCCCTGGCCCTGCTACACCCCAGCTCTGACCGATTCAAACACTTGGGTCTCAAAGAGCCTTTCCCTGCCTGCCTGTGGCTGTTCCTGGTGCCCTGGATGTCACCTTTATCTGGGGGTCACCTTTATCTGGGGGTGGTTGTATTCTCAAACGGGTAGCTCACTGGTGTCAACAAACAGGTCCAGTTTTTCCATGGGCTTTTGTTACTCTCTGGGGAGGGGTGGTTTCTGCCCCCTCTCCCCACTTCCAATGCAATTGTGAATGCTCAGCTTCTCCACCTGCAGGCTCAGTGCCCAAATGGGACTTTCTGCAGCATCCAGGAGGGGGCAGTGGGTGGAGCCGCAGACCACCTGCCTGACTGCCAAACCTTTCTTCTGTCCCCAGAAATCTTACTTCTCCACCGTGAAGATCATCTACACCACAGGCCACAGCATCTCCATTGTAGCCCTCTGCATGGCTATTGCCATCCTGGTTGCTCTCAGGTTTGCCACCCTTGTCACTTGCTCAGTAACCTTCACTGGCTCCCTCTTGTCCCAGGGCCAAGGCTAGTTCTTTGCCTGGATGGTCAAGAGGGGCTCAGAGCTAGGTGAGATGCTCATTGCTGACTTCTTGCCTTTTCCCCAATGTGTGGCCCATCTCATCTCTTCACACACCAGAACTCAGTTCTGTGGCCATACCTCCGCTCACACAGAGCTCAATCTTTTTGCTTCCAGGGCCTTCTTTTTCTTTTTCCTGCTAACCCTGGAAGCTCAGCTTTCCGTGGGTTCTAAGAATCCTCCTTGCCCCTGTATGATACCCTTTGATGGTTGCAGCCTTCTGAGCATTATAGTGCTTTTTCGTTTTGTTTCCAGGCTTGGGGATTGAATCCAGGGTCCCCTGCATGGGCTCTACCACCATGGTCACCCTCAGCCCTTACTGCTGGGTGCAATGGTTTCCAACCATCAAAGGCTGAGTTCCCCGTGGGACTGTGTCTCCCTGAAATCTAGAGGCTCCCCTAGGCCATGCTGGGCTGTGACTGCCTCTACACCCACAATTACAGAGCTGTCTGAAGATGGGGCTGTAGTTACCTTGTTCCTGTACTTGACCCTAGCCCAGGAGGAGGCTGACCAGCTGACCTTCAGGGTCAGACTGGCACACTGTTCACTTCTACTCAGTTCTCTGGGTTTAATTTCATTTGATGTGACACTGGCTGCTTTGCAGTTGCTCGCTTCTGCCTAGCTTTCCAGCTATGCCAGGCCTATTGCGGGCCCCAGGAAACTCGTTTGCAGCCAGGCCCTTTTATTCATCTCTCCTGTCCCTTCCAGGAGGCTCCACTGCCCCCGGAACTACATCCACATGCAGCTCTTTGCCACCTTCATCCTCAAGGCCAGTGCTGTGTTCCTGAAGGATGCTGCCCTCTTCCAGGGTGATGGCACGGACCACTGCGGCTTGTCTACTGTAAAGGCCCTGGCTGGAGGGGATTGGGACAGGGGGAAGAGGGCAGAGGGCAGAGGAGGGCAGGCCTGAATGTGCCTAGCCTGTTGCCACACAGACTGACCCTGTACTCGTGACTATTGACAAGTGAAGGAAGCCTCAAGCTTCTCCCCACATATTCAAAGGCTGCAGTGCCAATCTAAGCTGCTCCCTGTTGCCAGGCCACCCCACGGCCACCATTCCTCTTTCATCCACGCTCCCATTTCAATTGGCCACAGAAGCTCCTGTGCCCGGCCAGCTATTTCACTGCCTTTAAAAATGAGTATACAAGGATCCAGGTGGAGCTCAGTCCCTCCTTCCAGAAGCACCTAGGGGACAGTAGGCACCCAGATCTGGGGACTAACCAGTGCATGGAGAAAGCGGACAACTAAGAGAACAAAAAGGCTTTAAGGAGGAGGTGACCTTGGAGCTGCGCTGGCACAACACTGGAAAGACAGGGAGGAAGATCTCAGTGATGGGACAGTCTGGGGTAGAGCCTCTGAAGTGGAAATTGTAAGTGGAGGAGCAGAGGAAGGAGAGGAGAGGAGCGGAGCGAAAACCAAAGAGGCCAGAGTTCAAGGTCTTTGAGAGTGCTCAGGAAATGAATAGACAAGTGACTCCCCAGATCAACAAGTGGTCGGGTTTAATTAATGAATTAATTACTGAATGTGCTGTGCACTTACTTAGTCCGGGCAGGACACCAAGTACTTTACATGAATTATCTCCTTTGGTCTTAAAATGCCTTGAAAGCCCTACTTTAATCCCGTTTTCCTAACAAGGGGCAGCTGGCCAGGTCACCTAGTCACACAGTAGGGGAATGGATAGAGTTTGGGCAGCTGGGATGGCTCAGAGTTGGTACTGTTGCCCCCATAGTTAGGAAAGGGAGCAAGGCAGCTGGTCGCATCTATGCTGAGAGTACCCTGTATTCCCAGACCAAAGCTGTGCATGGACAACTAGGCCATGGCTATCACTCTAAAGAGGAACTCTAGCTTAGGAAAGGCCTACGGCAGAAGAAGTAGAGCAGGTCTTAGTGGCCCAGAGACAAGGCCGTGAGAGATCCTGGAGTTCCTCCTTTCACAGAGAACACTGAGGCTGAGGTGGTTGGCATGTTTGACAGAAGGCACACGTGAACCCAACCTGTCTGTCCTCTGCCCATCACAATTATACTGTCAAAATCCTTTTGGGGCAGCCCAAGGCCCGGCATGGTCCAGGCCAGGGTAGAAGTAGACCTGAGGGTTTGGTGTCTCTGTGGGGTGAAAGAGATCAGATGGGAGCCAAAGCCCTGAAGCATCACCACTGTGCTTCCAGATCCTGTGTAAGGTCTCTGTGGCCGTCTCCCATTTTGCCACCATGACCAACTTCAGCTGGCTGCTGGCAGAAGCTGTCTACCTGAGCTGCTTGTTGGCCTCCACATCCCCCAGGTGCAAACCAGCTTTCTGGTGGCTGGTTTTTGCTGGCTGGGGTGAGCATCAAGGGGTCACTGGCCACCATAGGGGAGGTGGAGGCTGGGAAGGCCCCTGGGAGCTCATAAAGAGGCATTTCACATTGTGGGAGACTCTGAGGCACAGGGAGGGGAAGGGACAGGCCACAGTCCTGTACTGAGCATTGGGAGGTAGACCAGACCCCCCCCCCAAGCCATTGCTTGGTCCCCACTATTACTGTCTGCACATGGCTAACAGACTGGTGGGAGGTGGAGGCTAAACTCAGAGCGCAGAGCGCAGGGAGCTCACTCACTCCAGCGCTGTCTCACCCACAGGGCTCCCTGTGCTATGCACTGGTACGTGGGTGGGCTGCAAACTGGCTTTCGAGGACACTGCGTGAGTATGGCAACTTCCTCACCCCCATGCTGTCAGCAGGGCCTGTAGTAGACCATCTGAGGAGGAGGAGGGAGCCCTAGCTTAGAGTGTCGCTGGTGGGCAGGCTGCTGGTAGCACGGAGTAGTCGCGAGCTCAGGCAGGAGAGGCTGTCAGAGCTGCATCTCCGGAGACCAAAGTCTGGATGAGGATGAGAAGCGTTAGCCAGCCTTCACGGGGGCTTTCCTGTGGAAAGACAGAGACAGATCAGGCCAGAGGGAGATGGAGTGAGGCTGAAGCTCTGAGCATTAGACGGGAGAGGCTCCCAGAAGCCATAGGATGTTTGTTGGGGAGGTGGTCATCACTGTAGAAAAGGGGCACCTTCAAGCCCAGGCTGTCTTCTTCCCAGGTGCTGGGACCTAGACGACAGCTCCCCCTACTGGTGGATCATCAAAGGGCCCATAGTCCTCTCTGTTGGGGTCAGTCTCTGAGGCCAGTGTCCTTTGCCTTATCCAGCCAGCCTCCAGGTTTCTTTGTATGGTCCTGCAGGGGTGGTAACATGGCTACCTGGAGGGAATCAGGAAACTGATAACCTAGCTTCTCTGGCAGCCTCTCTGGGCCATAACCACTAGGTTTGTCAGCTCCTAGGCATGTTTTCTGGTTTCCATGGGGCTGACTTGCAGAGCATCTTGGGCTGGGATGGCATGTGACATGCATGGGTCCTATGGGTGTGGGATTTCTCCCTAGCAGAGAAACTGCCCCAGTGATGGACAGCTGCTCTATACCCGAGTGACCCTGAGGTGGATGGAGACAGGTGGCTAGACCTGACTCTCATCCTTGCTGCCAGGGCTGGAGAGGGAGGGGGAGCCCTCAGTCTTCCCCTGACTTGCACCTCATGGGCTTGAGGTTCCTGGTCACCGAAGGACTGGGGCAAATCCTAGGCCACCTAGTGCTGCCTCTGACCTATGCACCCCCTTTCCTTTGCCTCATTTCTAGGTGAACTTTGGGTTGTTTCTCAATATAATTTGCATTCTGCTGAGGAAGCTAGAGCCTGCACAGGGAGGCCTCCACACACGGGCTCAGTACTGGTACGGTGCGTGTGTTTGTGCTTATATGTGTATGCATGTGTGCCTGCATGTGTATCTCTCTCTGTGTATCTGTGTGGTGTAGACTTGAGCGTGATAAGCCTTGTGAAAAGCGCTCGGCAGAAATAACATTTGTTTGTGTCTCCTCTGGAAGCTGTTTATTACCCTGGTCCTGTCCTCTTCCTTCCCTATGTCCCCTAGAGAGAGAACAGATTTGACGCCTGCCTCCCATGAGAGCACAGTACTTGAAAGTGGGACACAAAACTGCCAGTTATCATGGCAAATGGTTGACAAACGCTTCATCTGTTTCTAAGGGGGCCTGAAGAAGCAGATTAGCAGATTATATCTAGATGGGGAAAGGGAGAATTGGAGAAGGCTTCTTGGAAGAACCAGACTTGGAAAGATGTATATAGACTCTGGAGTAGTTGGGGTAACTGCATGGCCACCACAGTGGGTTGGCCTTAAAGTAAAGAAGTCTGGAGATTTGTGGGGAGGACAGAGTCTCCAGGGTGGATGATGGTGGGCAGCCTCATAATCTAGAATTTGTTTTCTCCAAGGCGGCTTTCCAAGTCAACACTTCTCCTTATCCCTCTGTTTGGAATTCATTACATCATCTTCAACTTCCTGCCTGACAGTGCTGGCCTGGGCATCCGCCTACCCTTGGAGCTGGGACTGGGCTCCTTCCAGGTGAGATCTTCCCCACAGGTATTCCTTCCAAGCACTAAGGCAGCTAACCTTGACTAAATTCATGTTAGGCTGAGGCCTATTGTTATTCAGTTATCCATCCATCTATCCATCCACCCATGTGCACATTTACTCACCCACTTAATCACCAACTCATCTGCCATTCAATATATGTTAATCAATTCAGTACCATTTCTTCCTACCACCCATTGCTACCTACCTATCCATCAATTCTTTTTTCTTCCTCCCTCTCATTTATTTTCCATCATTTGTTACCAGCTGATCAATTGATCCACTTACCCAGTCACCTATACATCTTTACATCATTTTCTTTCTTTCGTTTCTTTCCTCCTTCCTTCCATCTGCCCCACTTACTCCTGTATCATTGCACCCACTCTCCATCCATCCATCCATCCATCCATCCATCCATCCATCCATCCATCCATCGACCCATCCATTTGCTTAGTCATCCATCTAATCTTTTCAGTCTTACCGAGTACCTATATGCATCAGGTTGTGTGCTCGCTAATGCAGATACAGAAATGAAGATACATCGTGAGATGGGGCTATCTATACAGCCCATGCAGGCCTGGCTTGGTATGTCTACTGCACTGAGAGTGAAGAGTGAGGGAGAAAACAGTAGAAAAACTACCATGTCCCAAGGCCAGAGAAAGTGTTCTGATGAGGTCCTTCCTTCCTCTTTGATCCCACAGGGCTTCATTGTTGCTGTTCTCTATTGCTTCCTCAACCAAGAGGTACGTGTGCTCCCAATGACTCATGTTTACTCAACAAGTAGAATTTCTCTTCACCTGGCCCTGTAAATTCCAGCTATGTTAACTCCCATAATCCTCCACTCTTGTGATCCTCTGTGGGAGTAGGACTTGATCCTGAATCAAATTGAACCTAAATACTTGCTGAACACCTTGTACACATCCTTCCTCTGAGTTGGGATAGGTTCGACTAGCCATTTATGAGATGGAAGAGGCCTTTCAGGGGTCAAGGAAGGGTGGAGGACAAAGTAGATCAGTTGGTGGACAGAGGATGAAAGAACAGAGACAGAAACCAAGAAATGTCAGACGTTCATATAGAAGGAACTGGGGTAAAGCATCAGATGCAGAAAGCAGAAGAGCCAGAGCAGAACAGGAAACAGAAAACTTCTAGAGAAAAGGGAATCTAGACTAGGACACCAGAGTGGAGGCAGAGCTGAAGCAAGCAGACAGAACAGAGACCATGGCACACAAGAGACCATAGAAGAAGGCAGGCTGGTGGGAAGAGATGGTCACTCCGAAGACCCTGGGGGTTCTCCCCTTGTGAACGTCCTGCTGTGTGGAGGCAGGGAGAATTCAGCCGGGTCCAGACCCCTAGGACTCTGGCATTGTGCACAAGCAGGGATACAGATCCTCCTGATGTCTTTGTGTTTGCCATGGGCTCAGAGGTCGTCTGGCCAACTCCTGTCCTATTTCTCTACTGCTGAGAAATCCCTTCCTTCTTCCTTCTCTTCCTCCTTCCTTCTGTCTTTCCTTTAACCTGCGCATCATCTCATCTTTCTTTCCATCCATCTGTCCATCCATCCTGTCTTACCTGCCAAACCTGTCCCCAACTGACCTCTCCCTCTGAGACTCTCAGTGCACCCAACCTGGTCTCTGAGTCTTGTTCAGCCTTATAAAGGCCATAGTATCTGAGTATAGCAGTCCCAAGGGTCCTGGAAGCCCTGGAAGGGGGTGGGGTCAAGAGCTCACTGAGGTGAGTTTGTCCAGGAAAGGAGCTCACACAGAAAGTAAGTTATGAGGGGGTCTGTTATAGGGAGCAAAGCCAGACAGACATAAAGTGGTCACATTCATTTGGCAAAAGGGACATATCTCACTTCCTTTCAATTAATTACCCTTTCTACTCTGGGGCAGTTCTGGGAACCAATTTCCCTTTTCTCTTTTATATAACCCCAAATTAGCTATCAGGCATAATGTCTCTCAGCCAGACGCAGGTATGGACTGCCCACTCCCTCTTCCCAGCTTTCTCTCTCCACTGGCCCCCAGGACTTGAACCTTAAGACAAAGGTGGGTCAGAGTCACTCAGAGATTCTGGTGATTGGGCCAGGAGGCAGAGAGGTACTCACAGTGTTTGACTGGCCTCAGATACAGGCAGTCCGGAAAGATGAGGTGTTAAAGGCAAATGCCAGAAACACTCCAAGGAAGGAGGGAGGAGTGTCCTCTAGAGACCGTACTTGGCAAAGCCCACGCCCAAGCTTCCCTTGCCTGTCTTGTTTCTCCCGCCTCATCTGTCAAGGCAGCACCTTTAGTCTTCTGGGGTTGAACTGAGGAGTGTCCGTGGGATCTCTCTAAGTTCCTCTCCTTTATCTGTGGAGGTGAGGACAGAGATTTCACGCAAATGGTATGGCCACGACCCTGAACTTCTGCCAGCTCGTCGGACCTGCACTGAGTGGACCACACCGCCCCGATCGAGAATGAAGGTGCTGACCTCGGAGTGCTAGGCCAGCCATCAGCAGGAGCTGAGCTCCAATCCCTGTTCTCAAACTACCATGCCACTGAGTTCTCTGCATCTGCTTTCTCTAGGACCCTGTATGTCAACCTCCGACTTTCTCAGTTCCTGTCTCTGCCCCCATCTATTCTTTCCTCCCATCTAGGGCTATTGCCCAAGCCCCAGAGAAACCAATAAACTAGTACATGAATGATCTGTGGTTGAGTCAATGCGGCTCCGAAGGGTAGCTCTTGTAGCAGCTATTATTGTACTTCCGGGGCATTCCTCATCCCTTGGCTCCAGCTGCCTTATCGCCATTTGTCTCTTTGAGAATTCTCATGTTTTATTTATTTTTTAAAAGCATGCTCTCTCTTTTGTCCTAACCCCCACTCCCACCCCCCTCCTCCCACAGGCAAAGATGCGAATCTTTGCGTTTCTTTGTGTCTTGCTAGTGTGGAGTGTGCCACGTGTCTGGTATTTGAATTTAAATAAATGCTACCCATCGTGTGTCCCATTGTGCCACTAGCGTTTCCCCCCAGCACTGTGCTTTTAGGAGCTCCGCTGCATGGCTGGGTGTACATCAGTACATCTGGTCCCCTGTTTTGACTGCACCGTGCCACCTGATGCCATTGCCCACGGGTTGCCCAGCCCCCTCCCTCTAGATGAGCACCCATCTGCCTGTCTTCCCAAGGACTGTGAGACAAGCCTTTCTCTGGGACTCAGATCAGGAAGACAGCCTTGGGGTAGTAGTTATAACCCCCTTTGATATGATTCGGTGGTACCAGATTGCGGGCTTGCGAATCAGTATCCTAACAGCCCTTGCCCTTGGGCAATCCCTGCAGCCCAGTGAGCACTTGGCATCCTCCCTCCTTTTAATGTTTACAAGCTAAACAGGTGTAAAGTGGCAGGGTGCTGTTGTTCCCTTTTCCTGGATGTCAAACGAGCCTGGACAGCCCTTCTTGTGTCTGTTCGCACTCTGGGCTTGGTCTGGAAATTGCACACAACTCTGTCTTTTCTCGAGAGGCGGGGAGTCCTCAGCTTTGCATCTTTCCCCTTTGTTCTCCTGTTAGGGTTCTGGGTTTGATAACGTTTTTCACCATCATGAAAAAGTACCAGAAAGAAGCAACTTAAGGGAAAGAGAACTTATTTTGGCTCACGATTTAAGAAGGTACACTTCACCATGGTGGGAGAGCATGGTTGGAGGGAAATGGTTCCTTCCTGGTTCAGCTGGGTCATGACCGTTGGTTTCATTGCACCAACAGTCAGGAAGATGGGAGCTGTGGCCAGAGCGAGAATCAGGTCAGGTTGCACCCTATAACACCCATTCTCCACCCCTTCCACCAAGGCCTTGTTCTGAAGATTCTGCAGCCTCACTGGACAGCACTCTCTAGGGACCAAGTGTTCAAGCATATGAGATTATGGGGGGTTTTCCCCACTCAGAATCTAATGTAGGTCCGTCTATGTCTGAGCCTATGGCCAGCTGCTCTCACTCAATGCAAGCTGCCTCGATGCCAGACATCCTCACCCTCCATCATCTTCCACCCTCCTTCTTGACAGGAGGAAGGGGAAAGAGAGCAGGCGCTGTCCCCAGGGACTTGCTTGCTGACTGATGGGGTGGGGGATTTAATCAGGACGGGAGGAGGAAGTATAAACAGTGTTTTGTCAGCATACAACCCCTCTTCTGCTTGGTCTACCACAGCAGCCATGCTCTGCAGAGCACAGCTCCCTCCCTCGCAGGAAGCCTTGCCTTCACTACACAGCACTCCTCCTCTCTTTATCCTGCTGCCCTAAGAGCTCAGATCTCCTCATCTGTCTAGCCCAGCGGTTCTCAACCTGTGGTTCATGACCCCCTTAGGGGTCAAATTATTCTTCCATAGGGGTTGCATATCAGATGTCTTGCACATCAGATATTTAGATTATGATTTATAGCAAACTATGATTTGTAAGAAAATTTCAGTTATGAAGCAGCAATGGAAATAATTTTATGGTTGGGGGTAACCATGACATGAGGAACTGTATTACAGGGTTTTCTTAAAGTTGTGGTAAAACGTTCTCTTTCACGAAATTTATCATGAACACCGGAAAATGGGTGTGTGGAGATTCAGAATAAACAGAGACTTCCAGAGTTGACTCTTCTAGATTTGCACCAAATACAGAGGACTCCCTGCACAGGTGGTCTAGAGCTTTCTTGCTTAACAGTGGTTAATTAGTGGTGAGCAGCTAGTTAGTGTTAGCAGTTAGAGTCTAGCGTCAATCATTGTTAGTGCTGAGTATCAGTGGTTAATGGAAAGTTAGTTGCTAGTTAATGGTTGGTGGCAGTAAATGCTAGTTAGTGACTAAGTAGTACTTACCTAATGGAGTTTATGTTGTCAGCTTTGGTGGAAATACTGGCTTTGGGGATTATGCATCTCACCAGAGGGGTTTTATTGTGGTTACTTCTTGGTCCCTGCCAATTTCATTCTGAGCTTCAGATTCGCACCACTTCTTTACTCCGTGACAGGGCTCTGGAGTCTTAATATATCGGCACCATCAAGCTCTCAACAGATCTCTTGACTGGCCACTCTCCCTCTCTCAGAATCTTGGCTTTCTCTTGGTGGTAGGAGAGGCTGGCTAGAAGGTGTTGCCAGAGGGTTTTCATGAGGGACACTACATGGGCTGGTGTACAGTTCAGTATAGAACCCGTGTCTGGAAAGGACACTTGGGGGAGAGAAAAAGCAATGTTCGTCCTGGCCACCAGGTGGCATATGAACTGTGGCCAAGATTGGGAGCCGAGCAGTTGATAGTCCCTGGAGAAGTCCTGATCTGGAGACAACAGAGACTCCCAGGATCTGGCTTGGGGCTCAGCAAGTCTAAGACGTAGGTGGAAGAAGGGCCCCCCACCCTTCTTCCGTCTTTGAAGAAGGGGAGCCGAGTTGAGTAAGAACTGTATAAGCAGAGAGAGTTCTGAGGAGACAGGATAATCAGTGTCCCATGGGGTCTCTCTCTGTGCAAGGGTCAGGCCACAGGGGGTTACCTTGGCTTCTTTTTGGGGAAAATCCTTTTCCATTTTCCAGTCACCACACTCCTCTTGGCACCTCTTTCCAGGTTCTGAGAGGAGTTTTGTATGGAGACAAAAAGAAAGAAAAGGATGGAAGGGAGGGGAAGGAGGAGAGAAGGAGGAGGGGAGGACGGGAGGGAAGGAATGAAGGCTTCTCCACTCCGAGGAATATGGAAAGCTTTTAGGTAGCGCCTGGGGCTGGGTGTGAGAACAGCCATGTTGGATGTGTAGGATTAGAGCGGAGGGTGTGGGTGGCTGCAGGGATAGGTAGGGAGCAAGTGCTTGGCTGACTATTAAAACCCAGCGCACTGGGCTGCACAGGGGTCTGTCCTGGCTCTGCTGCCCCGCCTACGAGACTGTGGCTCAAGACTGTCTGATTCTATGCTGGGAGCTATGCTTTGAGGAAGCAGGTGGAGGATGGCGAGCCCTGGACCTGGTTTTGCAGCTCCCGGGGACTCTCTTGGGTTTCATTCCTGACTGGTCTTCCTGTTCCTTCATTAGGTAAGCTCAGTGACAGTGATGTGCTAGTCTGGAGATAATGGTGATCTTCTCAGGGTTTAGAGACTGATAGGGGAAGGTAAAGTTAGTTTTATGTGTTCACTCGATGGGGCATTTAGCTAGGAGTTGTTTAGGATGTGAATGGGTGGGCCAAGTCACACACTTGGCCTTTCCCAAGGTCATTGGATAGAAATACAGAAGTCTGGGTGCACACCTTCTCTGTCTCACCATTGAACTGGAAAATGTGCCTGGCTGACCCTAGTTCTCAGGCCTTCCGGTATAGCACCCAGACCTTCACAAGGCTCTCCTGTGAGCAGACTTCCATAACTGCATGAGCCAGGGCTGTGTAGATTCCTTTTTAGGACCGAGCGAAGGGCTGAGTGGTAGGGTGGTAGACCACTTTCCTAGTAAGTACCAAGTCCTGGTTTCATTCACAGCAACGACACACATATGCACACATACATACACACATGAACACATGCACACACACATACTTCTTTCTAAAGAGCCCTGATGAGTGTAGAGGGTGTTAAGAACACCTCCATTTCACTTTCCATTCTGCAGGCACGCGATGCTGTCAAGGCTTTTGTGTGGTCTTTGGGCTCTGGAGGACCACGTCTCATGGTAGAGGCCGTAGCCAGGAGAAGTGCACACCTCACACCATTGTGTCAAATGCTATTTCCCACGTCAGAGACAGAGTGGGTCACAGCAGTAACACTGGGCGCGGAATGCCAGGAATCCTGCCTGGCTGTCCCGAGAAGCTGACGTCCTGCACTGCCTCGCTTCTCGAGGTCCCTGACGCACCTGTTCCTAGACCTTTTCTTTCCACCCAGTCCCGTGGAGTTTCCACTGATGGAGACAGCTTTGTCCTGACCCGGCCATCTTACTTCAGCAGGGCTCGGCCAGCAAGCTTTAGCTAGCACCCTGGCAGGTCTTCCTAGTGTAGCAAGCTCCTCAAACACAGGAAGGTCATCCCAAGCAAGCTGGCCAGCATCTAATGTGACAGATGTTCAGCACAGGGAGACAAATGTCCACTTGGATGACCGTTGGAGCCATAAGCCTGCAAAAGAGGAGCCAAATGTGGAGAGAACAAGGGTGTGTAGGATCAAAGATAGTGTGGAGATCTTTTGTTGTTGTTGTTGTTGTTGTTTGAAGCCTTCTTATAGGAAGGTATATCTAAACTGAGTTAGACAAGAAATATGAGTTGGCTGGGTGAAGCTCAGGTGGAGGAAACAATATGTGCAAAAGCCCTGTGGCAGGAGGAGCTTGGCACTGAGGGGGCTGGAAAGGAGGTGCAGTGAATGAATTTCAATGGGAAAAGGCGAAGGTGACCAAGACCACAGTGGGGTGGGCCAGGCCATTCCCAGATGGCAAAGTGCCAGGAGAGCTATGAGAGGGAGGTTTTATCTCAAAAGCTATAGAAAGTGTCTGAAATAGTGGAAGTCATGCATTTAAAATACCCATCCACCCCGAAGCTGGTGTGTGCAGACTGAATTTCAGGCAGAGACCTCTAATGAAGGCAGCAAGATCCAAATTGAGGCCTCTGACTGGAGAGATGGTGGCTAAAGCAGAGGAACAGACTTAAAAGGTGTTGGCAATTGAAGGTCACGTGTGAAGTAAAGTTTCTCAGGCTTCCTGGTGCGTGCAGAGATAGAGAGGAGAGGGTTTTAGAGGAGAGTGGCGGTCAGTCTGAGCAGACTCATAGCGGTAGCCATGAAACCATCACCGACATATGCTTGAGATGTCTGTGGGCTGCAGAGAGCAGTGGGGTTGCGAGAGATCTGGTCTGGAGTTGGGGTGGAGGTTGCTGGACTATGACTGGGTTTCAACATTAAGAGCACTGGTGAAGCCACTTCGTGATGAACACCACCAGCTCAACTTCCTCCTGGGTCTGACTGAGGAACGGGAGTTCCTGAGGAGGCTGAGAAGGAACAGCCAGCGGGGTGGGAGGGAAAGCAGATGAACGTGAAATCCTGGGGCCAAACAAAGACTATGGCACGGAGTTTCTGGCGAAGGGTCTGAGCACTGCTGAGCAGCCTTTCAAGAGGAGGCTGGAGATGCATCCAGGATTTGGCAGCACCGCGCACAGCAAGAGCAGATTTGGCAGGGGACTGGCAGACGTGGAAGCCAGACAGAAGGGTACTGAGAAGTGAATGGGCCGTGGGAAAGTGGGGGCAGTGTATGCACCAGCTCCTGACTGAGGTGTGCCTGGGATGGGTGGGAGCATCCTGGGTAATAGGAGGCAATTCTGCATCCAAATGGACCCAAGCAGGTGTGCTTGAGGAATAGGGTACAAACGCCATTCATATGGAGATGGAGCCACTGATGGCTGAGGGCATGAGGCCATCAAGGGAAGGTGACTGGGGACTGAGGAGGGCCAAGAACATGGGTGGGGACATAGCCAGGAAGAGGGTATTTGCCTAGAGGGTGTAGCACAGGCATAAAGGCTTGGCATGGCTGTGGACAGCAGAGGGAGGTGAGCCACTGGCTCCTGGTCTACCATAATAGCTAGGTTCATGGTTGGCTGCAGTTGGGATGGTAGGAACAAAAAGTGGGGTGGACCTTGTGAAGTGTGATGATGGGAAATGATTGTATCTGGAGGATACAAAGCAGAAGGGCAGGGCACATGGGGACTGCCAGCCATTATTAATAATGTGGGTACCTTAACTAGAGAAGACAGCATTGCGCTTTCTCAAAGACAGGGAACAAGAGGCTTGGCCACAGTTGCAAGAGAGCTTGTGCAGTGGGCATGGAGCTAAGGGGAAGGATGCTGACTGAATGGGACATAGACCTGGGGTGTTTAGTGTCGGGGTGGAGCAGAGTGCTGACGAGGAACCCTGGAAGGAAATGAGGTTTTACCCAGACAGTAGGCTTTATGGCACTGTCGGAGCAACATGCCGCTGCTTCCAGGGGTTCTGAAAGAGTGAAAGAGGAGGCTGTGTGGAGTCGAGGGGCCTCTGGAGACAAGGGACTGACCATTAGCCAGGGCATTGCTGTCAGCCAAGATGAAGGCTGGGGCCAGGAGAACCTGAGCCAAAGACTCCTGATCTTTGGGAATACTGCAAAAGGCCAGGAATCTTAAGAAGTGAACCTTAATAGGGGGGTGACGGCTCCGAGAGAAAGAACCAGGGTGGAGAGAACTCAGGAAAGTAGCAGTTGCTATAGGAAGCCCGTGTCCTGGACTCGTGTTCCTGTATGCCACTTGTGATGGTTTATCCTGCAGCTTCAGAAGTTACCAGAGGCTCTAGCCCTGGAGTCCTTGACAATAGATTGTGCATTGGAACATATCAAGAAGCAGCAGGGTTGGAGGGTGTTTTTTTTTTTTTTTTTTTTTTTTTTTTGTTCTCAGTCTGCTCTGGTTGGCTCACTCACACGCATGAACCTCTTCCTGTGGACAGTGCTCTTTCTGGCTGGCTCTCAAGCCTATGCTCATCTCGTCCCTTCGTTCTTCCCTCTAGGAGGCCCCAGCTCCCAGATTCAGGCCAATGAAACCAGAATAGCACATAAAGCAGTTGTCCTGTCTCTATGATACCAAACATCTGGGCCCCGGGGCTGCCAGAGGTGGCTGGAGCCTTCCTGTATGCAGGCGGAATTTTCCTCTGCTCCTACTTTCTCTTTCCTTCTCCTTCTTCCCCACTCAGGGCCATTCTAACTCAGGCACGGTATTGTGTACATGGTTGAGAATATGTGGCTTCCCACCTGCCCCTCAGTGGGGAGTCACAGGTGGGTGACATACATGTTCACAGGCAATTCTGGGGCTCTGGCTTCCCTGCAGCAAGCAGGTGGGTCTGTGAGTCTCCCTCCCTCGGAGGCATTGCATAAGCAGCAGCAGCAGCAGCCCCGAGCACATTCCCATGGTTACCAGGCTGGGAAAGGCTGGCCGAGATGGCATCGCCATGGCACCGGCATGGTCCACAGCTCTGATGGGTGTGGCTCTGGCATGTGTAGCTCTGGGCTCTTGCTGGACAGATGGCCTTCACAGTGTCCCTCACAGACATCCAGTGGCCTTGGATCTCATGACGTGAGGTAAGCAGACGGGAGCAGGCTGGGTGGAGTATGAGGGCTCCCAGCTCCTCACCGAAGGCCTTCAGCCACTAACACAGCAGCCTTGCTGTGCGGTTGCCTCTGAGGTTAACCTTTCCACACCGAAGGCTCAGCACATATCAGATAGGCCAAGTCACAGCACTGCCTGTTGTCCGTGCCCCTTACTCAGGCCCCTAGGAATGTGGAGCGTGGACTCCATAACCATCTGTGTCCTGCCACCCTCCAGCAGCCTATGCCCGGGGTACCATAGAGTCAGGGATAAGAGCTCCAGGCCTGGCTCTGTCTCAAGAACAAAGACATGTGAGATGCACATCTTCAGGGTGACTGAACTATCAAAGCAGCAGTGGGGACAGGTGTGAGGGGAGAAAGCCAGGTAAGGAGGCTAGCAGGGAGGAGGGGCACGATTCTAGTCATCAGATCAGATCAGTGATGGATGGTGTACGGAAGTGGCTCAAAGCTGGGCTCTGTGGCGCGAGAGCACAGGACACTACCTGTAGAATGTGGTAGGGTGGAGAACAAGGCTCCAGGATGGCATATGGGGCCCAGGAAGCCTTAGCAGACAGGCCTCTCACAGTGCTGCCAGATTAACTCAAGTGGTCCCCTGAAACGCAAGTTTGCATCTGTGATTGTCCCATAAGATACCTCACAAGGGTTGCTCAGCTTTTCCAGCCTGGTTCTCAGCTCCACAAATGGCGGCTTTGCTCCCAGCTATTCTTCCACACTTCGGCTGTCATTCCACGCCTCCCCTTCTCCTACCCAGCCCAGTCAACCAATCAGATCATCCAAACCAGCCTAACCAGGGTGTCCTAACCCTTACTCTTGTCACTGCTTTCCATGTATCAGCCGTCTCAGGCCACACCAGGCTGCCTGCAGACCCTAAACTGAGACCCTCTTGCCCTTCACAACCCACGTAAGAGGGATAAAACAGACCTTGTCACCTCCCTGCTGTGGCAACCCTTTGGAACAGGGAGCCTCGCTAACCTTTGAGGACAGCCGTGAAAGTGCAGTGGGATGGACTGTGGGGCTAGACAGCAGGGAATTCACAAATGTGACCCCTCCGCAGATGGAGAGGGTCATGGTCATGATCCAGAGCAGATGTCTCTCTGAAGCTGTTTCGTGTTGCTATGACAAAATACCCGAGGGTGAATGATTCCTAAAAGCCAGACACATAATTAGCTCACAGTCCTGGATGCCTAAGGACATGGGGTCAACATCTCAGATTCGGTGAGGACCTCTAGGCTATCTCAACACATGGTGTGTACATCACACTGGGGGCACTTGGGGGAAGAGGGAGGGAGAGAGCGAAGGGCAAGACAGAAGGGGAAGGCTGCATCAGGAATGGCTTTGCAGCACCCTGTTCCCTTGCCAGTCAACCCATCCCCCATATCAGCATTCGCTCCTTCCAAGAGTGGTTCTGACTTTACTACGTGCCCTGTGGCTCCACTCCTTAAAACTTCCCCAACTTTAACTCTGCCTCCTGAGGTCTTCCAGCACATGTTCTTTGTGTGATGCAGTCAAGCAGTAAAAGTGTCAACATGATGTCCAGTGACACCCAGAAATGGACACACAGAGTGCTTATGGGGAAAGAGATAGGACATTGCTTTCTATTCTGGAAAACCCAGGTGGGAGATAGAAGGAAGATGCTGGCAGGAAAACAGGGGATCCATAAAAGAGAGCCCTTGTCCCATAGAGCCCCATTATCTCCATTGTCTCTGTCCCTGTTGTCAGACCCATCACTTGCTATGGGGATGGGGGAGGGGATACTGTGTGTGTGTGTGTGTGTGTGTGTGTGTGTGTGTGTGTGTGTGGCATAGAGAGCTCTCTCTGGTCGGATGAACGCAGCACAGGGTGTGGACACACAGCTTGGCTGAGAACCCTGGTCCT
Organism: Alexandromys fortis; assembly: GCF_014885135.2. Lineage (NCBI taxonomy): Eukaryota > Metazoa > Chordata > Mammalia > Rodentia > Cricetidae > Alexandromys > Alexandromys fortis. The sequence continues at coordinate 6,147,393 of NW_026067970.1, forward strand.
GAACAGGGTGGATGTTCATTTGAGTGTGCATGTGTATGTGAGTGTGCACGTGCAGGGATGTGCATGTGTGAGCATGAAAATATCGGCGTGTGCACACACATGAGAGGGAGCCTGTGTCCCCAATGGCGAGGCACATGTGTGAGCATGTGCCTGGCTCTGTTCTGATGAGGGCTGCCGGCTTTCCAGCAGCTGGAGTGCTTGCTGTACTGACAGGGCCTGTAATCACGGGAAATTACCCAGCCCCGAACTAAAATTAAGGCTGAGGCTGCTACCACAAGACCTGCTTTCAGAACAGGCTCCAGGAAGAAACTGAGGGAGGTGTCTCTGCTGGGAGTTGGGACTTCTAGGGAGGACAAAGCCTGGCTTAGAGGCACGAAAAGCGGAAGCCCAGCTCTAATTTGGCCAGCAACCGCCCAGTGCCAAGGGCCATGTTGCCTGCTTGCACGCTGCCTTTCACTTCCTGGCCGCACAGCTCAGCATCCCTCTCCCTGCCTATGAGGTAGACATGGTCCTCTTCACCTCTGAGAGGAGAGACTGAATCTCCCCGAGGCTGAGTAGTGGAGTTTGTCACTGCAGCTCTTGAAGGACAGGGCTGCCTGACAGGAGGAAGGTGCCTGACGAGGGAGAAGGCAAGCTCTCTGGGTCCTGTGTGACTGAGCAGTGTGGGTCTTGAAGGATTTCTCTGCTTTTTAATACTTGGTGGGTGGGTGCAAGATACACCAAGAAGAAACCCTGGGGTTCCCAATTAATTCATTCTCCTGGCTCTATCTTTCCCCGTGGTCTGGAGCATGACTTCCGGAATCCACACCGATCTCCACGGAACTCAGGGAAGCAAGCACCACTCCATTCAACCCTGTTCCCAGGGCCTATGGGCTCAAGGCTCTCCCGCTGAGGACTCTGCTGGCATCTTGTGTCTCTGCAAAGAGCTCTCTGTGACCTTGTGAATGAATGTGAATGAATGAGTGACAGTGGGTGGCGTCTGAAAGGGGCTCTGGGCCAGGGTAGATGGTTAGCCATAGGTCCGCCTTGCTCCTACCCACCAGTCCCCAGGATAACCTAGATCACTGGTGTGGAGGCTATGGAGAGAAAAAGTGCTAGCCCAAGGCCCCATATGGCATTTGTTGGCATACAATCTGCTGGCTTGCAGCCAAGGACTGGCTGCATCTGACTGAGCAATGAAGATGATCCTAGTGCCAGGCGCTGTTCTAGGACTCCAGTGTGTGCAGACATACCATTTAAAGGGCCCACTCGTCACCAGCTCTGCTTCACAGGTGAGGAAAGAGGCAGCCAGTCCGTGATTTGTGCACAGCTGGGTGGCAAGGGGATGTGTCCCCTCTACTAGCGGCCTGGCAGCGAAGTTGCCATGTGATCTAGTATCTGAATATGTTTTTTTAAATATTTATTTATTTATTTATTTATTTATTTATTTATTTATTTATTTATTTATTTATTATGTATACAATATTCTGTCTGCAGGCCAGAAGAGGGCACCAGACCTCATTACAGATGGTTGTGAGCCACCATGTGGTTGCTGGGATTTGAACTCAGGACCTTTGGAAGAACAGGCAATGCTCTTAACCACTGAGCCATCTCTCCAGCCCCTGAATATGTTTGAATATGTCCAAAGTAGGTACTCATTCTGCATAGCCCTCCGAAGATGGCTCTGCTCATCAGATGGATCCCTTTTCAGACATCCTAAAGCAGCACCCTAAGTTGTGCCTGCACTGGACATCGGCTGTCTTGTTTTGTGTGCTTGGTCCCATGATGCCCCTTTGAGGACTTGGAGAAGACAGCCATTAGGCTATGAATGTACATTCCCAATAGCCTACGCCAATGTTTGCAGCTGCCACAAGGATTCTGGGACCTGAACCTGGATCCCTTGCAAGAGCAGCCAGTGGTCTTAACCACTGAGCTATCTCCAGGGGCCCCTGTTTCACCTTTTACATTTCATAAAGTTTGGAAATATTTAGCCCATTTGGCAGATAAGAAAAGGAGACGGGGAGAACTTCATCCACTTACTTAAAGTCTCAGCTCCTGGGCTCAGCTCTGGGTCACCGGTTCCACCTGTCTGCAGCTGTACGCCTGTCTGGGAATCCTGATGACAACCAGGTGTGGGGCCTGACCCTCACCACCCCACCTCATTGGTCATCTCCTTCTCTTTCCTGAGCCGCAGCTCCTGTCGGGTTCCCTTGGGATGCTCCCTAGAAGGACTGAGGGATTTTGTTGGTTAGAGGCAAGAGTTTCCCCTGGCAATTCTTGGAAGCTTGCTGTGGTGTGGGGAGTGGGCCAGACTGATGGGGGTCCTGCCTGGTTCAGCAGGGTCTGTTAAGCAATCCCTGGACCCAGACTCACTCATCCCCAGGCCTTCGCTATTCTTCTTTCCCACTCAACTCACAGCGAGCAGCCGGAGGCAGGTTGACACCACATTTTTGGTGGATGACATAGCACAGGAACCCATACATCCTCAGAGGGCCTCAGAACCCAACACGACTGCTCCTTAGGCCTGCCTCCTTCTCTCAGGGTCCAAGTGTCTGGTCCAGGATTTACTTCCAAGGTTATTGTGTCCTGTACTCTTGACCACTTCTTTCCCAGGGGGGTCCGACTGAGGGGTGGAGTCACTAAGTAATACAGCAGCTGGTCAACTCCCCAGCCCACTGCCTGCCCCTTCTTGTGCCGTGGCCACTCAATTCTTTACCAAGCCTTCCTTTTACCTACTTCCCTGGCTTCACTCAAAGCAAAATGCTGAGCACATGGAAGCCTTGGGTGCCATGCCTCTCGAGACTGTCTCTTGTTTTTACTTCCTTGGCTTAGTTCCAGCAGGCAGGTCTGTTAACTGCTTCTGATCCAGGGTCTTCGTACCTGTCCTTCCCTCAGGTGCCTGCGTGGTTCCCCTCTCCACCTCAGTGAGGCCTCCGAAGAAGATGACTCCTTCAGCCGGGACTTACGCCGCTTCCTCACTTCCCAGTTTTCTGTTTGCCACCTCCTATTGAAATGTAACTTATTTTAGCCTTTCATTGTTTGATTGCATTGGGATATGCGTTCCATAAAGGTGGAAGTCTTTGTTCAGTGTGTTCAATAGCACCTGGCCCAGGGTAGGCTTTAGAGAAATGGGAATGTACCGGCCACAGACATGGGCCTGTGGTGTGTCCTCTGCAGGCAAGAATCCTGGCGTGATCTCACCTACTGGCTGTGGTGATTATTAATTAATTTGCACCGTGTCCTTCCCATCATAAATCCCGAGTAGGTCTTTATCATGAGGAAGGAATGGCATTTTTATGACTTGAAAAAGGAAAGAAAATACTTGGAAATGGGATCATATAAAAATCGATATGAAGAAGATTGGAACTCTGATTTCTCTCTTAACTTCCCCCAAACTTCCCTTTCAAATTCCTTGAAGCCAAGATCACCCTACCCACCTGTTTCTGATGCCTTTGTTTTTTTGGCCATTGCCCTTTTCCTTTGTGGGATCCTGCTTTGGTCTAGGACCGGGTCCACGCCGCTTGCTACAAATCTGCACGAAGTGCCCTAGTTCAGGCTTTGTAAGGAAGACTGCTCACACAGACCTGCCAGGTAGAGCATACCTGACCTCCCATCCCAGGGTTCCCAGCCGGGAGAGGCCAAGGGCATAGGCTGCAATGGTTTGTTCCTGGCTGGGACACTGTTCCTGTAGGCACCACAGACACAGCTTTGGCTCTTCGGTACTCAGAAACTGTGCCAGTGACTAGGCAGAGAGCAGTTTGACTGTGGCCACACAGGGAACCTGCATCCAGGCAGGGGCTGAGAGTTGACCTCTTGCCTCATCCTGAGGCTTTCCAACTGCCTTACATGTGTTCTTTGGAGCCCCTGAAGGCAGCTTGGGTCCCCCCAAGAGAATGCCATGGCCTTGACCCTGTTAAGCCTTCACGGCTGTTTCAGCATCCCTGGGGCCATGGAACTCAGTGTTGCTGAGGCCTGCAGGGCTGGCTGGAGGCGTGGGAGTCAGGGCAAAGCTAGTTCTCACCACGGCCTTTACACGATCTGAACTCCCAGGCTCCCCCTTGCCCTTTGAGAATGGACAGTCCTTTCTGAATGTCTCTGGGGAGACCACTGCTTACCTTCTTGGGATAGAATCTCCCAAGGGCAAAGAGAAATCTAATCATCCAAGCTAGAGAGGCTGTAGATACCTTCTTGCCATTCTGGAGATGAGGAACTGAGGGCATCAAGAGGAAGTGGCTCAACCAGGACCATGACCAGAGTCAAGGCAGGTGTGGTTTACACTCTGAGGCCCTTTTCATCCTTTGGCTGGTATCCCGGCATCTAGGCATCTACCTTACATGCTCAGTGACAGAGCACTCCCTAATTCAATGGTATTTAGAACTTCCTGTCCCCACACCATGGGCCATTCTTGCTTTCTTACTTGGTGCTCCAAGAAACCCTCACGGGCTGGGTCCAGAGGGGGCTTAGGTCTCCATAGACACACAAAAGGTCAGAGACAGTGTTTGCTCATCCTTCCCTCTCAGGCCTTCAACATTTTCAGTTGAAGTTTGGCTATTCTGTGTGCCAGAAACTGCTCCAGTGACCAAAACGCTTGATGAAAACAAATAATACCAGACCCCAAGGACTTAATTGGCTCTTGCCTTTGACTCTTTCTCACCCACAGCATAGTCTCTTGCAGCTGTGAGGCCAGCAGCCAAAAGAGCAACTGGCCAAGGCAATAAGGAGACAACCAGGATCCGAAGCACAAGAGGGGTGAGGATGGGGAAAGCCACAGCCAGGGTTTTCTCCGCCCACAAATTACAGGGCTTCCTTTTGACCCTCTCAGGACTGGAGGCGGAGGAGTCTTTGGGGACATCTGGAACATCTGGTAGCTATCCCTCCCATAGACGAGAACAAGGCAGCAGGCAGGAAGGAAAAAACAAACCCAGGTATCTTCCTGCTCCCAAACCTCAAAAACCGCCTCCACATCCTGGTGGTCTGACTTTCCCCCCAGCCTATCCCTGAACACCCCAAGACCTCAGTTTCATCTCCTGCCCTCACCTCTCAGCATGGGCCTGCTCCTACACACGGTAGAGCCTACTTGGAAGATTAGAGTCCCACAGGAACCCAGGCTGAGAGGCAAGGGTCCGAGATGAGAGGCTGAGATGTGGGAGGAGGATGCACCCGAGGCGGAGGAGACTTCCTGCAGGAGAGCTCGGCTTTGGAGAGTGAAGGAGGAGCTGGGTAGAGATGGGACAGCAGAGCGGTGAGCTCACAGTTCGTGAGATGGAATGAAACGGGTGAAACTTAAAGACTGGAGGTGGCATAGGTTGCTCAGTTCGTCCCCAAATCCACATCCTGAGCTTTCAAACCTAGTGTTTAGAATGTGTTCATTGAGACATAGCACTTTCTTACCTGTGCTTTTTGTAGTGCTGGGTGAGGGCAGAACCTAAGGTCTCACATATGCTAGGTAGACACTCTACTGCGGAGCTGTACCTGAAGCCTAAGTAGAACTTTAAAAGAAATTAGTAAGGGAAAATGATATCACTGGGGAGGCTCTAAGCCGACATATTGGTGTCATGATGAGAAAAGGTGATCAAGGTGGAGACAAAAAAAAAAAAAAAAAAAAAAAAAGAAGGGAAGTCAAGTGAAAAAGGAACTATGTCCATAAGCCAAGGAGTGAGGTCTCAGAGCACAGCCTGCCAAGGCCTTGATTCTGGCTCCTAGCCATCTACAACTATGAGGAAACAGATCTCTGTTGCTGAAGCATCCTGACCAGGGTGTTTGTTACAGTGGCCCCAGCTAAGTCATCTAGGAGTCAGACTATTGGATTATGACCCTGCTCCTTGTCTCAGGCGTGTGTGCCTATGGGCCACATGGAGAGTCCATTATCCCAGGACTCTGCTGGGAAAAGGCAGATACCAGGGAAAGAGTCCTGGCTTATTCTTTCCATGTGTTTGTGTCCAATGGAGCCTCTTGTAAGGCTGAGGCTCATCCAGAAGAGAAGGTGGCATTATTTATATGAAGATTGGGCTGACCTTTGAAGGGAATTGGTGAGTTATGTTTGCTTTCAATTATGTGGGGGAAAAACAGATGCAACATTGGCAGCACAAGGAGATGGACCAGACAGAGCACAGACGCTGTCTTCTTCGTGTGCTCTTAAGGGAGGGAGGTGCCGTTTTTACTCCTTGAGCCAGCAGAAGGCCTATGAGGAAAACATCCATAAATACACATCTCATGCCTGGGTGGTGTCATTCACAAAACTGGATGTGGCAGGTGCAGAAGGGAGACATTGAATGTCCATGGCATAGCTCTAACGTTTTCCTCTAGATGCTTAGAGACTCTGTGTTTTAACCAAGTAACTGTGTCAGCCTTATCAAGCCTCAACAAAGCCCAACAATGCAACATAGTTGCTTCCCTTGCTTTCCAGATGACAAAAGGGAGGCCCAGTGGGAGTCTGTGACAAAGCCTACAACAGATGCTAAAAAGAAAGAGCCAGGTGGTGGTGGCACAGGCATTAATCCCAGCACTCGGGAGGCAGAGGAAGGTGGATCTGTGTGAATCTGAGGCCAGCCTGGTCTACAAGAGCTAGTTTCAGGACAGCCAGGGCTGTTACACAGAGAAATCCCTGTCTTGAAAAACCTAAATAAACAAATAAATAAGATAATAAAAGAAGAAGAAAGAGCAACACAGTCAGGTATGCTGGGATCGTGAAGACAGAAGCCCAGGAAGAGGTTAGGCAGCAAGCACATGGGCCACTCCTCCAAAATCTTGCCGTCAAGAGGGATTGTTCGGACTCTTACTAGATTACTAGTAATCTTACTAGACTACCTACTAATTACTAAATGTGGCCTGCTGCATCACCCATGAAGCAAGGCAAGCACAGTGACCTCAGGATACCATGAGGCAACATGCATGCAGTGGTCCCTGTGATGCCCGTGAAGAGATTTTAATATAGCAGCCCCTGTCGTCCCCCTAAAGTCATTAGAGTAGAGTGACCCCATGTGGATGACATGTACTCAGAAAGATAGTGCTCATTCTGATCATACACAGATTTGCATGATACACACACAAGTATGACAATTCTTTACTTCGCACTTATTTTATGTTGGGTAATATAAGAATCCCAGAGGTGTTTTAAATATATGAGGTATGTGTGGGTTCTACATGAATACCATGCCATTTTGTTAAGAAACTTGACCATCTCAGGCCTGTGGTATTCAAGGGGTAATTTAGAAGAAAGACCATGTGGTTACTGGGGAACCAGTGATCCTACTAACATGTGGTTGGTAGGCTTGGGCCTGCTGCCATCTCTCAGAGGTGTCGACATCTATTTTTCTAGTGGTTTAGCATGTAAAAGCCCAGAGATCTGTAAGAATTACTTTTGTTTCCTTGATCTTTGTGTGACACATCCAGAAACCTACCCTTTTAAAAATCGTGTTGTTTATGATAACAATGTTGAACCCCAGTGTGACACCTGTTCTGTTTGTTACTTCTGTTCTTTGCTAATGGATTTGGGGACCAGAGAGTCCCATCCAGTCTTATCTAATAACAATTTCTGTGAAGGCCATTTTACCTCCTGAGCTTCACTTTTTCTTCCTTTCCTTGGGATAGTAACCCAGGATCCCCCGCTGATTCTTGGGCCTGCCTGCCAGATGTGGGGACTGTGGGGGGAATGACTAATGTTCTCTGGTAATCCCCAGATGACTCCTGTCAGCTCGAGCAAACTTGGACTATTTCTGGAAGATTTGGGCAAGAGAAAGGACTTGGTGTCACTAAGTGGGTGAATGGATAAGACCCAGTTGGCTGTGGAGTTTTCCTCCTGGAGGTTCAGAGAGATAGGGTGTGGACTTGTGTGTCTTCATGGGCGGGGGGGGGGGGGAGCAGGCTAGGATGCTTCCCAGAGTTGATGGGAGGCCTGACACCCACGCCATGGCGGCTGTGGAAGGATCTGCTCTAGTGTCTAGCCAAGGCCCTGGGTTTGCAATCCGGCCTGGAGCAGTGGCCAGAGGAAAACCAACCAGAAGCAATGCACTGTGTGCCACTTTTCCCTGGAAGAATGCCGAACGATGCTGAGGATGGCCATACTCCTCGTTTAATAAGGCCGAGGAAAATGGCCTGAGAAATTGAAAAGATAAGGAAGGGACCTTTAGTGGTCTGTGCCCTCGGCAAATGTGGTGTCTTTGCTGTGTTCACAATAACTGCCATTTGAGAAGGCATGCCCTTCTGCCTCCTGCTGCATCTTCCAGGGAGGGAGGCTGCTTCAAGGAGCCACACTGTGTAATTATAGGTTGGGCCAGGAGAGAGAGAAGAGGCAGAGGGTGGAGGCCCTGGGGAAAGATGATGGTGGCGTAGGGAGGAAGGAGGAGCGACAGGACCCTGTGGAGGCCTATTTCTCAGCTGATGGTATGGGGTACCAGAGGGGTATCCATGACCACCACTGTATCCCCCTCATCTGTGTTTCCACAGAGGATTCTAGGAGAGGTTGCATCTTCCGGCCTCCCATCCATAGAGGTGGGAGTTGGGCCAGCCATCCCAGACCCTCCCCACCCCTGACAAGGAAGAGCCTGTCACCAGGAGAAGGATAACACTCCCGTGTCCAAGTCTTCTTTCACTTGCAGCTCGGCACTAATCCAATTGCTGCCTCTAACCTAATTCTCCATTGTTGCTAGAGTCCTTTGCTTTGCCGATATTAAAACTCTTTTCATTTAATTGTGCAGAAGATAGATCCTCCTTGGCCATCAGGTGGTAAATATAGAATAGCTGATGTGTAGCTCTAATTTCTTCCCTGGCAGGCCTCCTGCATCTCTGAGTAATTGGGGACCCAGATCTTATGGAAGGAAGGAGACAGGAAGGGAGAATAGGGACAGGCTTCCTGCCCTGACATTGCTAGGAGGTCGCAGGTAAAAGGCAGTCTGCGCATGTCTATAGGGCCAGTAGTTTCTCTACTGCCCTGAAACGCATACGTGTGTGGTGTGTCTGAACCAAAGGTGACTGAGGGATGCTGACCCATTGTAAACAATGTGAGCTGGGACCACAAGAGAGTGGTGGCTTGGATTATCTCCTCACTCTCACTCGAGGCTGCACTGCTCATGTCTCTGTGCAAAGTCACCAAAGAGCCGCATGATAGCACAGTTCTGCTATTCTCTGAGGTCCCGTGTGACAGTGGACTGTCATCTTGTTTGGTGACTATGGGGTTTCTCAGCAAGACAAAGAAGGGCAAGATATCAGTGCAGGTGTATTGATCTCTAGCTGGGAGGGGAAATAGCATGTGGAAGGTGGGGCCACTGTGTTCCCGTAGGTGGGGAGAGAAAGCGTATCACGGTAGGTTCCAGGGCCCTTAGTGTGCTCTGAGTTCTCTCCTGCTCATCCAGGAGGCAGGGATCTCAGTCGCAGTCACTGATCCAGTCCACAGTCACAGTTAGCTAAGGAGGAAGAAGGAAACATCTTTGGATGAACCACTGGTCAACAGGGGGTCCTGCTTAGCTGTGACTGCAGCTTCCCGGAAGCTCAAGCTTTCATGACTCCCGTACGCTCTGGAAAACACAGCAACCCCTTTGGTTTTCTCGAGGAGAGTGGTAGCAAACCTTGGGCAACATGCTCGGCTCTCTGAGCCTCTAGGCCCCTCCTTCAAGACCCCGGATGAACCCAAGGTTTTAGACTAGTCTAGTTTCCCATCAGCGGCACCCCTGCACTGTAGTTTACTGGCTTCTCCTGTCACCCCTGCTCCTCATGGACTGATAAGAATATTTTTCCCAGGCTGGGCCTGGGCTGCCTTTCCTTCTCTTCAGCCTCACAGTGAGATATGGGTTCAACTCAGAGTCCATGGTGGACTCTGCAAGACCTGACTCTCCAATTCCCTTGGTGCTGATTCAAGACCCTCAGAACAAAGGGGGAGGATTCTCAGGGTTCAAGTAGCCATAGATCCCTCTGCACTATGGTCCTAAAGACACCAAGGTAGTGCTCAAGACTCTGACCTGGACTGGTCTCCATTGACACATCTCAGATCCTAGGACCCAGCATTCTGGCCTGCAGGGGACTCTCCTTCCTTGTCTTTCCATTTTCAGAACCAGGAAAGCAGGACATGTGACTGCTGGAAACACTGACCCAGATGGTTCATTCACAGTTGTATCAGGGCCAGGATCCATCATAGCTCTCAGATCCTTTCTGTTCAGACAAGGAGCCTGAGGCCCAGAGGTGGAGTCTAGAAGGTATACTACTCCTGCATGGCATCCTAGAATCCTGACCTTTCAGATTCTCATCTGGGATCAGCATTTCTGTTGCTGCAGTAATAGAAATGGGCACTTACAGGTACAATGGTCCGAACTACAGGCATATAACTCCATCTTCATCCTCTACCAGCTGGGTGACCACCCACAAGTTACCTGACCTCTCTGGCCATCAGATTCCTCATCTATAAAATGAGGGTGACAGTGGTCTCTGTCTTTTGCGGTGGCCTGAGAGGCGAGAGATAGCCTTTGCAAGGCCCTGGCGTAGCATCTGGAAAGTGCACATGATAATTACTTATCTCACACTTCCCCTCCAACCAGTTCAAACCAGAATGAGCACAGCAATTCCAGCAATCCGCGAACAGGCATTTAATTTATGGCCTTGGAAAATGGAAGGGTTCTGTCATCAAGGGGCTATTTGGATGGCTTTCCCAAGAAGACAAGATTGCACAGATGTCATTTTCTCTGCCATAGAAGTTTCCTAGCACTGGGAAGGGGCAGCAGAGTCACCCTGTCCTTCTTGAAACTGTCCACACACAGGAAGGAGAGAGAGAGAGAGAGAGAGAGAGAGAGAGAGAGAGAGAGAGAGAGAGAGCTATAAAGTCAGGCTTCTGCTGGTATTCCCCTGGGAGGCTTCCAGAAGTCAGAGTTGCCTTGGCTTCTGCATGCCTTTCCCATCTCTTCCTCACTGACTTCTGCTGCACGGAGGTTACAGAGCAGGAGGAGCCTTGCTCCACGTCTTTGCCACAGTGCTAAGCAAAGATGTGAGTTCTTCTCCCCAGGGGCGCGAATAGAGGAATGTCACTTGCCTAGCACAGAACACACAAGGGACACCACAAGCTCAGAATAGTAGCTCCTCTAGCTCATGGATCATCCCGAGAACTCCAGCCTGTGGCTCAAGATAAACTTACGAATGAGGCATAGCACAGTAGGAGAGATGGACAACTGGTCATAAGGAATAGTTATTGCATACTGACATGAAAGTTAGAAGGCCACAGTCATTTTCTCTGCCAGAATAACTTAATGTACTGGGTCCATATCCCATGATGACATGATGTTTAGGTGTCAAGAAGAAATGAAGGGAATAGTGCTGGAGGGCCTGCTAGGTTCTGGAAGACAAACCATGTGGTGCTGAGAGAGTGTATCTGATAGCCAACATGGCTGTTCTGTGGCCAGTGGGCCAGTGGTAGCATACTCAGAGTGCACATTAGATCAAGGGATGACTCCTGGTCCCAGGTGGGTGTGTATGGAGCCGAACGGCATGAATGTCAGCCCAGTACCCAGAAAAAGTTGTTTAGTTCTGGAATTTTCCACTTCGTATTTTTAGACTGTGGTTGAGTAACAATAAGTAACTGAAACCACGGAAAGCACAAGGGAAGCCACTTGTAATATTTTATTAACATCATTTATTAAAAACTTAAATATCAGTTTTAAGACTCCACAAAGAACAGAGCGTCAGACTTTTAAACAGAATGGCATTAACCATGCGCCTGTGTCCCCTGAAAGCAAGAGCCTCCCACCTAACTTGCCTGACCTTAAGGCTCAGCCCATCTCAGGCCAGTGTGGTCTGTGTCTCTTAAAGTAGAATCTGGGCTTGCAAAGCCCCACAGTAACTCAGCTGTGAGAGGACCCAACCCTCCTGTTTTGAAGGAGGAAATGAGGGAAGGGCATTCAGCTGCAGAGAAGGCTGGGGGGTGATCTGGTCCCTTCCAGTCCCTTTCAGGAGACTGGAACTGGTGAAGTTAGCTGCGGGTGGACAGGAGAGCCTCTGCCCAGGGCCCTGCCCTTCTGCTCTCCTGCATCTGTCCGATGGGGATCTTACTGCGGTTCACGTTTGTGCAGAAACTTTAAGAACTACAGACCAATGCAACAGATGTGCTTATTTAATCCATGAGGAAACTGCGATGCAGTGTTTCCCACTCCAAATATCCGGAGTCCTCTCGGCTGCTTGGCCTCCTCTGCCGATTTCCAGGCCCAGCCCACTCTTCCCAGTCTTCTCTGTAATCATCCATTCCCGTGGATATACCTGTGAGGGATTTTTCTTAATGAAATAATTTGAAGTGGGAAGACCCGCCTTTAATCCAGGCCACACCTATATAAAGGCAGCCTATATAAAGGGCATGGAAGAAGAAAGCTTTGGCTTTTTGCCTGCTTGCCCTGGTTTTCACTGGCAAGCCCACTCTTTTGCTGGTGTTAGAACCCATGTCTTCAGGATTAGAGAGTATACTGAAGACCAGCTGAGACATTCAGGCTCATGGAGCAAACAGCTATTGGATTCTTGGCCTTTCCATTGGCAGACAGACATTGTTGGACTAGTGTTGGACCACAACTTGTAAGCCACTCTAATACAGCCCTTTTTCTTACCCCCTTCTATCAGGTCTGTTCTTCTAGAGAATCCTAATTAGTAAGTACTCTTGCTCTTGGTTTCCCTCAAGAACTTGACTCTATTGCCGAAGACATCACATCTTTTGGCCACTGGACAAAGAGAAATCCAACTGGTATTGATAGAAAAGCTTCCTCCCTGCTGGCTAGGTTTCACAGTACTGGAAAAATGATTCCAGGGGAGAAAGTCACCAATAGTGTTATCTAGGTATGAACCACACAAGTTACAATAATGACAAAGCCTGGCAAGATAGGCCCATGGGTGCGGTAGTGGCACTGATGTTATTGGGGTAGCTAACTGCCTTTTGGTTGGATTTTAGGCTTGCTCCACAGTAGAAAGCACATGCCTGGGATATAACTCTGGCCAGCAACCCATTTCTGGGGGAGGTCATAAACCCTAAGGTAATCCTACTATTTTTTGATAAATGGACATAATATCAAAGTGCCCTATAGCTCTCTACTAGTATAGTTCCCAGTCCTTATCAGAGAAGCTTCTTTGGCAGTATTTGGTGGTTCACACAGAAGTGCACAGATGGTCAAAGTGCAGAGAATGTGACTGTGTTGTGTGCTCAGCTGTAAGTAGGTCATCTATATAACAATACCCTTTACCCCTAAGGTTTAGGTGACATCACAGAAGACCAGTTGTGATGGTGGTAAGGGCCAGAGGCTCAGGAGGACCAGGTGACTCTGTACTCATGACTTGCCACACCTGTGGTTACCTGAATAAGGCCTGCACATAATCAAACAAAACAACATTCCAGCATGCACAGGGCAGGAGGTCATGAGCCTCCATGACTAGTTAGGAAGATACGGACAGTTGATGTCTGCTAGGGAGGAACTGCCAGTTTTCTTTCTCGAGCTTAAAGAGGGGAAACTCAGACTCGAATACAAGAGAATCACAGTTCTGCCATCTCACCATGTCTGTGCCCCCAGCAACGTTTTAATCCCCTGTTGTTCATTCTTCATCTTGCGAGTTTTGCTTCCTCTTTTCAGTTGACTCCTCTATGTATTGACTGTGGACTTCTTATTCCCTGGTTCACTTCCATTTTTGGTATAGCCATTTGCCAGGAACTTTCTAAGAAACACAGTGCGTTTCATGTCTGTGTCTGACTACATCTATTTCTCCTCTTTTATTCATTGTTTTCCCCATGTGACGAATGCTTTGATAAGATATGGAACTCTAGATTGCAAATGAGTTTCTCTGGAGCCTGCGAATGCTTCAGTTAATCACGCTCCGGGTTCCAGTGTTGCTGTGGAAACATCTGGTGCCCTTTGAAGTCTTGTCCTGGGTACACGATCAGTTCTTCCTCTTGTTTAAAAATTTTCTGTCCCTGATATTCTGAATTTCATGCCTTACCATGTCTTCTGTGATTTGTTCCATAATTCATGGGTGCTTTCAAAGCAGAGACTCACATCCTTGAATTCCAGAAGATCTTATATCTTCTCTTTGAAGCTATCGCTCCCTCCACATCCTCAAGGCTCTCACGTGTTGAAATCCCTGTTAATGAGATGTTGGATTTTATGCATTGAAATACTCATTTCATATCTTTTCTTATTCATCAGCTTGTACTGTTTTCAAAAAAAAATATTTTACCTAAGCTTTCTGCTTTTCAACTGAACATTGACTGTAAGATGTGATATTTTTCTTCTTACTTTCTGAGAATTTTGCTTATTCTCTGGGTATTCAGTTAAAAATAGCATCCTGTTTTTAAAGAATGTTTCTCCAATACAATCTACTAATTTTTTAAAGACAGCACTTCCATCTTCAGTTTCTCCAACTACCTGTCTCTGTGTCCACTAACTTGAGTCATCTATCTGCATCTTCCTTTGCTTCTCTCCTTGTCTCAGACCCTTCACACTGGAGCCATCTCTAAGGTGTGAAGGATTCTCTAAAAGTCTGTATCACAGACAGAATCACTGGTCAGCTGTCAGAGGCTCTGTGCATAAACACAGCTTGCCACTGCTCAGCTTCTCTAGAGGGGTTCAGGTGACACAGTGGTTTGAGTAAGAATGGCCCCCATATATTTAAATACTTGGTCCCCAGTTGGTGAAACTGTTTGGGAAGGATTAGGGCATGTGGCCTGTTGGAGAAGGTGTGTCACTGGGGTTTCAAAAGTCCATACTGTATCAGGTTAGCACTGTCTGTGTCTGTGTCTCTCTGTGACTCTGTCTCTCTCCTCCTCTCCCTCCCTCCCTCCCTCTTCTTTTGGATCAGATGTAAGCTCTCAGATGCTGCTCCAGAACCATGTATGTCTGCTATTGTGATCCTCACCATGATGGACATGAACTCCAACTCTTTGGAGCTATGATCAATGTCCCACCCCCAGACTAGATGCTTTCTTGTATAAGTTGTCTTGTTCATGGTGTTTTTTTCCATTTTTTAAAATTTATTTATTTATTAAAGATTTCTGTCTCTTCCCCGCCACCGCCTCCCATTTCCTTCCCCCTCCCCCAACTAAGTACCCCTCCCTCCTCAGCCCAAAGAGCAATCAGGGTTCCCTGCCCTGTGGGAAGTCCAAGGACCATTGTTCATGGTGTTTTATCTATCAGTACAGAAGACAGGTGGCAAGCCTGTGTGTCACTTTTTTGAGGTCTTTTCTTTAGAACTGTTAAATTTTTCCTGAGGGGATTTCTCTCATCCCTTGTGGGTGCATTGGGTAGAAGCTGGATTCATAAGTCCTTCCTCCTATTTGTAACCCCTCTTCTCTGCTGCCTCATCTGCAGTGCCTCCTTACCACCCTAGGGATACCAAGGCTCAGCATCTCAGGCTTCAGTTTTCCTGAGAGTCACCCATCCAGCTTACTTAGGTGGGAAGGGGATCTAGGGATTGGTTTGGGGCAGGTCTCATGCATTTTTAAAGCATATGTGCACTACTGACTCTATATTCAGCTCTATTTCTGCTTCTGGAAGTTTCTGGAAGCTTCTGGGAAGCTCTGTGCCTTAAGGCTTTGAGGCATCTAAACAGAATCTGGCTTGCTGCCTGCTTCACCCTCTCACCCCAGGCACTTAACTTACTTTTTGTGGTCCCTCTTCTGGCTGTCTTTGACCTTTTTTGACCTCTTAGTGGTTTTTGCAGGGCTGGGGAAAGGAATATATAATCAAATGTGGTTACTCCATTGAAGTCTTTTGAATGTCTTGACAAGACCAGAGAGACCTCCTGACACCTGGATACCAGAGACCTCTGCAGTCTGTTTCTCTCCCTAGTTCTACTCTGACCTTGAGTTTGGTTTATCTCTTTTTCAGCTCCTTCCTTATCTTGTTTTCCTGCCTCCTCCCCTTCCTCTCATCCTCTCTGACTGAGCTCTCTTCAACACTTGCCAACTGTGTTTTGCCTTCTAGAGAGCCTTCCTTAATGTTATCCTGACCCTGAAGCCTCCCCTGATGCTCTCCTGACCCTGGCTTGCCAAGATTGGGGGAGTGATCTTGCTCTGCTTCCTTTACCTTGCTGCCAAGTCCTCTCTGGCCCCCGTCTTGCTCCCCACGGGATTTCCAGGTCTGTGAAGGAGGTATGTGCACAAGGTATGTGCTCTCTTCCCCCTATCTCCCCAACTGGGCCCAGTGCTCGGGTGAAGTAGATTCTGATTTGTTGAACTCATAAATGAATGCTATAATTAAAGCATGGTGACATATAAATTATATACTTAATATATAATTATATAAGTCATAGATTGATGTTATAATTCATTTAAGGGAGCATTAATTTTTTGCTAACTTAATGAGCCTGTAGCCATGAATGAGTAAAGTCCATATTGGTCTGGGCAGAGGGCAGAAAAGGGGGAACCACTCAGGAGTGCTTAAAGAAGACTCTGTAAGTCACCATGACCTGGCTTCCCTGAGACCCTCGAGAGAAAAGAGGGTGTGTAGTGAGCCTCAACAGTTCATCTTCTGTAGCCAGCTTGGTGCTGGGCACCCTTCCTTGGGGAGGTAGAGCTACATATCCAGGCTTGGGGCAGAAGAACCATCACTGTGTCTGTGTGCCTCCTGCACCAGCTCCATCTGGTCTTCTGAATAAAGCCAAAGAGGCAGAGCCTCTCCATGGGGAACCAGAGTCTGGACAGTGTCTCCAGCCCTTTTCCATGACATCCTGCTATTGCCCCTGCTGCCCTTCCACAGCATCACTAAACTCTGACCACCTCACAGACATCCCTAACACACTGGCCCCAGTACAGGTCTAGGTGTTGGCCTGGCTGGCGAGGTCTATAGTGACCATGATTTGATCCCTACTACCCGACACATTGCCCCTCCTGGATTGACACTGGCAGGAGCACAGAAAGGCAAAGGGCCAAGACTCTGGAGTGGGCATCCAGGCGTGGCACAAGAATCCCTTGCAATCCCTGCTCTGGTTTTCTTGATATAAAATGTGTGTGAAGGAACACTAATTCACTGGATTGAGGTGCAGTTCAAGCACAAATTGCTGAGAACTCTGCCTGGCCCACACAAACCTTATGAAAGAAAGTCTTGCCTGTGATCACTAAGCGACTGCTTAGGAAAGATCTGCTGAGCTGACCGAATCAGGTGCTAACAGTGGGATTATCACTCTGCTTTGGCAACCACACACTCCCTGTTGGCTTTGTGCCTCCCATTGACCTCTTTCAGTCTGCCCTCTCTTCTGGCTGCTCGCAACTTTGAGGAGGTCAAGCTCATTATGTCTGACACTGCCCTGTTTCTCTGCTTCCCCTAGCCACACATGCACAAATGCACACGGATTACTATGTATGTAAGAATACATGGAGCCAGGCGCCATTTCCCTGGTCCTTTATGCTCCAGTCTGCCCTTTCTCAGGGTTCCTTCTTTTCTGGTTCTCGCTGTCTGCAAGCTGCTGCCCAGTTTTGGTCCTAGGAAGCGCTCACGATGCTTTTGGCTCCGTTATTTTCTTCCCTGGAAGCCAATTATAGTCCATTGCCTCTAGTGCTCTGAGAGGTTCCCGTTACGTTCTGTGACTCCATTACTCTCCAGAGCTTCTGGAAGAGGTCCCCACCCCAACTCATAGTGTATAGAAGCCTCCCCACTGGTCGATGAACAACTAAAGTCCCACGTGGGCCGTAAGAAGAGTGTTTATCACCCAGGGCACAGTGACTTGCTCTTGCTTCTGCTTGGCTAGCTCCCTGCTCACTTAGGATGCAGGATTTTGGGGTCTTTGGGCTAAGGCAGTCCTTCTGTTTGGCTGGGTCTCAGCCTCAGGACTGAGCCTGTCTGTTCTGCTCACTCCTGCACACTTCCATTCTTTACTCTTCATGTCTCTAGACCATTTCTTCATTGCCATCCTTAGACTTGAAGGTCCAGGGGCAGAGTTGAAGGTGAGTGGTCGTGGTCCATCAGCTCAGTCTGAGGAGCAGCACACGTACCATGCTTTTCACCTGCTTTCCCCAATTTCTGGGGAAAGGACGGGTGTAGGACTGAGCTCTGTTTCAGCAGAGGGTAAGAAGAGGCTTCACTGGCCTCCCCCCTCCCTTAGCATCTCTCCTCTCCCATCTTTCATTGTCACTCAATTCTTCAGTACTCCACATGCTGCTGGACCACCTGTGCCATGGGCCAGAAGCAGGATGTGGTGAGGAGCTGTCCTGAGGCGGAAGTGCTGAGGAAGCTGGCACCAGCCTATGCCGAGGGCACCGGCGAGAGTGGGGTGTCCACGAGGGAGCTCCCACTCCAGTCTTCCTTTTAGAGGGTGCGTGGTGCTCACCAGTCTACTCTTAGCCCTGTGGGACTTGAAGTCTCCCCTCAAAGGCCTTTTCCTCAAGCCACTGGAAGCTTATTTTACCCTAGTGTGAATGAGATCGCGCCTCTTCTACGAATGCATCCTTTAATTTTTGATGGAGCTGGAAATGCCTTTTCTGAGCCTATATCCCAGAGCTGAGACCCCCTCCTCTGGGCCCCTGAGCTTCCCTCCTCACCGTGCTAAGCCCATTGCCCCTGGAAGGAGACACCGGGTGGACACACGGGAAGCTGCAGGGTGACCATGTGCATGAGGGAAGAGAGAGCAGTCCCAGGGAGGGAAATGAAGTCTCTTGAACGTTAGCACACCTCCCCTCTGCCTTGGCCTAGCCTCCCCAAATTCCCAGGGTTGTCTTTTTCTGGGGATGGCAGAGGGAGGAAGGGATATTCTTTGTTTGGGGCCCCAGCCTGGCCTTGTGCCCTTTCCCTCTGAACCAAGGGTGATGTCTTTATTGTTGTTTTTGCAGTGTTTTTGGCATCTAGGGTGAACTCCAGTTGCCATGGCAACTCCAGCAAAGGGAAGAAGGGAGAGGGTTGAGGGGGTAGAATGTATTCCACTCTCAGCTTCTTTTCTAGGTGGGGGTCTACAGAAGGCTAACACTAATACTTTCCACAGGAAGGCCCCTCAGCACCCCACATCTGCCCTGCCTGGGCCTGACTCCATGCTGACTGCTGCACCTAGCAAACGAGATTCCTTTTAGGGTGAAAAACAGGCTTCCATGCAGTTAGACTAGGGGGTGGGGGGAGAGCTCAAGAAACTTCCCAGTTGGAGAATCACGCAGACCCCTCTGTCCTCCCAGGGCACAAGGGAGCATCAGGCATGGCAGGAAGTCCTCTAAGTGCTTGGTCAGTGGGAATTTAAACCCAAGGCCAGGAAGTCAAAAAGGAATGTTTCAGGATAGACATGCCACTGTCCTTGGTTCTGCAAGGACAGAGCCTGCATTAGAAAATGAAAAATAGATCAATTCTTTTATCTTCCAGTTCAGTGTTCAACTTCTGGTTAATAATGGTACCATGTTAGAGAAGCAGTTTTGTGCTGTGGTGACAAGCAAGCCCACTGATAAATGGCAGCTGGCATGAGGAATGGGGTGCTGGGGGAAGGTGAGTCTGTCAGTGGAGAGCAGTCATTCTGGGGAAAGGACTGCGGCCATCTGGCCTAGGGCTGCTTGAGTGTCTAGCTGTTCAGACAGAGAGCTGGGTGGTATGAGCTTCCTGAGTTCTGCTGTTTTCTTCACCTCAGTCCTGGGTTCTGGTCCCTGGCTTGATCCACCTAGAGCTTGTTGTCAGATTGCAGATGTTGGCCCAGGCTGTATCTCTGAACCGTTCATATGGGACGGCTTTTTGAAAAGACTCACTCATCCCGTCTCTTCCTGTTCTGCATGAGGAAAGTGGGCCTGTATGGGTTCATGGATTCTTGGCAGGGCTGCAGCTGGGGGTCCCCAGCAGAGAAACAAATGGGTGACCCGAGAGTATATATGCTGCTGAGGGCACATGTGGGCACCTCACCCTATTGGGGGCAGGTGGGACCCAGAGGACCAGGGAATGATGGTAACTTCAGTTCACGTTTCCTGGGGGCAGGTGTTATAGCTAGCATGCTGGTGTCTATTGGCCGCACTTCTGTGTTTCAAAGTTCTTTTGGAGGAGTACTTGCTTATTGCACTAGATGAAAACCCGCTCTCACCCTACATCTTTTCTGCTCACCTCTAGGCCCCAGGAAAGATATTACTTAGCCCCTAACACACATTCCCCTCATCTGACTCAAATCTAGAGACCACAGCAGGAAGGCTTTTCTGTCCTCCTTGAAGTGCCCGTCTGATGACCAGATCCTGATCCTTTCCCTCTGCAGGTGGGACAGAAAGGAACAAGTAGGAGGAGAAGAGGAGGGGAAAAGAGGAGGGGAGTCTTGCTGGACCTGCTTGGCACCATGTGTTGTCTTCTCTAGTAGAACCATCTCTGTTCTGACTTCTCAAGGGGACGGTATCCATCAAGGACAGTAATGCCCATTCACGGTCCACTATCACCCTCAGAATTCCATATTACCTGGTCCACCCTACAGAAATTGGTCAGCATTAGATGCCTTTGGATTTGGCCATGTATGGGCCGTGGAACCTTATATAAACCAAGTGGAACCTCTCCATGTCCCAGGTTCTACATCTTGTAGAACAAAAAGTGAAGAGGTCACTACTTTGCAAGAGTGGTCCTTTTGATGCTGAGGGGCAGGGGTGTTGTCTAAATGTCAGATGACAAATGAGAAGACCTTTCTCTAGGTCTTTAACTGGGCCACAAACACCAGAGCAATGCCACGTCTGATCTGCTGTAAGACTCCAAGCACATGACCTCACTAGGGTCTTTAGAGCTCTTGGGCCTGCTCAGAGCCCTCCCATCTCCTGCTGTTTACCATCTCTGTCCTTCCACCTACCAGGCAGAGGTAGAAAACCGTGGCTTCTATCCTCACACACAAGTCTTTCCCACAACCAACAGTGTTGTAAGAGGAGCCGGTCATGGGCTTGGTGGGGACACTAGATGACAGACATTCTTCTCGTTGATCCTCCAATCGTATTACTTTGCCTCTCAGTATAAGGCCATGACTGAAAGGACCCTAGAGCTAAGTGAGTATCTAGATGTTGGATACAGGGGTATAGGAAGATGGACCTATCTAGGTCCTGTTGGTGTTGGGTATAGTAGAATTTTCTGTGGAGAAAAGAGACTGGATGGGGCCTCCTGGTTGGGGAGAGGAGGCCTTGAATCGTCTCTCTATTCAGTCAGAGAACTGGTGTGGCTGCTTCTGCACCTTTTCACTGGAGATCCAGTGCACCTATGACCTTCATGCTGCCTGAGGCAGGACAGAGATTTCATGTTGGGAAGTCTTGCAACAGGCTCCCTCCAGGCCTCAGCCACAGGCATGGAAGCCAGGATATCCAGGGAGCCTCCTCTGACATTTTAGCCTTCACAGGCCTTGCTTCCCTTTTCTACAGTGAAGGGAAAGGGCCACTGTGCCAGGTTTTGACCATATCCTTTTATCTCTGGACCACTAGCACAAGACCATATCCTATCTGCCCCCAAACCAACCTTGTAGGGATGTCTGCAAGGGATGCTTGCAGGATGTCAGAAGCAGTGCTTCCAGGAGGAAGGGAGAAAGTCATGGGGAGACTTGTGAGAGGAGGGGACTGAGGTAAAGTATGCCTCTGTGGACAATAGAGGCACTTCTGAGCATGATAGAGACTGGCCTGCCACCTTGGAGCACCTTTGATGTCAGACTGTGTACCTCGACTGCTAGCTGTGTGGCCTATCTACCTTTCACCTCCTGCAGAGATGATCCAGTAGAGGAGGGGCAGAGACTTGGGGAAAGCAAATGAATACAGTAAAAGAGAGAGCCAAAAGCAGGGCCTGTAAGAGAAGGCTGGAGGGAAGGAAAAGAAGGAAGGAGGAAAAAGGAAGGATGCAAAGAAGAGGGATGCCACGAGGGGTCATGCAGGAACGTGCTGAAGAGGCTCCTTTTCTCAATCTGTGTCCCCTTCAACCTGACAGAGCAGGTGGTGAGTGTTGACTGACTTTTCTGTCCTGCCCAGTTCCCACAGTCAATAAGTCCCAAAGAAATCACACAGAGGTCTACATTAATCATAAATTGATTGGCCCATTAGCGCAGGCTTCTTATTAACTCTTATAACTTGTATTAACCCAATATTCTTGTCTATGTTATCCACATGGCTGGGTATCTTATTCAGCGAGGCAGTCACATCTTGATTCTTCTATGGCTGGGTCACGGCTACAGACTAGGACTTCCTTCTTCCAGAATTACCTGTTCTCATTGACCCGCCTCTACTTCCTGTCTTGTTGTCCCACCTATACTTCCTGCCTGGCTTACTGGCCAATCAGCATTTATTTAAAATATAGTTGACAGAATACAGACCATTGTCCCACACCAGGTGAGCTTATTGTGAATGTTTCCTTGGGGCCTCTTCACTTAATAGCAGGTGAGACTAGATCCTTCTTCAGTGTGGGTCAACCTGAGGCTCTAATCTAGGTTCCTGGGGCAAAATGACCAGAAGCTGGCTCCTTTCCTGGTCTGCAAATGTCTCATGCTTGGAATCAGGAGGTTTGTGGTCTCTGAGAGAGCATGGAACAGTGAGTATGTAGGATCAAGCTACCCAGGCTCAGGTGCCTGCCAACAAATCTTAGGTGACTCAATGACAAATAGTTTAAATGCTTTCATTTTTCATTTGAGGGTCTCCAAATGTGACAAGACCATTTCCCTAAGAGCTGGTATGAGGCTTGAATGAGGCAATCCAGGTCGAACATAAAGTCTGGCCATCATGAGGACTGCAGAAGTCTGTGTGATTTTGTTCCTTGGGCCCCTACGTATGGAGGTGGAAGCACACACGGAACTTCCGATCATGGCTACTTGCTTACAGAGAGGGGTCAGTGATCCTGGCTCAGAAGGTAGCCAAGGATGGTGAAGATCGGGGCAAGCAGCAAGTTTCCAATGACCGCCTCTTCTTGGCTTTTCCTCCCCTGTCTTTGAGGAAGTATTAAAGGCCATAGTACAGATAAGGAAACCCAGGCTGGCAGCAGACAGGGGCTTACCCGGGCAATGTGCAAAATACAAACAGCCAGAGAAGTGGGGATTCATGGCCTAGGAAGTTCCTTTCAATGTGGGCTCTGACAAAAAGCTTGAGGACCGTGGGAGGAGAGTGCCTGCCAATAGCACCCATTACCTCCCACTTGCGGTTCTTTGTTGATTCTGAACAGCAGGTACCAGGTCTTAATGCCACTGTTGCCTCTCCACATCAGGAGGAGAAAATTGGACTAAAATGGCTTTGTGCTTTTACCTCACAGCTTGGAAGGGGATAAAGCAACAGCACAAGGGCAAGTAGGGATGGAAAGAATGGTTTCCAGTTTGAATCCAGGCTTCCCAGCCTGCAAGGAGCTCAAAAGCAGGTGCCTGGGAAGAGGCAAAGGGAAGGGTTTAGCAGAGCCCAGGATCCTTCCCTATAAGATTCTGAGTGTCTGAGCATCCTCTAGCGATTGAGTAGTCCTCTAACTTGGGCACATCCAAGTGGGATCCAGCAGGAGGACAAAAGCTTGCCTATAAATATAAGTTTTTAAAACCACACAAGAGAAGACTAAGTTTGATACTCAGCTGGCTGAGGGCAGGGGAAGGGGAAGAATCAGGAAACTGTGAAAATATGTCAGTTTTCCCTAGGGCTGGGATATAGGAACCTCACTTGCCTAGCATGCAGCTTGCAAAGAATGCCATAAATTTAGGGCAGTGGATTCTCTTATTCACAGATCATCCCAAGACCTGTAGCTCAGGACAAACTCTAGAGTACACTTCCCACAGAGACTGGGTTTTCAACCCAGTACAACTGCTACCTAAATGCTACTTAGAGGATTACCATGCCCTGTGGACCACTGTCATTGAGATGGGATGAGGGGAACATTCAGAGGCAGAAGAGGAGTAGAAAAGGACTGAGAATCGGGCCATCACCATCCAGTGTTTCAGAGGCAACTGAGAGGCAAGATATGGGGTCGGCAGGAGGTTGCAGAATCCTCAAATCACAGCATGAAGTCTGTGGATAGAAAAGCCCAGATCTTGGAGGCCATCATGGGACTACCATCGCTGTCCCCGAGGAACAGGTTAGGGCATCTAAAAGATCCCTTTCTTCTCTCATTACTGTAAACAAATACCCAAGCAAAAACAACCTAAAAGGGTGTCCTAGGGTTTCTATTGCGGTTGTGAAACACTATGATGAAAAAAGTGAGTTGGGGAGCAAAGGGTTTATTTGGCTTACACTTCTACATTGCTGTTCATCACTGACAGAAGTCAAAC
Organism: Alexandromys fortis; assembly: GCF_014885135.2. Lineage (NCBI taxonomy): Eukaryota > Metazoa > Chordata > Mammalia > Rodentia > Cricetidae > Alexandromys > Alexandromys fortis. The sequence goes on from NW_026067970.1 coordinate 6,171,501, forward strand.
AGAGCATGAACCTGGAGTCAGGTGCTGATGCAGAGGAGATGGAAGGATGCTGCTTACTGGCTTGCTTCTCATGGCTTACCCATTCTGCTTTCTTATAGAACCCAGGACCACCAGCCCAAGGATGGCACCACCTACTGTGGGCTGGGCCCTCCCCCATTGATCACTAGGTGAGAAAATGCCTACAGCTGGATCCTGGATCTCAGGATGGCATTTCCTCAACTGAAACTCCTTCCCCTCTGATGATGCTAGCTTGTGTCAAGTTGACACACAAAACCAACCAGTACATAGGGGAAAGACTTATTTTGCTCATGGTTCAGAGAAATGCAGTCATGTCTGGGAAAACAAGAAGATGGAATGCTTGCTCTATAATGTAACCAGAAAGTAGAAGAAGGATAATGATAGTGTTTAATTTGTTCTTCCCTACTTTTCTGTGTATGTCTAGTGTATGCTTGTATGTGTGCAGTAAATGCAGGAATGTGCATGCCTGTAAATGTGTGTGTGGAGGTCAGTGGTTGATGTCTGTGTCTTCCTCTATTGCTCTACTTCCTTATTTTCTGACACACAGGTCTCTTATGTAACTGGATAGCTCTGATTTGGCTAAATTAGATGGCTAGCAAGCTGCCAGGATCCCCGATCCGACTTTCAGTACTGGGGTTAAAGGTACACACCATCATGCTCGGCTTCTCAAGGATGTTGGACACCCAGACACAGTCATTAGTGCTTATGTGGCAAGTGCTTTGCACTGAAATTCACGAGTCTGTCCCTTTTCAACTTGACACTCAAACATCATAAAACCATAACATTCCACCCATCGTCCTTCTTAGGCTCATGGAGATCTCATACATAATGCAAAATGCATTCATTAGGATGTCAAAAGTTCTCACAGTCTTCAATTTTAACACTTTTTCAAAAGCCCAAAGTCTCTTCAGAGACTCAAGACAATCTCTTCACTGTAAGCCTCTATTAAACCTAAAACACAACAGGGCAGACACTAAATCTTTCAGCTCCTTGTTCAGCCTCTGGGGATCTTAATGACATATCTGGACTCCTGCAATCATTGCTCTATTGATGCTACATATAGCACAGGTAGCTTCTGTCTCTTGGTCCAGATCTACTCTGTGCCTGCAGCCTTTTTTACAGATTTCTCATGGTCTTTGCATCTCCAGCATCCATAGGTCTCTAACAAAATGTAGGCTCCACCTTTCCATTTTCACAAAATTTCTCAGAGTCACACATTGTCTGGCCTTGGTTGCTTTCTGAAAACTTGGAATGGCTTCCATGACCTTCAGCTTATATTCTGCAAACCTGCAAAGCAGCACCATATGGATGGTGTTGCCAAATTCTGCTGCTGGTTTGAAATACAGCATGGCACCCTTCTGCCACAGCTGTAATTATCTTTATGCTTTGAAGAATGAACCTATACAACCCCTTTCTCAGTTTTTATTTCTCAAAAAGATTCCCTTTAGTGAGCAGGGCACCCCTTCAGAAGAATTTGCATTCTTAAAGATTTTATTTTTAATTATGCATGTGTGTATGGACGTGTGTGTGTGTGTGTGTGTGTGTGTGTGTGTGTGATTATAGGTGCCCGTGGAATCTAGAGACACCAAATCCCTTGGGGCTGAAGTTACAGGCAGTTGTAAACCCTTTGACTTGGTGCTGAGAACTGAACTAGGGTTCTCTAGAAAAGCAGTATACATTCTTAACCTTTGAGTCATCTCTCCAGTCTCGCATATGCATTTTTATAAGGTGCGTTTTCGAGGTGTGGGGTCTTGCTATTAAGGAGAGCAAATGTGAGGTTTCTCTGTGACTGTTCTAATTTCATGAACAGTCACAATAGGTACATCTATACTCCCCTTGTTTAAAACTTTAAATTGGACCATGCTCTTTCCTTGTCAGATCACACAGTTGTCTTATCTTTGTGCTCTCTGAAACTGATCAGGTGCACTAGATTCTTCCCTTCCCAAAATTTTATAAGTAGCAAGAACTGCAGAGAAAAAGCAAGCAAGCAGCAAAGGAGCCAGAAAGCCACCTCTATAAAGCAGCAGAGTGAAAGGCAAAGACCAACTAAGCTGCCTGAAAGAGTCACTTCCCACCCTTCTGAGCTGCTTGTGAGTTACCATTAAGCTTTGGGTTTTCAGAATCTGTGAGCCATCACCCATTCCTGGTTGGGGTTGGGGTGATGCAACCCTCTTTGAGTCATTTAAGCCCCGTAAGTAACCATCGCCTCCACTCTGTCAGTAACCCAATAAAGCTCACTGTTCATCAACTTGGACTTTGGCAGCATCCTTTCTTTGGTCTGTCACCAATTCCTTTTCTCAGGTGAGTGGACTTTTGTTCACGTTTCCACAGAAATAGGGTCACATAACAAATTGACAACCAAAATTAGCCATTACATGGAAGCTATATGGAGGTCTGGACCCCAGGGAGTCTATTCTGTATATGTTCAAACTCCATCCATTGAATTTTATATATTTTTCATTTAAAATGTTCTCATGTAATATGTTTTGATCATATCCTTTCATGTACCGCATCTCTTCCCAGATACTTCCCACCTCCCTACCCATCCAACTTCATGTTTTTTCTTTCACTTTCAAAAACAAAAATAAAAAAACCCAAACTGAGAAAACAACAACAAAAAAATGAGAAATGAAAATCAAAACAGACAAACCTAAAGTAAGAAAAAACTAAAAAAAAAAAAAGAAGAAGAAAACAAAAAATGTATGGGGGGAAAACAAAAACTGAAAAACATGGGATGAAAAATCAGAATATGGAGTCTGATTATGGTGACCAACTATTCGTAGCATGGGCCTAGGCCAGGAGTGTGGCTGACTTACCTAGGGACACTCCATTGGAGAAAACTGGTATTTACCTTTCCCAGCAGGTAGTTGCAAACAGCTTCTAGGTGCCGAGTGAGACTTTGTGTGCATTTCCCCTCCCCAGTGTTGGGATTTTCTCAGCTTTGAGCCTGTGCTGGTCTTGGGTAGGCTGCCACAGTCTCTGTGTTTTGGTCCTATTGTTTCTGGGAGATGTTTCCTTGGAGTCGTCCACCACCTCTGGCTCTAATAATCTTTCTGCCCCCTCTTCTGGATAGATCCCCGAACCTTGATGGGGTGGATTTGATGAAAAAAGATCCACTTCAGGCTGAGTGCTCCAAAGTCTCTTACTCACCCTTGGCACATGACATAGTTGTGGATCTCTCTGCGAATTGCTATCTACCACAAGAAGGTGCATCTCTGGTGAGGGTTAAGTGATGCTCTGATCTGCGCGTATAGCAATTTGGGGCCACTCTATGTTCTTGTAGTAAAATAATAGTAGGAATCTCCTTAGGTCCATGACCTATCTACTCTCAGATTGTCTCCTACTTTATCAGTTGTCCTATATGGGTTCTCTCTCATGGAGTGGGCCTTAAATGGAATTTTTAAGAAATCGTTGATTACTCTCATAAACATTTGCACCACTATTGCACCAATACTGGCAGGTCTCTTGCTGGAGGTTTCAAGACTTGTAGCTTGGTGAAACTGACAGGTACTTTTCTGCTCTGTAGTGTGCAAAGTATCTGGTTAGTAGGTATGAAATTTCCAGTTGGGCACGAGTTTGATTTCTTCATACTCAGTGACATAAGTTGTGTCTTCAAAAAGGCCTTATCATGAAGCTTAGAAAGTAATCAATAAACTTGGTAGTAGCCTGTGATGTTGGGGTGGACTTAGAGTTAATAAGTCAACAAGATGGAACTAATTTCTGCAACTGGGGTTTTAGTTGATGGAATAAGATGTCTACTTTGAACACTATCTACCCCATTACATGTTGACTCCATTTAAATTCTTTTCGTGTATTTCAGGATGTTTTTGCAGTTATAGGTTTGTATATGGCCTTTACAAAAGTCTTTATTGGTAGTTGTCTTTCTCCATATTTCCTCATTTACCCAGTTCTCCCATCTTCCTCCTTATTTAATTCTCCCACTCTTGTTTGTCCTTTATCTCTTTATAACACTCGAATCTATTTCCTCTAACTTGGAAGATCCCCTCCCCCACACCCGGTCTCTTACTAGGTACCTAAAATCTGGGGTTTTTTGAATTGAAACAAACACACATATAAAGCTTAAGAGTTAACATCCACACATAAGAGACAACATGCAATATATATGTTTTGGGTAAGGGAGGCTATTCTTGTTCCTGTGAGGTAAGACATTGACTTGAGGACATTTTGGAAAGATGTCCTCTCCCAGATCATCTGCTTTACATCTCCCCTCTGCCCTTCCTCCTCTTCTTTTCTTCTCCTCACACTTTAATAACTGGAAGAATAGACCACACATGTCTCAGTATGTCATCATCAGGGGTCCAGGACTTTCTCCTCTCAGGGGTATAGTATATACAGAGATGGAGTCTGTATTTCATATTTGTACATTGACAGTCTACAACATGGCTTCCCTGGTAGGCATTTAGAAAAACATGTAAGCTGAGATCAGATTTTGAAATGGCAAAGTCCACCTGTAGGTCGGCCCTCAGGGGTACTGACCAGTAGAATACAAAGGGCCCTGTGCTACCTGTCCCATACAGTAGTCAAATCCCTGTGTCTAACACCCATGTCCACCAAGGATAGAGGCTGTTAGCATCCTGCAGTGGAGGCTGCTATCACAGGCTTTTGGGTCCATACTCAGAGCTCCCATGGTGTTTGTAACAGCTGTATCGTTCTCCTAGCTGATATTACTGAACACCCAGTCTTGACTAGTGAGTGGGTGTTTGTCCGTTGACTGCAGACCTGAAGAAAACCAAAGGAGGACCCTGATTCTCGTGCCCCGGTACTGTAGCCCTCTCTGCAGGAAATCCTTAGATCCTGCTCTAAAACTCAAGCATTCTTCAATTCTGGAGAATGCCAGGATATGTCCAAACTGGGGCAGACTAGCAACATCAAGCACCCCAGTGGACTTTCAAAGCATGGAAGGGCTTCAGACAGTGCTGTTCAGTGTGCTTTCTAGGAATGTTGAACATCAGGACTAAAAGTCTAAGTAGGAACCTCAGTGACTGAGACACATGATGACAGAGTTAATCTGACTGCAGTAGGGCACTGGCCCAGGGCCTCCAGACTGACCTCATCCTCCCTGCTCAGCCAGGTCAACCCTTGGAATATCCTTGATTACCCGCCTGGGCTCTGGGAAGTCCGAAACTGGGTGGATTTAGTGCTCTTTGAGATGCTGTCTCAGATAGGGTTTCTATTGCTATTTTGACCACCATGACCAAAAACAAGTTAGGGAGAAAAGTGCTTATTCGGCTTAAACGTCCACACTCTGGTCCTTCATTGAAGAAAGTCAGGGCAGTAACTCAAACAGGGCAGAAACGGATGCAGAGGTCATGGAAGGATGCTGCTTACTGATCTGCTCCTCCTAGCTGCGCCCTCCCTCATCAATAACTAAATAAGAAAATGCCCTACAGACTTGCCTATAGCCTGATCTTATGGAGACTGTTTCCTAATTGAGGTCCTCTCCTCTGAGTTTAGCTTGTGTCAAGTTGACAGAAAGCTAGCCAGCACAGACCTTGTCAACAGATTTCTATTTCTCACATTATGCATTTGTCCAGATGTTTTCAGATAGGTACACTGAGGCTAAGACAGAGGATTTTATCCAAGATGACTTTGGCACAGCCAGGGACACCAGTGTAGGTTCCTCTATCTTAGCCTGGCTCCTTCCAGCTGCCCCAGAGAGCTCCATCTTCCTGCCTGATGATTGGATTCCAACAGCTCTGTTTTAGAGAATAATTTTATTGTCCTCATTATGCATTTCAATATTCTAAACCACCTTCCATCTGCTTTGGAGGCAGGCAGGGGAAACATTATAAACACATATATACAATCATTATGCTTCCTTTGGTCATTCAACTCTGGCGTCTGCTCCCTTGTGCAAGGGAATCAAGGAAGATGGAGCTGAGCATGGGTCTAGACAAAGGGTATAGACAGTGTGGGGTTGAAGGCAGAGGTAGGTACTGTGCTTGACTGCAGGCCTGTGATGTTGTGTATCATCCCTGCCTCTTAGCATGAGTGCCACAGATCCACAGCCACTTAGCAGCTGTCGTCTTTGGCAAGTCTGCTAATATCTCTGTGCCTCAGTTTCCTCATTGACAATGTGATAAATGAAGCAGCCTCTGTGCCTGAGGCTTGGACCTTGGAGTCCTGGCTTGAACTGTTGCAGAGGTCTGTCCCAGAAAATAAGAGACTATGTAGGAAGGCAACTCTTCACTCTGTCCTGGGGCCGTGGACTTGCCTCTGTCTTGTCTGAGACAATGTTTGTCGCCTCTGTGTGAGTGCTAGATTGGGTAAATGTGTAACAGGCATAGCCCTTTGCCTGCCACATTGGAAGAATTCAGAGAGTGTGCGTTTCCCTCTACAATAAGACAGGAAGCTGCCCTGCTCATGACGATAAGATCATCTTTTGAGTTAGGAGAGAATATTAGAGGTAATTGGAGCAGTTGAGGAGGCCAGGCTGAAACAGAGGAAAATTTCATTTTTATCCACTCACCCATTTTCTAGACATGATCTATGTCTGCTCCCTGGTTGGTATCCTGGGGTAGGCAGGTATGCCTTTATACTTCCTGCCCCCAGGAGTTCCTGTGCTGGGGGAAACAGGAGGATGTACAAAGGCTTGCCTGGTGTGTGGAGGCACCAGAGGTTGAGGGCTGGAGTACAGTCTCAGTAATGTAAGAATGTTGCCACACTGATTGAAAGTCATCCTGAGTGGAAGGAGCACATGGGAAACCAGGGGTAGATGACCACAAAGTGTGAAGGATAAGCTTGCGGCAAGTTGTGTACTGACCGCTTCCTTTGGACACCCCATTCAACGGGGGAGTCTCCGGTCCTGGAGCAAAAATGCAGAGAGCTCCAATAAGGTAGCAACTGACTGGACTAGTCTAGTTCTGGAATGGGGACCAAATCTTACTGGTTCGTACTGCATAGATGAATAATATGTGCAAACTCAAACTCTCAACAGGGCCTGTGAAGTTCAGAGAAGACAGCAGGAAGCTTGAATAGGGCTAGCAGAGGCCCAAAGGCTTCTGGGAGCAGGGGATGCTCAAAGAGGAGAAGGCCTCCCCAAGAGAACTGAGGTTGCTCATCCACCTCACATGGCAGACGCAAGCTGGGAGCCTCTTCGTACTATGTCTCACTAAGGAGACAGGCCTCTTCTCAGGCACGGGGCTGACATGTTTTGTTTCCCCAGATGGGGATAATCAGCCTGTTTGGGAGCAGGGCTGACAGCTCCAGCAGCAGGCGGGGGGCTTGGGGGCGGGAGGCCCCAGGCTGCAGGCAGCTCCCAGCTCTCCAGGGAGCAGAGGCTGTCTGTGTGGCAACCTCCAGCAGGTGGGGATTTCTGTTTGCACCACATAGAGGGCTGTGGAGTCATTTGGCTCAGCCCAGATCCTCTTGCCATTTAATTTATGCCTGAGTGTCAGAGCTGAAGAGCATCAAGCAGGCCTTCCCCAGCTCCACTGGGAAAGGCTATCCGCAGCCCCGCCTTGGGCTGAGCTGGGCATTTGCAGTCCTGGTGCAGAAAGAGGGAATCTGGCTGTCCTCTCCACTTCTTTGGAAAGATGAATATTCTTACCTGTTCCTTTCTGAGCTCCCCGCTCCTGCCAGCTCCCCAGCCCTCGGGCTCCAGTCTCACATCCCAACTTTTCACTAAGGGCTGTGTAAGGTTCTTCTTTGGTTCAGGTTCTGGGGGGGAGGTGAGCAAAGGTTCCTGCCCCTCCGGGGGACTCCTAGGCAAGCCTGCTCTGAGGCTGGGCTAGGGCCCTGGTTTGCTGATCAGCATTTTTAAGCACTGGGCTGGGAGGATATTTGTATCTTGTCTTAAGACAGGACTGAGCCACTGTGATATTAATACTCTCAGCCATGTTCACCCCAAAGGTAATGGGTTCCTTCTCTAGAGGTCTCGGGAAACCCAACATTTGCAGATGGCAATGGGCTCTTTTTATCTTTTCTTCTCACCCTGTGTCTCAGACTGAATTACAGGAGACCTTTTTGAGGGGCCTCCTAACCCGTGCCCCCATCCACAAGTTCTCCCAATTCTAAGGCCCAGCCAGCTCAAGGTTTGCTGGCCGTAGTTCTTGATGCCCCTCCCCCACCTTGTCTCAGTACCCCCTTTTCTGGGTCCCCAGCCAGATGGCAGCTTCCACATCTGTGTTTGCTCATTGACTCCCTGTCCATCAGTGTTTGGAGTCTCCCTCAGCCTCCAGCTGTTCCAGTCTAGCTGTTCCTGGGAACAAGTTTAATAAGGATCTTTAATAGAGTCAGGGGTCTCATCAGGGGAAAACCTTCACATATATGCACAGGCCTATGAGGTTCTCTGTCTGTGCACCTGGCCATCAGAGCCCAGGATGAGGCAGATCCCTGACTTTGTCCCTAGTTCCTCAACACCCACCCTCAGGGAATTGGTGATCCAGGCTCTGCACCTCAGTTCCCTCATCCACCTAGTGAGTACATTCCCCGTAAAATCCCAGCAGGACTTACACAAGGTTGTGATCCCCAAGAAATGCACCTCTGGGACCCCAGGCCATCTGGTCTTCTGAAACCTTGTGGAACAGCTTTCCTCCGCTGTGGTCTCCCTGGCAACGCAGAGCCACCTGCCAAGCCTGCTGCCGGGGCCTGGTGCCCGAGCCGATCTTTAGAGCCATACAGAGATGGCTGATGGCAGGAGCCAGGGTGAGGCTCAGCCTTCCCAGCTGTCACAGCGAGCAAATCAGACAAAGGTTTAGTTGGTGGGGGTGGGGTGCTAGGGCCAGGGGGGCCTGGGAAAGTAGCTTTGAGGCCCTGGCTGCACCTCTCCCACCTCATTCTCTTGACACAGCCCTTACAGTGACCCTTACTTTCCCCAACACTAACTTTGGGGGTTATCCACCTGGCCTCTATGTTTCCTTATCTACCAAAGGAAGGGGCACATTCTCTATCCCTCTAGCTCATTGACTGAAGACAAGAAAGGAGCTTAGATATCACAGTCCTATGGCAGGGGCAGCCTTCAGGTAGCTAGTGGCCTTGGGAAAGCTGCCCAAAACTGTCCTACAGGTCTTTGTAGGGTACCAGTCTCAGGGGCATTTATTAGCAAATATCTCCAAGACCCTTAGGTCCAAGACCCAGAAGCCACCATAACCATTGCTCCATGAGGCTGGAAAGCATTCCTTCCCAGAGCTAGGTTTGGCCTTGAAGTCTCTCCCCAAGACCACCAGGCTCTGGTGGCTGAGCATCTATCTTGGTTTCAGATCACAGGCACTCTGTTAAGGACACCATTATTTCCCTGTCCTGAGAGAGCAGGATGTTAGAGCTACCCCCAGGAAAGGAATCCAAAAGATGGGTGTGTGTTGAGGACAGCCCTGGGGCTGCTGCTTCTGCCTATAGGCAGATCAAGGACAGGGAAGGAGATACTATTATACTTCAGCAGACTCCAAGGTCCAGAGCAAAGGTCCAGGTACTTCCATCTAACCAGGCCTGGGTAGCAGTAGAAATGATTAGTTGAGAGAGGTTCTCTTGGTGCTAAGCAACTATCATCAAACAGCAAGATCCACAAGGACAAGTTGCCCTCAGGCCCCCATAGTCCCTTTATGTGAAAGAAGGATGCTATCTTTTCCCAGGCTTGGCTGGATAGTGAATGGACTTCATTCACTTCCCCCTCTACAGGCTATAGTTGAACCTGAGTTGCTATCCATTGCAGCCTGCCAAGCAGGAACTGAGGAGCAGCAACTCTTGACCAAATACTAGAAAATCCAGGGGCAATTCCTGGCTGGTCTCATGGGGAGGTTTTGTTGACATTGAGCCTGAGACCCAGAGGCCAGAGCAAGGGCTTTCAGTTCCTTCAACAAACACTCATTGAGATCCCCTGCCTTTGCAAGGGAAGTTCTCAACTCAAGACAGAGAAGGTTTCTGTGGTCTTGGTGCGTGTGCTATGTAGAGAAGAGACTAGAATAATACCATGAGAGATGGGCACAGAGAGACCTGTACCTCAGGATGGGTAGTGAATGCATGGTAGCAGTCATTTGGCTGTGAGAAAACACATCTGGCAATACCCTCAGAGCTCTGAGCTGCAACCCACATAAGAAAAGATTTCTACTTCTGCATGGACACCTTGTCCATAACGTTTCCCTGTCCTCCTTGAGGTCTTGGAACTGACACAGCTGATCCCCATGCTGGGCAGAGCCTTCCAATGTGCCAGTTCCAAGCTGCCATCTGAGCCTGGTTTCCAAGAGGCATTTGGGCCTGGTGAGATGGTGAGACGGGGGCAGTTTCTGCCTCGATATTCAGGGCTCTGGGCACCATTCACAGAGGCTCCCGTAAGTCTTAGCATAGCTGTAAGGGCAAGGCTGTTGAGTGAGTGGTATATGAAGGGACCTTAAACCAAACTCATCCAACACCCTCATTTTGTAGACCGAATCAGAGTCCTGGAGAGCAACAGTAACCCAATGAACTAAAATGTAGGATGGTTGGTTCCATCTTGTCCCTAGGGGAAGCTATTCCCCTAGCCCCCACCTTTGGAGTCACACATTTTGCACGTGCACATGTCTCCTCTGGCACAACACCCTCTTCTCAGCAGGTCATCAGCCAACCCACCCTGGGTGTTAGCCGGTGACCTGAACGCCTTCTTTACCAAAGACATCTTGGCAGTCCGTTGGCCTTTCAGTCCCAGAAACACAGACAAAGCATGGCAGAATCTCAGCAGAGGCTTTCCTCTTGGCATCCCGCTTACCAGCCTCCATGGGTATGAGCAATGGCCAGTAGATCCCCGGCACTCAGCAGAAGCCGTAGCAATCAGATTTCAGAAATCTGTGCGAAAGAATGGATTTTCTTGCTGGGCGTACTCTTTCATTTCCTGTGTTTGCCCCCGAAGGGCTTTTCCATCGACAAAGCACTTGCTTTTGCAGGCAGTGCAGTTGATGAGAAGCCGCTGATGGGGGAGATTAGTGATGGGGACAGGAGGAACCTGGAGAGTTGGGGTGGCAGTATTAATGAAGGGCTGGGAGAGCCCAAGCAAGCCCACAGACAGGAATAGGCCAACTAGGAGAGGAAGCCGGGTGTGACTGCACCGGGAACTGGGTGACCCCAAGAACTTTGCCAAACCAAACAGTCTTTATGTATAAACAGTATTCCAAAGAAACTGTGTGTTCAGCTGAACTGCAGGTAAGAACTCTGAACAAATGTTCTAGTCAGACAAAAGGACTAACTTCATGGATATTAAATGAAGGAGTTTCTTAGGTCACTTGTCTACACTGAAGAGCCTTCCTCTTACTTATCGGGGGCCACTTGGCATAGCCTTTCTTAGGAACAAGTGCTATCTAGTTCTTGGGGATCAAGGATGAGCTTGATGCCTGTGTGGATTAGCTGGGGGAAGTCCTGTATCAGAGATACCCTGCCTTGGGCATCCCTAAGGTTGTCTTATTCCCATAGGCTTCCAATGGCCACCACCACCACCACTCCTAGGATGCATTCCTGCCTCGCTTCTCTGTCTTTGCCTCTGAGCTCCTCTTCTAGCCCTTTGCCTTTCCTTCCTGCCAAGCTCCAGGCTCCACTCAGAGGCCTTTCACTCAATATCTGCACTGTCTAGGTGGTGCTCTCGCCCTCCTAGGCTCTTTGCCCACAATGCCCATCTATACTCCATGGACCCACACAGATCTCCTAAGTCTCTTTTCCCGCCTGCATGTTCCATGCCCCGTAAACAGCAGTGCCCTTCCTTGCTAGTCACACCTAGATCCTTCTGTACCTTTTGGATCCCTTGACTATCCTTAAGCTTCCCTTTGCCTGCTGATCCCTCACTGATGCCCGCTGAGTTCTGACTCACCCCTCCCCCTCCCCGCCACTGCCACCACAGCCGGGCCCCCATTCCCAGAGGAAGTGATTCATCACCCAGAGTCTGCAACCAGCTATGAGATTACTGCCTGTGCAGCTTTGGGTGAGTTAATTAGCCTCTCTGGGACACCGCTTCCTCGTGAATAAATCAAAGATAAGAATGATATATACCTTAAGCCGTTGTGAAAATCAAGTAGTACATGTGAAACAGGCTTGTGCGTAGAAGTAGGGACCTGTTCATCAAGGGTATCTCTGGCCACTTCCTGCTGCCTCAAAGAAACATATGGGAGGCACAATGGAGCCATATATACAATTTCAAAACATCTAGTAGTTGTATTTAAAAAGAAACAAGGGAGTTTTAATAGTATGCTTTATTTAGCTGGTTGCATTCAAAATATTTCAAAATGCTATCAGCATGAAATACCAATGAACTATTTTGCCTTCTTTCTCATGTGCCAGTCTGGAATCCAGCGTTTATTTGACATTGCCATCACATCTCCATTTGAACCAGCCATGTGTAGCATGTTCAGGTATCATGTGTGCCTTGCAGTGCAGGCCCTGGCCAGTAGCAGTGTGAATAGCCTCTGCTGCATGGTTCCTCCAGGGCAGACCGGCCCAGCCACCGTGAACTGCTGCCATGGCTTCCTGAGAAGCCATGTCACACTGTGAAGAAAGTCCCGGCACTTCCCTAGCACTGACAGTGTCACCACACTTGGCCCTGGCTTACGGAAGGGATCACCTCCACTCTCCTCAGCCACCTCTTCATTCAACATGGGACAGCCCGAGCCAAGTTCATTCTTTTCACCCGTTCTCTTGACGGGGTGGGCTTTCCCCTTTGGCCTTCACTCTGGTAGGTGACCCAATGAGAAGGGTGATGGAGTACAGGGGACACAGGTGCCTTTGTTTCAGACCTCACCTGAAGGCTGATACAGACACTCCTTCAAGATTCTTGACTTGCGTCAGTAGGGCCCAGTGGGGGCAAAGTGACAGCCAGTCTTAGGAGGACCCTTCAATTTTAGGTAGTGACCCCAGTTCAGGTATTTGGAGAATAATCTTCAGTGGGTTTAGCTTGGCCAGTCTCTATCTGGGGAACAATATCAGTAGAAGGGGGGTGCAGAAGAAGTAGTGTGCATCGGGATGGGGCGTTGGGAGGCTAGTTTCTCTAGCAACCACTTGTCTTGGTAGGGCGCCCATAATTCTCTTTGTTTGTAGATGGGATCAGCAAAAGCACAGGGCTAGCTGTCAGGGAAAAGAGTGATAGAATAGCCTGAATGCCTGTGAGCTTGCAGCATAGGTTGGTGCTTGCAGACAGGCAGGTAGCTGCAATGGCAGAGCTCACAGAATGGCCCTGCGTAAGCGCTGGGCAAGCAGCTCCTGACAGGGAGGCCTGTGGAGCCCACTTCCTGGTAACCTAATCCGGGACAGCTGTAAAGCTTAGAGAAGTTCCTGAGAGGCTAGGGGACAGTGGGGGTCTAGGCAAAAGAAAAGTGGACATTGTCACTCTAGAGCCCTAGCTGAGAGGACAATGTATGTCCTATCTGTTGTCCCCGCCATGTTTCTGATGACCATAGCTGGGGTGACTGGTCAGTGGCTAAGGGTCATCACACTTTCTCACCACCAGGTAGTGGCAGGATGTGTGGGAGGCACTGCAGAGGCCAGGTTCTGAGTTTGAGTCTCTGTGCTTTCTCCCTGAGCCATCTGTCCACTCCCAGAGTCACCATCCTCCCAAGAAGTCCCACCCTTAGCTGCCTGGGAGAATCGAACACAGAGTTTTAAGAAGGCACCAATGCCAGTCCTTGCCTCAAATCCCTTCTGTCAAAATCTGCATTGTGCCTGCTTACCAGAATTCTGACATAGTCTGTGCTTCCAGGGTGGAGAACCCTGACTTTATTTCTAAGCCCAAGCTTGCTCTTCCAACTTCAACCTCTTTTCTGAGCTTCTCATTTCCTCCTGTGATGTCTCTTCCTGGGCTTCTCTTAGGGTGCCTCAAACCCACATGACCCAAGTCCAGTTCATAATCCACGCGCCGCTTGCTTCCCCCTTCAGGCTTCTGCTCAGTGAACCTGTCCACCAGGTAGACAATAGTGCAGCCTGGTGTCAGCCATAGGCTCTGCCAGCATCAACCTCCCTATACCTCACGGCTAGTCCATCATTCTGAAGCTTTGCTTCATCAGTAGCAACCCTGAACAGCGGTGTAAGAATGAAAGAGAAGTGGACGGTTGCCTTGCATACAAATCTGAGTGGTTCACAAGGAAGCCAGATCCTTCTCAAGAAGCAGTTTTCTCTTCCTCTCAAGGTTACCCTGGTTTGCACTATCACACTTCCACCCCAGTCATTGGGGAGGAGAAAGCAAATGGTGCATCCAATGCTTCTCCCTTCAAAAGAATATACTAGATGCTGTTTACATCCCCAGTGGCCCGAGTTCAATCACATACTCACACACCTGGCTGCTGAGTCCTATTGGCTGTGTTCCTTATAGTCTCCTGTTTCTCCATCTCTCTGTCCTTTCCACAGGCTCTGCCCGATGCAGCCAGCCTTCTAGCTCTGCTCTCTGCACCCTCCAGTCCCCTTTTTCCTGACATCTTGGGAAATACTTTAAAAATGCAAGTGAGATTGGATACTCTCTTCAACTATTTCCCACTGCTCTGAGGATAAGGCCTCTGACCATGGGATCTGGCCCTACGGCTCAAATTCAGTCTAACCCCATTGGCGTCTGGTTGCAGTGGGGCCCCTGCCTGCTACTTCTTTTCTCTGTGGCCTATAGCTTTTGTTTTCTCCGTGGAGTCCCCCCCCCCCAAGCAATTCCTTAACTTCTCCTTTAAATCTAAGAGCATTCTTGACACATCCCTGACATCTGGGTGAGATCAGAGTGCCCTGCTTCCCAATGTCAATATTCTAGTTGGGTTCCACTAAGAGGTTAGTCATTGCTTTAATTGTGTGCATCCTATTTGACCACAGGCCCAGGAGGAATGGATCACTGCCATTTCAAGTGTGCCACTGTGACTAGCCCTTGGAAGTCCTCACCAACACTGCTCGCTGCATGAATTATGAGTAGCAACGGTAAGGAGTGACACCCAGGCTCCCCACTCCCCAAGAATGTAAAAGAGGTACATTTGTAGAGGAGGAGCCCTGGAAAACATGGAGATGGCAGGCTCTTGTGTTCAACATGGAAATGTGGCCGGGAAGTGTCCCAGGAGTTACTGGGCTCAATCATATGGGTTGCTACACATGCCGGTCTGGACCCCCGGAGGAATATCCTGCCTGGATCAAAGGACACTGGATTCTCTATCTGCACCAGGGAACCGGAAAAAGTAGAAACTGCCGAAGATGGAAAGTGACAGTCTTCATTGTCAACGTGATTAGAGAGATAGACTACTAGGAAATTAGCTGGACACAGCTTTGGGTGTGACAATGAGGGTGTTTCTAGGGGCACTTGACATGTGGGCAACGAAAAGCCACGGGAGAGCATTGCCTTGTCTGCGAGTGGCACCATCTACTAGTGGGGACCTGGAGAGAAGGAGAGGAAGAAGGAACAAGTCAGCTTGCTATACACAAAGTGCATAGCATAGCTACTCCGTCCCCTTACCCCATCTTTCCTTCCCTCTCTCCCCTTCCTGGACACTGGGGGAAGTAAGTGACTTCACCCCTCCTCACACTGTGGTGTTCAGCCTCATCACAGCCTAGAAAAGCAAAGAAAGCGGACATGGCTGGATACCCTGGGAAACATAAACCCAGGAACATTCTTTCTCCCTTGTTACTTTCCCTAGGTTTTTCTTTTTTTTCCAGAACAATGCATATGACTAATACATGCAGTCATTTGAATCTTCCTGTGTTACGTCAACCTTTGAAAGGGAAAACTCCCACCCCACCACCTCTGGTGACTTCAGTGCTGTTCTGAGGTTCCCACTTTCTGAGTCTTTACCTTTCCTGGGGTGGGTGGTACAACCATGCTGCCTAATCAGGGCTGAGGACTCTCTTTGTAAGTCCTGTAGAGATGACCTCTGTGTAGTTCTCAATGAGCAGAGGGAAGCCATGTTGGAAGTGTTTGAGGGTGTTTTAAATTTCCCAGTGACTAGCCATGACTACTGGGATTTAGAACCAGAGACACACTGAACATTGGCTAGGACATCCTGACAATAGAAGGTCTCAACCCACAGACCTCCCTGTTGTCCTTGCTGAGAAGTGAATGCAGGTTACATGGCTGAAGCACTGTGGCTGGCAGCATGGACTCGGCTTAGAAGGAAAGTCTCTTTGCCACCACCCATGAGGCCACTGTCACCCGCCTCTCACCTGTCACGCAGAGAAAGTGATTCTCTCTAGAGACATGTGAGGCTGGCTATGATGAAGGTTTTCCTTATGACCGCACACTCTGTGGCCACATGGGCCACGTGAGGCTGGCCATGCCACGCCTTTTTTATTCCTCCTGCTGAATAGTTGGGGAGCTGGGGGTCGTTAGGACTTCTTTTCATTCCTAGACAGGAACCTTTGAGCTTGTGGGAGTGAGCATGTTAGTCAAGGGCCCGAGGAGGAGGAGGTCTCGAACCCTCCACTGCAGCCATATTGAAAAGAGGACAGCTCCCCCCTAGCTTGATAATGGTGAGAGATCAGAATTCCTCCTAGGCATTCTCTGTGCTCAAGAAGGGCAAGAAAGACCACCAAGGAGCCTGCATGAGAAGTGTGACCTGCACGGTCCATTCAGGAAGGTCATCCATATCTGCCTCCATTTACCAAAATTACCAGGGTCAGTATCTCGTCCACCATGCCAGGAGGTGCTGAGCTGGGTCACTGCATGGCTTCTAGGAATGGCCTTGACCGGGACACGGAAGGAATGGAGAAAACACAAACACACAAATACGTAGGGAAAATCGAATTGGGTTGTCTGCACTCCCAAATGGAGAAAGCTCACTGCCCCAGAATCTCGCATGATTATTATACAGAATTGACACAGAGGCAGAGGCATTGCATTCAGCTGAACAGGAGAATAGGTTATTCCATACACATCAATAAGGAAGCCAGGTTTATGGCAAGCAGCTGGTTCAAGGAGGTAGGTGTAGCTAATCTCGGTAGGACAGTCTCTGTAGGGGAGCAGTGCTCCGGCTGTAAAATCTGTGGGGAGAAATCTACAGTGGATATTTATTTTCTGAGCACACTATTCATGGACCAGAAGGGAAGGATTTACCATCTCTCTCCTTGCCCCGAGTCTCGCCTCAGCAGGGGAAAGGGAATTTGCTACTTTCCAAAGGGTCTGAGAGTAGGGTCCCTGTCATGGCTGTGATCATGTCAACAACACACGTTCACTCAGGACCTTGATTCCTATAGCGTGGTTTCCTCCACCCTCACTCACCAATTCTATCACCACTCCGTGTCTTCACCTCCAGCAAGGATGACTCTGTCCACATCGTCTGTGTCTTGACTCTGGGTGGACTAGCATCTACCCACTGACCTCCTTTTAGACTCTTTGTGGACAGAGTCTGGAAGGGATCTTGGGCACAAAGCTACTCCTGGAATCACACACACACACACACACACACATGCAAGCACATATATGCATGTACACACACACACACACACACACACACACACACACTCCACAGTAGGATGAGTCCACTTTGAGGAGCAGGGGGAGGGAGTTTGGGCTAGGGCTCTGCAGCTGCGAGTTTCTAGAAGTCAGTAGGGCTCAGGGAACAAGCAGTTCTTTAAGAAGAGTCCTGTCTTCAGAGAGAGAGAGAGCTCTATGGAGATGGGTGAGATTCGGAGATGCCCACTGAAGCATGCTGGGAGACTCCAAGTAGGGTCAGGGCTCTGTCCTGAATGAAGATGTTAGGTCATTTTGTGGCCTGATCCAAGGCTCTCTCTGAAGCCGAGATGAGAGGGAGGCCAGTCTAAGAAAGGGTAAGGGGAGGCCTGGCTGGGCTGCAGTACTGAGTGGCTTGAGCCTAGTGAGGCCTCATACTTGGTGCTTCTTATACACTCCCAGCCTCTTTCCTGGCTCAGTCTTTCTTCCCTCAAGGCTCCCTGGTGTCACTGACCTTGCCTTTATTTCCCTGGCGCACAAGGTACAGTCACATTCTTCTCAGTGCTTGGGATCTCAGAGTGAGACAGAAAACCTTCAGAACCTAAAGTCCTCTGCAGACTGACTTTGCAGACTGTCCTGATCAGGGAAGGAGAGGACAGCCCCGGGGTCTGGGGTTCTGCCAGCACTGGCAGCTGGATGAGCAGCTGTAATGGGATTAGGACCAGCCATGCCCACATCCCTCCCCCAGTAGCCTGATTAGGATGCAGTGTTGGCTCTGCTGACTGGACCAGGCAGCTCTTTGTCCCCACCTCCAGCGCTGCTAGTGCCTAGCAACCCTCACAGGAGAGCCCTTTCCCACCATTCTGTCCACAAGCCCGGCCCTAAGCTTAGAGCACACACAAGCGCCACTTGCCTTTTTTTTTTTTTTTTTTTTTTGACACTGACAGGGAGCCAGCTGGCCTATCCATATCCTCCCATGTTCCAGTTCCGAGTTTCTTCTGAAAGTCTAGGTTTCCTTTCCAAGAGTCCTGCCTCCTATCAGTGATGCTTGGGTAGAGTTTCATTATGGAATCTCTGAGTCACATGATCTACTCCAGAAAGCCCAAAACTCCAGGATTGTAGGACAGGGGGTCTCAGATTGGTGGGCTGGACTCTAGTGTTTGGTGAGTGTGTTGGAGAGAGAGGAGTGATCTGGAAGTGGTTTGCGGGATTGTGGGTCGGGGGGCACAGCTAAGAGATGCTGGAAGCTGAAGCTTCCTTTGATTCCCTTGAAACTGCGGTTTCTGAGTGTGCAGAGAGAAGACCAGAGTCTGTCTCCAGCTCAGCAGTATCCAGCTGGCCAAACTGGGGCTGGAGCAACGAGTAAAGAAGGACTTGGTCCTCAGCCAGTCTGTGATGGCCTAGCGGAGACACATCTTATAGGAAGAGGCAGGTGGTTTTGTTGTGTGTGCCCAGAGAGAGCTGTGGGAGAAAAGGGCGAGCCTGGTGTGTCAGTGCTTTAACCTTAGCATTGCTGAGAAGGAGGGGATCCCAGGTCTATCCTGTACTAAGTGAGGAGAGCCTGTCAAAAGCAATCAGCAGTGACAACAACGAAAACTAAAGCAAACAAATCGACGAAAACAATATTAAAAATGAAAATGAGCAAGCAAGGGAAACATGGCTCTTTTGTATTTACCCAATGCTAAGCATCACTCCAAGACAGATGTATTATGTGTATATATAAAAGCACACATATTTATATATTTTCACAACAGCCTTAAATATTCAATGCTGTTATTTAGCTTGGCTTTCTGGGTAAGAAAATAGAGGCATAGAAAGTTAAATAACCTTGTAGGATTGACAGTTTAAAACCTAAAGACCGATGATGAAGTCTCTGTCTTGCTTCAGTTAAACAGGAGGAGATGACAGTGTTCACGGTGGTAGGGACACATGAACAAAGACCAAGGAAGAGGAAGGGTGATGCATGTGGAGATGTGGGAAAAGTTCTGGATAGTTGTGTCCTTCAGAGAGTGGGTTGGAGGCTCCTTCTAACAGGAAGGATGGGGGAGGTAGCCTGGGGGCTGGAGGGAAGCTTCCTGCTGGGGCGCTGTTAGAAGCAGCAGTCTCTAAGAGCTAGCTTGACAGGGTATGTCTCTCTCCATCCCAGTCAACATTATTCCTCTGTGACCTTTCCTTCTAGACCGCTGCAGATGAGGTCCCCTGTAATGTAGAAGTGTCCTCAAAACACAAAGAAGCAGCCAAAGAGACAGCCTGGTGACGGAGATCGCCAGGCAGGCTAGTTGGGAATAATTGAGAACACCTCTCCCTGTGGCCATCATCCCAGGACTGATTTCCCCTAGGACCCTGGACAGAAGGGCAGGAGTGAGGGAAGTAGCTGAGCCTCTTGGGCTTTCCTTGCACAGACGGCCCCTGTTACACAGAAGCAGTGTTGGTGACATTAGGCTTGAACTGAATGGGCTGGCAGCATCTTTGGACAAGTGACTTGGTCTCTCTGAGACTTGGTTTCTTCCCCTGCATACACGTGATCACCATGTCCCTATCCAATACAGCCTGATGAGCTCCTAAGATGAGAGACAGCACAGAGCCTAGCTTATAAGGCTCCTTGTGGACAGTGGGGCAGACGTTGTTTCAGCCTTACCATCTGTGGCCCTGGATAGGTCGATGCTGTTATTTTTCTGTCCTGGCCTTTGGACTACTCACTGAGGTACAATGGAGACAGTGGTTGGCCACTCACTTGTAATCAGCAGAGAGGGGATGCCAAACACTGGAGGCGCAGCCAGACATGCCCAGGCACTGACTTCAGGGAGCTGCTTTAGCAGACTGCTGAGCCCCAGCCCTACCTTCACATTCCAGGCTCCATAAGATGGGAACTGCAGTAGGTTGGATTTGGAAGTACCCACAGTTCCTGACCCTGCTGTGAAATAGCACATATTTCACCTTCTTGAATGTGGACAGGACTTGTAAGTACGGTGTGATCTTGCTTTCTTGATTGGCGCTCATCTGAGGCAAAGGGGAAGAAGGGATCTTGCTGTCTGTTCCCCATTGAGTTGCTTTTAAATTTAAGACCAGGGAACTTACTCTGAAAGAGTCTGAGCCAAGCAGATGAGCCTTTGGAAAGATAGATCAAAGACAGAGAGGCCGAACAGCTCTGAGGGTCACAGTGCTAGGACAGGCCTCTCTGCAGCACATGGTGCCTGGCCTTTCAAAGCTAAGGCCCAAGCATGACAGCCCCAAGCAACTGAATTCTGCAAACACCTTGGGATAAGACCCCAGATCTCCACAGAGCTCCCAGACCCAGTTTCTTTTTTGATTGCAGCCTTATAATGTACTGAATAGAACTCCCTGTCCAGTCTCTGAATGCATGGAACTTGTGACATATGCCAGCTAGCCAGGTATATTATCTCAAGCTACTACGTTTACAGTAATGCTTTGCACAGCACGAGAAAATCTAAACTATATAGACGTTGCCTTGAATAGTTCCAAGGCCTTGGGTCATCCCGTTCGTGCAAGCTCAGGTCTAGGGCCAAGGCACCTTATGAATTTCTTTTTTTATGGATACAATATTCTGTCTGTGTGCATGTCTGCAGGCCAGAAGAGAGCACCAGACCTCATTACAGATGGTTATGAGCCACCATGCGGTTGCTGGGAATTGAACTCAGGACCTTTGGAAGAGCAGGCAATGCTCTTAACCGCTGAGCTATCTCTCCAGCCCACCTTGTGAATTTCTTACACACAGTTCTTCCATCTGCCACACAGCAAAGAATTATTTTAACATCCGCCAAACTGTTCCCAAAGTTGGTCATCAAATAACCTTCTATTTGCCCTACTTTTAATATAATTATCAGCATCATTTGCATGACACCAACTCAGGTCTAAGGCTGTCACAGGCCTTGCATTATTCTGAACTGCTTTTTCTGGGAACAGCTGTATTCATGCCTCATGCAGCCTGCCTCCTCCCACATGAATTATCTGCAATTTCCACACCTCTGTGCCTGCCTGCCGAGGTCCTTTATTAGAGCTAGGGCTGGTGTAGGGCTGGGGCATACTGTCATTTTTAAAGCAGTCAAGACAGACTCTAGGAAGCTGCAGGAGCAGCAAGCGGAAACTGGTTTTGACCATGGTACCGGCAAGAAGGGAGCAGACAGGGGTGATGCACAAACACATCATGACGGAACCTAGAGCAGGTCAGAGATAGCAGACCTGCTCCTAGCTAAGGGTGGGGTATGTGCAAAGTGCCCTTTAAATACATATGTGGTCATTTTGTAGTCTAGACTGGAAGGGTTTTTTCTACAACTGAAGAGGCTACGCCCAAACTCCAGATGTGAAGAAAACAGCCGGGGATGGAAGGATAAGAGAAGAATCCTATGGAGAGAGAGGAGATGGTGTGAGAATAGAAATATTTCATTCTCCACCAACTCTGGGCTCTCAGAACACTTGGTTCCCATGAGTAACCAGCTGACTCCCTGGGGAAGGCACTACAGAAGGTGAATGGGAAATGTCACTCACTCTCTGACAAGAACTGCCTAAGAGTGATGAAGCTATGCCTCTGCAGACAGGCCCTGCTGTCTGCCTGAGATCCCTCGGGAGGGAATATCTCTATCCCAGAGGAGAAGCTGCAGATTCACAGCACGAATCTGTGTGTGGGACCACCCACTGGCTTCGTCTGTGGCCACACCCCTGGGGATGCAGGCTGTACCAGAAGGTGCAATGAGTATGTATATTTGCCTGTGTATATCTGAGCAGGGCAGTGTATTTGCCTATCTGTATACACAGTGCAAAGAGCTGAAGATCTGCATACAGGTCTCTTGCTTTTCCTCTGGGCTTCAAAGAATTATCTCTCTCATCTAGTCCACCCTAACACCCATACTTTCCAACTTCCTAGGCACATATGTTCTTATCCAAGAGCTGGGGAGGCCCGGGGCCAGTAGCTCTGAGACCTGCTCTGCCAGCAACTGTAACGTCCTGGAACTGAAGCATCCTTTCTAATTCTGAGCTTTAGGAGTGAGAGCTCCAGATCTCTTGCCCCTGGATCCCACCTGCCCCTAATTCCAACCAGCCCTTGCTTCACTCATCTGTATCCACTGCTGGGCTCTGGGATGGATGGGAGGGGGACAGAGAGAACTTAAGCCTAGTGAGGGGTGCCAGGTGCCTCTGAAGATGACCCTCCATCCTCCTTGACTCCAGGTAGCTGCCGAGATATCTCAAAGGATTTCAAGTACCACAGGACCACAGTCTGCATAGCACGGTTCTAGACAGAGAACTAACATACATTTCCTTGTTTTTCAGGGTATCCAAAGATGTGGGGACCAGGTCCTCAAGGTCCCTGTTGTGGTGGTATTGAGTAGACCACCTTGAGAGGCTGGCACACAGGCGTGGGGAGGGCTTCTCATAGTGCTCTAGAGCACTCTGGTTGAATGTTAAGAGACCCTAGGGAGCTTTCAAAAAACACTCCTACCCAAGCCTCTCCACAGGCCAATTATTTAATTATCTGTGGTGGTGAGGCCCCGGGCAGGGGTGTTTCTTTCAAAGCTTCTGAAGAGATTCTGTGGAGAAGAGTTAAGAAGGGTCATTTCTCCACCAGCAAGTGCCAGGAAGCCAGAGCAACCTGGGGTCTCCAAAGGGAGAGCGGGCCAGAAATGCGAGCTCCCTGCCATGAGACACCTGTGTTCTGGGAGGTGCAGCTTCTGTCTGAGTGGCGCCAGGGCTGGGCTAGAGTCACGGAAGGAACGGCTGCCCAGGAGAGATGAATGCTGGGTAGGGTGGCCTGGCATCCATCTCCCTCAATCCCTCATCTCAGGAAATTGAATTAAAACCCATATTTTTCAGATGCTGCCTGCCCAGCTGGCTGGCTGGCTTGTGGAGAGGGATGAGGCAGTGAGCTCCTCAGGGTAGGGAACAGTGGGAGTGGAGGCCCCTCATTCTCCTGCTCTGGGAGGGAAGGCAGCTCAAGCGGACTCTGGGATACCACTGCCATGGTGCTTTTTTAGCATCCCCTACATATGTTCCAGAGCCTGACAGCAAGGGTGTGGGTGGCAGGCTGCCACGCACAGAAGGTCAAGGTTAGAACTTGACCTGAAGTTGACATTTTGGGTGAATGGGCGTAGATATAATGGCTCTCTTCTTGAGGGTGTTCAGTTTAGGTGACCAGAACTGGTGAAGTCATTATGCAAGGGACCATATTTGTCAAGAGGCCCAGAGACAAATGCCCGTGACAGGCCAAGAGCAGCATAGGACACAGAAACTCGTCCTGGCCTTATAGGATAGTGGAGGGGGTAGTCACAAGACACTCCTCTGCTGGGTTATGGTGTTTGGTCTGGTAAGAAGGTCATCTTTTTGCCCCTGGGAATTGAATCAACTAAGAAGCACCACTTTTGGATGCTTCAGACATATGTAGCTGCAGGTGTGTCATAGTTTTCCATCCCATCTTTGCCCTTATCTCTTTCTAGGCTAGGTGCAACAGAGGCCTGACTGTCTAGTTGCTTCTGCCAGGGACTTACCTTCGGGCCATAGGCTGTGTGTGTGTGTGTGTGTGTGTGTGTGTGTGTGTGTGTGTGTGTGTGTGCATGTGTGCACGCACATATGCATCTCACTTCCTTCTGCATGACTGGCTGTCTGGACAGAGGTAGATGCGTGCTCTCTCTCTCTTTTTCTTTCTTTCTCTCTCTATCTCTCTCTGGAGAGAGGAAGATGCATCCCATGGCTACCTTTTCAGACACAATGATGTGTGTGTGTGTGTGTGTGTACAGAGGAAGGTGTATGCCATGACCACCTTCTCAGACACCACATTGTGCACCTGGTAACAAAGAACAGCAAGCAGGGTTTTGGTTCCCAGACACAGATGTGAAGAACCAAGAACATGTAATAAACCAGGAACTGGATGCACAACTTCAGAGTGTCAGGACTCCCATAGGGGACTCTGACAGTCACCATTTCTGGAGTGAACTACCCTACGTAGGTGATCCCTCCTCCCCATTCCACACATCCCTAGTGCCAGTGTCTAGCATTTCATGCTTCATTTCCAACCTAGACGCTCCCAACAGCAATGCCTTGCCTTGTACGTCTCAGTTTACAGAATACTTTCCCAGGTGACATCTACATTGGGGCTGGAGGCTGAGTAGAGAAGCTGACCACCAGCTTGGGAAAAGAGACTAGAAAGAGATGCAGTGCGTTCCAGAGGGTCGTCTTGGCTGACACTTGCTTAGCACCTGGCTGTGTTCTTTCCAGAGGGGCCCTGACTACTCTTGATAGAGAAGAGTGGTAATCTGCACTTCTCTTTCTCTGGAACATGGCCTGAAAAAAAAAACACAAGCCAGTACCAGTCAACAGTGAGGCGAAGCAGGCAGGCCAGGGGTTTTTTTAGGCTACAAAGGGGAATCATGGACATCTCTGTATATAGGGGACTTTATACACACATCTTTCTGGACCATTAGGTTGCTCCTTATTCTGAGCCTTATTATTTATATTTGTGAAGTGGGGTGTAAAATGGTCAGGTCTCGTGTGTTAGGGTTCTGTATGGCTCCCACCTATACTGTGATTCTCTTACCTCCCAGACCTTTTATCTTCTGCTTGACTAACCTTGCCAAAGAGAGGCTCAAGTCCTTTCTCCTTTCCTCTTCCTCCTTGGGGATTCCTCAGAAGGCACTCTGTACCCCAGTGACTGGACCCATAGGGAGGGTGGCCCAGAACTTACCTGGATGGGCAATGACTGGCCTGTTTGAGAGCTGAGTGATAGAGATGCAGAGAACTCACGGGAAGCTCTGACTGGGGACAGGAACAACCAACCAGGCATGGCAGGCCAGTTGGCTATGAGATCTTAACCTGCTGAGTTCTACTCATTAAGCCTCCACTTACCAAATTGTACCAGGAGAAGGCTGAGCAGACCATGTCACCAAGAACAATAGGGATTCATTCAGCATCAGAGATTATAAAAGGCTAGAACCAGTCTACTACGGGCACATAGACTGTCTTTACTTAAGGCTGTCCTCAAGACTACAGAAATAGGAACTACGATTCTATAGTGCAGGTAAAGTCAGAAATGTCAGGCCACATGCCCAAACTCACAGCGCTGGCAGGGCAGTATCAATTATTTTAAGAGACCTCCTATTAGCACCATCATTCCTATACTGGCTATAGAGGTGTTCTCCAGAGTGTCACATTTGAGGACGTCCAGATAGGCACTTGCAATCCAATCCTTGCAGATCTGAATTGTGGGCCGAGAAAGGCCCAAAGAGGGCCTGGGACTTGCTCAGGGGGCAAGGTTGCCAGAGGAGGCTTGGAACACAGTGAGGGAAGGGAGAGAGAGGGCTTTCTCTCTTGGATGTTTTGCGGTTGGACAGAAAGGTGGAGAGTCCAGAGGAAGGCTCAATTCAGCCCGGAAGCTCTGCGACAGAACTGGGAAAGGGGGGCTGTTACCTCCGCCTCCGCGCCCTGAGTCTCTGCCGCAGCTCCGGCTGTCAGTGCGGTGGTCCTCATCCTGCTCCCCATCTCTGCCCGGGGTCTAACCCCGCCCCCAGGCGCTCATTGGCCAGCACCCCCCCCCCCCCCCCCCCCCCCCCGCCCTCTGGGGAGGCGGTGGTCTGTCG
The DNA here is from genome assembly GCF_014885135.2 of Alexandromys fortis. NCBI lineage: Eukaryota > Metazoa > Chordata > Mammalia > Rodentia > Cricetidae > Alexandromys > Alexandromys fortis. Next base: position 6,197,412 of record NW_026067970.1, read on the forward strand.
CCCCCCTCAGCTCCGGGCCTGGCTGCGCAGCAGAGGCGGCGCCTCTCCCGCAGGACAGAGCTGGCCGCGCTAAGCGGGTCGGGCGAAGGCAGACGAGGGACTCCTGGCTCCCATCCCCGGCAGTGACTGACGGCCGCTCTGGACCAGCGTGGTCCCCGTGTGCACATACGCACACGCCGCGGCGCAGGAACACACAGACCCAGCTGCCCGCGGCCACAAGCACTCAGAGACCAGGCTCAGCGCGCGCTCCGCGGCTCACTCGCTCTAGCCAGTGCAGCTCCGGGCGGGCACGGATTCGCGGGCTACACGCCCTCCTGCCCTCCTGCACCTTCCGTCCCGGCACCCTGCAGCCGGCACGACCCTGGGACCAGCAGGTAAGGGCTACCCCCGGCCTGTCCCTCCGCCCCGCAGCACGCGTCCAGCTCCAGACCCTTCTCTGGCGGGGCCCTAGGACACCCTCCTCCAGCCCAGAGTCTCTTGGAGCCGCGTGCTCTGCCGACCCAGAGCCGGCGAGGGCCAGCACCGGGCACAGCGCTGGAGCCCAGTCTCTCTTGCTGCTGTGGGCTGCCTACGCTTCTCTCTGCCCCATCTAAGTGTCTGGGACGGTGGCGTGAGGCCACCATTCCTTTAGATCACTGAGTGGTGATTGGCCTAGCACTCTCAGTCTTTTCTGGTGCCAGAAAAGGACATGCAGGGACAGGGATGACACTGCTGCCAGAGGGACCCCAAGAGATCTATTTCCCTGTCTCCAGGGCGGACCAAAGCGCCTAGGTGGATTTGGAAGCTAGGCACCGGAGAGTCCTTTGGGGGACTCCGTTCCACAGTCTGCGGGGTGCTTGAGGGGTGGGCAAGCTATGTGCTGGGGATAGAGGTAGGGTAGGAACCAGTTCAGTTTGTTCCCCAAGGGAGATAATTTTTAGGATTGTTTAAAAAAGGATAGTCCTCCAGTTTTTCCCGCGGCGCAGAGAGTTCGAATGAGAGATGCTTGGGCTTTGGTGGTCTAACAAGGAAACGCCCTGCAGGGCCTATGGGAGAAAATCGCTGCTGGAGTGGGCCCTCCTGAGACCCCTGCTGACTGTTTTAAAGGCCCGCAGTAGTTAGTTGCTGGGAGCAGGACCAGATCATCTGCAAGATCATGGCAGGTTTGGGGGTCGGAGAGACCAGGCACCAGAGCATGGAATTAGATCTTTAGGAGGAAGCATGCAGGAAGGGGATGGTGATGGCATTTCATTTGCTGCTAGGGAGTGGGGCATCAAGTCTAGAAGGAACTCAGAGCCTTCTGGAACATCTTGACCTGAGAGTGGATTTTGGTAATTCTTCAACCCATTTCGGGACTGGTATGTGTGCGTGTGGCTACTTTTCTTTACTTCAAGCTATATGTCCCATAATCCCTCACTCCCCAAACAAAAAGAGAAACAGGCCTCTGTTGCGATTTTTCTGTGGTAGCTCAGGTGCATTCCTGTGAGGGTATGTGGGAGTTTAGATCCCACACAGAGCATGGGGGGGCTGGGGGTGGACTGCAGTTGGACTGAGGTAGGCCATTCTGAAGGTCAAGCTGGAGGCTGGAGGGTGGCTATGGGCATGAAAAGAGGATGGGTTACTATGAGCGAATCTTTTGGGGCCCAGGAATAGCAGGTAGCTCTAGGTTTGTGGGGGAGGTCCTGGGATGCATTTGGGGTGGTGGGCAGCTGAGGCTGGAGCAGGTCCCATTCCCAAGCAGGGGGACCTAGGATTCCTGCTCCTCACCGACCTTGGAGAGAACAGGCAAAGGCCCCAGTCTGGATGCAAGCCAAAATCTGAACACACAAATTAAAGACAGGACATGCTGGAGGCGGCCGTGAGCCAGGTCTCCTGACCAGTCCCTCAACAAGTGTGTGTGGTGTGACCAGGAGTCAGAGCTGGTTCCCCCTGCTTTATGCCGTCGGGGGAGACTCAAGGGTGGTAGGGTATCTGTCCTGAGATCCCCGAGGGTCTCCTTGACTCTGTGTAGTGAGGGATGTGTGTGTGCTGAGCCTGTAGGAGGAGGACCTTTTCCTGCACTCAGAGATGGAGCCAGGCTAAAGGCTGTGTTCACATCCTGTTTTGTGAATGCTTCAGGCTGGCAGGGGGGCTGAATGGTGAAGCACTTTGGAGCCCTTGGTTTTTGCTTTGTTTTGTTTTGTTTTTATATGGTCACCTCTCTGCCATGCTTCTACCTTTGGACTCCATTTGTATTGAATGGAGGGATTACTCAGTGCATGTTTATAGATCAGTATACAGGTGAGATTCTAGAAAGGACAGCAGAGAGGGCCACAAGGTGGCTTTATCACTGAGAAGGGGGCCAAGCAGGGATGGATTTCATTGCCTAGGAATGAATGGCATTGAGTAAGTGAGTAAGTGAAGGGCCCTGTGCTGCCTGCCAAATGGCAGGGCCCAGGGTGCTCAACGCAGTGTGAGAACTTCGTTTAGGACCAGAACACCATGCTCGCCTGTGAGCCACTCCTCTTAGAGAGGACCCTGAGGGAAATAGGACGAGCAGAGGATGTGTGTCGCAGAGCTGTGATGCTCCAGATAGGGGACATCGGGGCTTTTTACCCCAGAAGGCCTGGAGGCCTCAGAAGCTGCCTGTCACTTCTGAATAGAAGGAATCGGGCTTCTGTGCCTGAACGGATTGGACCTCATGGCCCAGCTGCCTGGCAACACGGAGGCAGGAAAACCCTTAGCTGTGATGTGTTTGTACTGAGCTCTGGATGCCGTCAGAAGCACACAATGAAAACCACCCCCACACTGACACACAGAGGAGTGACACACAGCTGGGGAGGCATGTAGGCTTCCCATGATACCTGCCTGGGATCTGGGATGAAGCAGAGGTAGGCATTAACAGAATCATCCTCACATAAGATATGGGAACACTGGGTCATAAAAGACAACTTTAATGAAGGCCCAGGTGCGCGCGCGCATGTGTGTGTGTGTGTGTGTGTGTGTGTGTGTGTGTGGTGTTTGTACACTGTATTGCAGGAGCCTAGAACATGGTATGTAGCTTTTTCCACCCTGTAAATCTAGTAAATATTTTAGACTCTGTGACCATCGTGATTGGTTGCAGTGACTTTATCTTGCTGCGTTAGCTTGGAAGCAACTGCAGGAGACATATGAACAGAAAAAAAAAACAGCAACTAAAGGACTATGTTTTGGTAAACTTTAATTTCAGGCAGTTTGTATTCCATGAAATTCAATTCTTTTAATTTTCTGGCCATTTAAAAATGTACCATTTAGAAACCGTACTTGACTCTCTGGCTGTTCAATACTGGGGCATGAAGTGAATCTGATGGACTAGAAGGCTCCCTAGCTGCTGGGCTGAACGGTTAGAGGCAAGAGAGGGTCCAAGAGATTGAAGAAAGGGGAGGTCTGGCCTGGGAGCTCAAGATGCCTGAGAACTTAGCTGCTCCCCTTCGTCTCCCAGAGGCATCTGTTTGTCAGTCCTTGGGGAGGCTTCCACTGTGCTCAGGCGACACCCCACCCCCATAGTATAGCTGGGAGACAGCACACACTAAATACTTCTGATGTTGTCTGAGCATGCCGTGTAGATCCTAAGCCCCTCCTCCTGTTTCTCTTATGAGGGAGAAGCCAACACAAAACCTCACCTTGGATCTCGCAGTAAACTTGGCAAGACCTCAACAGTCCAGGCAGGAGGGAGGGGATCTCTGTTCAGAGCTGGGGACCGGAGGGTGGGCTTTCAGGAGGTGGCGCTCCCAAGGTGGAGTGGCCTCTCTCCTCCCAGATCTCGTCAGACCCTGAGTAGCACCTGGCTCTTTCCACCTTCTCCCTGGCAGATGGGCATGTGGCGTACTGGCTGAGGGCACTGGCAGCCACCGCACACTTTGGAACCTCTTCTCTGGGAACCTAGGGCTGGGGCAGCCAGCTCACCCTCCCCTCTGCTTCACTCAAGTCCTGCTGTCCTCCAAGGACCTTTCCTTCCTGCCACATCTTCCAGGGATTCTTTGCTGTCATATTGCTCCATACCTCAGCATTCGATCTGCCTTCCATCAGCCTGGTCCTGATCCTAAAGGGCCCTGTGGTTGCCTCTGCTCAGTGGTGGGGAAAATCTCTTCCCTTGGTGGGGTGCAATCATCTCTCCCCACCTCAGGGACACCCCATTTCCTGATACAGCCCTCCGTGTTCCTAGCTGCTAGACTGGCTCCAGTCTCCCCTAACCTCCTCCCCACCACCTGATGTCTTGCCCTGGAGGTGACTCTGCTGCCGGGTGTGTGTGGAACCCAAGCCTGTATGAGCCTGTATGAGGGGCTAGAGATGGAACAGTGCTGTCCTCATGTCCATCCCTGTAGGGGCTTCATGGGGCAGAGTAGTTCAGAATAAGGAAGGATGCAGAGAGACACCAGATTCCAACTGAGAGCCAGGACCAGCTGTGGGAGGAGTAAGTGGGCTACGGCAGAAACCATGCCCCTGCTGAGCATGGCAGATGGCCTCTGCTGGTTTTGGTGCAGTGAGCTGAAGGGTCTGCAGATCCCCCCTTCTTCTTCTGACGAGGAAAGTCTCGAGGTCCGTGAGTCACCAATTCTCCAGTGTGCTGACTGGTGATGCGGCTGCTGCTGTCAGTTCCTGCTCAGCTCAGTTAGGCACTGCTGGGGCCTAGGGAGGGTGGCTGGAGGGGTGGGGGATGTTCTGGGGTTTCCTAGACCCCCTCAAGTTCTGTCCACATCCTATTTCTGTCAGTCACACCTCTAGGCTCTATGCCCTGTAACGTTGGGAAACACCTCCCTGCTCTGGTCTCAACTTCTCCACGATGAGGTGGCTTTTCAAGTTGATCTCAGGCAGGACTGAAATGTTCTGTTCAGAGTGGCTCTTTCTGAATAGGGAGACAGGTACAGGCAAGGGGTGCATCTGCAGAGGCAAATGGCAGCCAGTGGTAGAGGATCTACATAGCTCTGGGCAGGTGAAAAGTGACCAGAGGCTGCAGCAGGCTCCTTTACAAGTGATAGTTCAGAAGCCAAGGGACATATGTTTTGGAACCACTTCTAGCTCTGTGGGGTACTTCCTGTGTGACCTTGGAGAAGTTGCATAGTCTCTCTGTACCCCTGTCACCTACACTATAGAATGAGGATAATGCCAGGAGCCACTTCATGAGTGTCCGTCAGGTTGCAGGAGTTGACGGGTATAACTTGGAAGCGCGCCCAGCACACTGGGAGTACTCAGAAAGGACTGGCCATTAGGAGATAGAGTGCAGCCAGCCTGCTGTTCCCAGTGAATGTGACACAGGGCGGAGGTGACGGCACAATGACACGAGAATCAGGAACACGGAGTGGGAGACACCTCGCAGATGCCAGTCTGTGGCACATCCCTGAAGCTGCCGCTGCCACAGGCATGGTTGTCATTCCCACTCTGCAGACAACGTGTAGAGGCTAAGCAGGAAGCTTAAGTACTTTGCCTGAGGTCAAGACTAAAATCTCCCGGGGGAACCTCCCACTTCTCTTCCCTGTTCTCAGAGCCACCTGCCTAGCACTATTAGGAGCCCAGGAAGCACTGGGGTGGGGAGGGCATGCACGGTGGCCCAGTCAAAGGGCCTGATATCCCTCCTCAAGCTAGGGGTGTCTTTTAGACCTGCGGTGGCCTGGCTCATTCCAAGACGGGCACACTTGCATCTCCAAGGAGTTTTGAGGCAGAGGCAACAGACTGGTGTGCCAGATCCAGGGGACACGTGGGAGGGCGGCCTGTGGAGGACTGTGTCTGGTCCCCACAGAACACTGTGGAAACCGTGTGCTAGGTGCTACCAGGAAAGAGTGGGAACAGTCGGGATGCACTGGAAGTCTCCAGAGTCAGGAGGAGAAGCCAGGCCCCGAGCCCTCTGTGGTGCGGATCAGGTGGAGCAGCAATGGTAACCCAGGACCCTAGCTGTAGCTTAGTGGTTGCTCCAAGGGAAGATACTTACCTGTGTGCCCTCATGGCTCCTGTGTCAGATCTATGGATTTCTCCCTGGATTGTGATTTGTCTGGGAGGCTGCTCACAGAACCAAGGATCCCCGTCCATATCCGCAGGAGGGTGATGTGAGGTGATATTTAGTGTGTGCTTTAACAGATTAAGTTTGCCTGAAGATCAGAGTGCAGGAGCTAGCCATATAGTCCAGGCAGTGGTGGCACACACCTTTAATCCCAGCACTTGGGAGGCAGAGGCAGACAGATCTTTGTGAGTTCAAGGCCACCCTGGGTTAGAGTAGATTGATTCAGTCACAAAGAGAAACAGAGCCAGGTGGTGGTGGCTCACACCTTTAATCCCAGTACTTGGGAGTCACAAGCCTTTAATCCCAGCACCGAGGAGACAGGAAGGGATATGGATGGGTGGAGAGAGGACTATAAGGTGGGAGGAGACAGGAGCTCACAGTATTTAGCCTGAGGATTCAGAGAGACAGGATCTTGCCCCCTTGGTTCTGAGGATTTTATAGAGGTAAGAACTAGTGACAGGCTGCTCTGCTTCTCTGATCTTTCAGCTTTTATTTGACTCTGTCTTTTTATTATTAAGACCAATTAGAATTCGTGTGACCTCGATGTGTCTGTGAGCTAGTAGTTTCCTCACAGTTGTGTCTTCTGTACATTGCTCTGGGTCTCCATAAAGGGACTTATGAGGGGAGGTGTTGTCACAGATGGTGGAAACCCTGTGGGTAAGGGTGGGCTAGTGTCTGTGGACATGACATGGTCTTATGCTCATTTGCTTCAGAGAGGGGAGTGGAGAGACAAGGAGAGGGAAAGGATAGAATACCAGTGCCCACCCCCTGGCTCTCTGCCGTTACGTTCCCTCCACCAGAGAGGACCTTAGGGCTGCAGCTCTCTTTGTCCTCTCACAAGGACTGATGCAGAACCCCTTTAAGCCTGTCTCCACAACTCAATTGGAGGGCCAGCCTGGCAGCTGGCCCCAGGCTGCACTAGGCTGCAAGGATTCTGGGATGGAGAGGAGGTAGGTATATCTGGGGACAGTGTGCTCCTAAAATGTTTCCCTGGGGACCACAGCTCTGTTTTTGGAGTCTTCATCTTGCGATTACTCAAGGTGAAAGAGAGTCAGCTCTGAGCTCAGATGACATTCTGTTCTTCGTGGATTTTCTGTCCTGGAGTAGCTGGGAATGATGGCTTCTCACTCCTGCTGAGGTACCCAGAACTAGATATTCCTCTATCCTAATCAAGCCTGAAGTCATTTCTGCAGGCAGAGTCTGGGATCTCAGACTGGTAGAGGTGACCACAGCCTTTGGGGGAGCCATCGCTACCACAACCAAGGCTGCCTGCAGCTATGAGGAGGGTAAAGAGCCTTGGGTGAGGAATAGGAACTCAAGCCTAGGTGCATGACCTATGACTGTTCCCAGCTTCCTCCCAGCCCACCCAGCCCTACTTGCCCCTTTCTCCCAGTCTTATCAGCTGTCTGAGGCCTCCTTAGCATCTCTGAGTGAGCTGAAGACTGGGGAGGGACATTCTCCTCTCTTCATCTTCCTATCGCTGCTTTTCATTTCTCATTTTGGGTATTTGTTTATCACCTCATGGAGCCAAAAGGGTTGAACGAGGATGTTAAGACCACACACCAGAGGCACAGAGGCATCAGTGACAAAATCTGGGCACACAGGACATGTGGGTACAGGGGGCAGGCTTGTTTCAGCTCCTCGGGCCTCCAGAGTGAAGCCCCTCTGTGTTAGCCCTGCTCTGACAGGGCTACTTAATAATCCTTCCCACAGCAATGTAGTCATAACCAGCATCGCTCTGAAGGGATGACAGTGCTCTGCTTGGCAGGGCCAGTGTGATGCTGCTGCAGCGAGTAGCCTCGCATGTGTTGCTTTCGATCCAAGGGCAAACATTCCTAAGAACCGAATGGCAAAGCATTTCCACCAATGGTCAATTGTAGAAGCAGAACAGGCTTCGATGATCTGTGCGCGCAGTTCCCCCAGTTTCCTCAGTTATCTGTAGCTTTTCTGATCCCTTCTGCGGTGCTGGTCCTCACACACCTGTCCTTGAGGGCCAGCAGCAGTAGGATGTGAGCATACCCCTTAGCCGTCACTAAGGACAGGATGAAAGGGGAATGTACTTGTCCCAAGGATGCAGTGGGAGCAAAGAGGTCCTCTCAGAGTGAGCAGGTGCTCTAGAAGTTTATTGCTGCATACCAGAACTGTTTGGAGTTGGCTAGGCCATACAACCTGGAATGGTGTTTTGATGCCACAGACTGCACCGTGATCCTGGCTTCGATTCCAGCGTCATTCTCCAACTGCTGGGATATCATTCCACCTCCCCTTGAAGAGGTGGCCCTCACTTAGAAGGGAAAGAGAAGGAGCTGGGAGCATGTGTGCCCTGCACAAGAGGCTCACGCTTGTGCCTGAGAACAAGGGAGCCTGGTAAATGTCACAGCTAGGTGGGCATGCATATGCCAGCTAAAATGCTGTTCCAAGTGGAAGCAGAGAATGTTGAGACGTGGAGACAGCTGGTCTACTGCAGAGGAATACGCTGCCCTAGAGGGTTCCAGTAGCCTAGTGGCTGAGCTGGCATGTACCCGCATGTGGTGCCCTACTGTGGGCTCATGCAAATGGTGCTCAACTCATGTTGGTAGGACAGAAAGGTGAAAGAGAAGGAATTCAGGCCCTGAGGATTTACCAGGTCTGGAAGCCTGGACTGGGAACCCACTGCTGTTGACACCTTGTGCTGTCTTTCCTTCCCTTTAGCCTGTGGACAGTGGTGCTGATTCTCCACTGCTGGGAGCAGCAGCCAGAGCCGAGGCCCGGCCAGAAGCACCATGGCCAGAGCCCTGCGGTGCTCCCTGACTGCTCTCCTCCTCCTGCCTGTGGTAAGGGCCCCGCGTCTCCCTCCACAGGGGTACCCAGTCTCCACCTGGAGAACCAGTTATTTCTGTGTTCTCTCAGCCAAGGCGTCCCCTAGGCTGTCACGTCTGTTAATTTCTGCCAACACTCACCCCCCACACACGCACATACACACATACACTGTACCACTCACGCTTCTGTGGTGTGAATTAAATAAATGGTTTTCCTCAAGACTGGTGTTGATTGGACTGGAAGTTGTCACAGAACTTACAGGTCTATTAAGATGGTGACATGTGTGGCGGCATTTAGAGCTGCATAGAATCTGGATAGCTCCACGGTGTGCAGGTTAGGGCCACAGAATTGTCTTCTGGTCCCCATCCCATGAGACCCTCTGACATCTAAACTCAGGGCCCTGTCCTCTGCTCAGATATCTCTAGAGCAAGGGTGAAGGTAAGGACAGGAGGAGAGTTCCATTTGGGCCAGGACAAGACTGTCCTTAGAGTCCCAGGTCCCTAGCATCCTGATCTGTATCTCCCTATGTGACAGGATGGACACATTCCTCTCTCTGTGAGCAGCTGGGGTTGGATCTGTCTTGGGACATGGCCTTTGGGAGCTCAGATCTTTGCCACGGGAATAATTTCTGATGTGAGGATTGATGGACATGAACTTGGCCATCTATCATGCTAACAGGGTATGGCTGTAAAGTTCCTGCTGTGGGAACTGAGAGGGGCTTTGCACCATACTCCCTCTGAGCCTGTCTTTCCTCCTTTGAAAGAGAGTGCTGAGAGCCCTGAATCCTGCCATTACCCCTTTGTCTGCTGAGGAAGACTTGCTCCTATAGCTCTCAGTTTACCAGCTCCCATCTTCCCCTAAAGTGCAGCAGGAGCCAGAGTATAAGACTCAAACCCTGCTACCTGACGGTGTGTCTTGGAACAAGTTGAATAACATCTCTACTTAGTACACATCTGCAACAGAAAAATGATGAAACCCAAACCCATCCCTCTGCAGTGTTTATCTAGCATGCATCCACACACACTAAGGCTCAGGAGCCTGTGGGTCCCACACATTGAGTTGGGGTCTGGGGAGAGCCCTCACAGCATCTGTGACAAAGCAGATGTTGGTGCCCCTGCTGGTCTGAGGTCTGTCACCCTCCTCCTTTTTAACACTTTACTTTTAAGTTAAAGCAGAGGGGTGTCATTGGAGCTCCCTGCTCTCTTGTCTGTTCCTCTTGTCCTACAGGTGATTGCCATGCACTCTGATTGCATCTTCAAGAAGGAGCAAGCCATGTGCCTGGAGAGGATCCAGAGGGCCAATGACCTGATGGGCCTAAATGAGTCTTCCCCAGGTGAGTGAGGAGGCAGACAGTCCTGGTGTCGTGGGCATGTGTAGGCTAGCTTTGTAGAAGGGGTGGGAGGGTGTGAAACTCTGGAGTCTTCAGAACACCTTCTGAGGCCATGGTATTCTACATCTGCCCTTGTCAGTGACACTGGGTGGCTCTCCTTGTGACCGTCTTGGGATGGGCTCTTCTGGGTAGCTTCAAGCAGCCACCGTTTTCTCTTGGGCCTGGTCTGGATAGCAGCTGCCCACAAGCTGGTTCAGAGGCCACCTGGGACCAGTGGCAGCAGGAGCACAGCTGTGACGGCTGTGTGGTTGGGCTATAGAGCATCTGGCCAGCTGGAGGTAAGGGCGTGGGGTCACTTCCTATCTGATGGGTCCAGCAGAAGCCAGGGTGGAAAGCAGGAGCCAAGCCCAGGGCTTTGGTTATGTGGAGCTCCTATACCGTTCAATGGATGTGGCCACATATTACTTTAGCCTGATCCCTCAAATGATCCCAAAGATTAAAAAAAAAATGCCTCCTAGCAGTTCATGTCCTGAGGGAGACAGCTCCTGGTAAGACCCAGGGGTCTTCTTCCAGTTCCCCCTACAGGTGTAGGGGAGGTTGGGTGGGCATCTCGGAGATGTCATGCTTTACCCCTGCTCCTCTCCTGCAGAGCAGGCTGAATCTGCCTGAGGGTGGGGCTCCACGACATCCCAAGAGGTGCGCCTTTCTCTCTGGACTCACCTAGCTCTTCTGAGAACAATCTGCTTGAAGACTTTATTAAGCTTCAGCCCAGTTAACAGAATTTCTGCCAACCAGCTCTATGGCAGAGACTTTCTTGCTAAGACTGACGGGGGGAGGTCCTTCCAGCAGGGCATGTCTGCTTTGCTGCCAGACCAGAAAGTGGACTCTAGCCCACAGCAAGTAGCGAAACTGAGGAAGGGGGACAGATAGGTACACAGTGGTAGGAAACCAAAAGCCTGTGTGAAGAATCTCTGATCTAGTGGCTTCTTTGCATGGCTGGGAAAGTGGGTTCTGAAGATACTAGCTATCCAGTGCCTGTCTACCTTAGCATTGGGTCGACCCCATGTGGCCTGCCTCCTGACCTGGAGCCATTGTCCCAAATGGCCACTTTCAGGAGGGGAGGAAAGAGAGGTGAAGGCCTACTGCATGAGGCTGTGCACAGTGTAATTACACTCCTCACTTGTACACCGGGTCAAAGGAGTTGATAAGACAGGCTTGCCCATAGGGTGTTCTTCTCTGAAGGCACTGATACAAGAAGGGGAGAGTGGTGGTGGGAGGGGCTTCTCTGGAGAAGAGAGGTGAGGGCCAGGAGGAGCAGGAAAGGCTCGAGTAGCTTGGAATACCCACCCACCAGGGAATCTCTGAAGAGAGCATTGCCAAGCCACAGTCCAGATTAAACCAGAATCTTGGCTTGACATAATTACATGACATTCAATAGCTCCCAGGAGGTTCTGGTGAGAAGCTAACGCTATGAAAACCAGTCTGAGGGATGGGTGGGCATGGGACAGCAGGTGAGCCAGGAGCAGCGGGAGACCACTACGGGCACAGGCTGTTTGTAATCACTCCTGCTTCCTAGATGAAGAAAGAGGTGCAAGGAAATCCTGCACCTTGCTAAGGCCACGGGTTATTGCGAGGGGGTCCTGAACTGGGGCTGTCTACATTCTCAGTCACTGGAACACCACACTCTGAGGCCTGGCAGGCCTTCCACATCACCTCTGAAGACATGTCACACCTCCATTTTCTTGGGTGTCATGGAGGGTGGATTAATACCTAGCAGCTGTCATCTGCAGGAAGCAGGAAGGGCTTGAGGACCTCAGTGTCTCTGCGTCTGCGAGTCTCCCTATAGGCTTCCCACCTTCTGCTAGGTCAGAGTTCTTCTGGTGCGGTAGACACCATTTGGAACTGTCTGCAAAGGCTTTCTGAAAGAGAGGGGAGTGGAGTCGGACGTGCGTTTGGACTTTCTTGGACTGCCAGCCCCCACATGATGACATAGAGACTTCTTGTTAATTATAAAGCTTGGCCTTTAGTTTAGGCTTGTTCCCAACGAGCTCTTATAATGTAAATTAACCCATTTCTATTCATCTGCATTCTGCCACGTGATTCTCTACCTCTCCTCCCTGCTGTTTGTCTGACACCCTCAGTGTCTCACTGGCATCTCTCGAGCACCTAGATTCATCTCCAGTTCCTCTCTCCCCCAGAAGTCCTGCCTAGCCTCTCTTCCTTAGCTATAGGCCAGTCAGCTCTATGGGCCATTCAGCCCTTTAAACCAATCAGAAGGCACCTTTTCCATAGTGTGACCAAATATCCTGTCACGGGGGAGAGTTGAGAACCAGCCCTGGCTTCAGAGAGCTGAGGAGAGGAGGGAGAGCAGGAGAGCAAATCTAGGTAGCAGTGGCTTACCTCAGGTGAGAACTGTGGGCTGGCCCTCAGAGAGTAGGTGTTAGCGGACACACTTGGGTCCTCAGTGCTCACGTCTGCTCATAGCTTGTCAACTGAAGTCAGCAGTGTGCTTCTTTCCGTCTGAAGATGAGGTTACTCCCCCAGTGAATCCCTTTCTCGCCTCCTTGTCTGTCATCTAAAACCCCACGCCCGGGTGGTAAGAGTCGGGTCATCCATTATCTAAAACCCCTGCACCCAGGTGGTAAGAGTCGGTGTTTACTTTTGGATCGGTCCAGAGATCCCAGCTCCCCCAGTCCACTACAGGGCAGTTGAAGAGTGAAAAGGCTCCCCAGTTCCTAGCTCTCCTCTTGGCTGGAAACACGAGGAGTTGTGGGATGGAGAAGGCGACCTTGGGTCTGTCTTTAAGAGGGCCTGCCTTGCTCGGAGCAGAACGGCACAATGGCAAAGGGTGTCTGTGTAAATGCCTCATTGGTGGACAGTTCACGGAGGAAGGGTGAGGGCAGAGGGAGGAAGGCCCCTTGGGAAGGCTGTGATGAGTGCAGCATCCATCAAATCTCGGTCTAAAGGGCCTGTGGTCTGATCTGCTGCAAACAAGCATCGGAATAGGCAGTTTCTGTGTACCACGCCGGGGTTCAGGGTCTGCACAGCTCATTCCTGTTGTCAGCTTTTGAGGGACGGTCTTCATGTCCTCCTGAGCCTCAGATGAGCCTATGCTTGCCCCTAGAGGTGTCTTCACCTGGGCCGTCAGGTTATACAACCTTGTGACCCTGGAGCGGGAACTGTCTCACCGTACTTCACAGTGTCATTGAAGTCCCTAGGAACACTCTAAGGTACCAACGGACAGTCCCTTCCTACCCACAGCCAAAGTCAGCAACATCAGGGCGCAGGCTCCAAGGAAGTGTGTTCTCAGAGGGAGCCTCCGGTTGGTCGGAAAATGTGTCCAAGGTTGGTAACTCTAGAGAACCACCTCCATCACTGTGCCCACGTGGTATCAGCTGTGAGAAAAAGGGCATGGAGCAGGTGAATTAGGCTAAGATCTCATTAATCTGGGAGTGGCACGGGTCAAGAGCTGTGTTGTGGTGCTGGCCTTGGTTGGGGAGAGTAGGGATTGGTCAGCTGCAGTCTCCTTTGCTTCTCCAGCTGTGTAGTCCCTGAGCACTGATCTGTGTAGACACTGCCAGAAAGTAGTGGTAACTTTGGGGCATGTTTGGAAGTGAAGAAGAAAGCCTGCCAGTTTGCTTCAGCTGAGCTTAGGGCAGCTTTTACACACACACACACACACACACACACACACACACACACACACACACTGGTTTCTCAATGTCAGGGCCATCTGAGAATGGTGAGCCTCTTAAATCACCACCCAGTGCAGGAATACAGGCTTTGGTGGTCTGGTCAGCCCCTGCACAGGGCCACATCGTGCAGTTCAGAGACTGTAAACAGGCATTGTGTGAGCATACACAACATGGCAGAATGCTTTACAGTAAAATTGAGACGTTAAGTACACTGTGAAATAACATTAAAAGTACAGTTAAGTAGATTCCATGGGCCAAGGATTTAGTCAGCTATTCTACACCACACATGATGGTGTGTGCTGTGCTGTTTCACATGGCTGGCAGTGAGGCAGGCGTTCCCACCAGCATCACCACTGCACACAAGTGACATTAACAGGGTGATGCTTGTCACTGGTGGCGGGGATTTCTCGGGTCTAGTATAAGGTTGGGAGACAGCCATAGCATTTCTAGTAAACAGGGTCTGTTGGAATGAAAACCTGGTTTATTGGAGGCGAGGTCCTTGTGTGGCCCTGTGAGGTGGGGATTACTGTCTTGGGGAGGCACCTATATTCCCGCATCTTCCTGATATTCAGGGTCAGAAATACCACCCCATCATTCTGAGCAAGTGTTGAAGGGGTCTCTTGGGACGAGGATCTGGGATGGAGGTATGCTCAGTGTTTTGTTTCTCTTTTCAAATCCCTGATCCTGCACGGGACTTGAGCCAACTCGGAGTCTGGCTCTGCTGTATGACACATGAAGCAGCTAGAGCCAGAGGTGCTGTCACTGGCAAGTCACAGGGAGAGTCTCAGCCAGCTCTGGGTGGGTGCCCAGAACTCCTGACTCGGGAGTTCCCTTTCTGCTGCGCTGTGCCCTTGGAGGAAGAGGAGGACAAGGATAGGGGCCTGCCGTGCACGGGACCTGGGGCTGGTCTATACACCACAGGCCGTGTAGTGCCATTTGATCCCTCTAACTGGGTCAGGGTTGGTTTGTCTAGGTTGTGGCCAGCACCACCTCCTCTATCATAGGGCTTTGAGCCGTGAGCCTGGGAACCATCCTGGGTCTAAGAAGAGCTGGGGTCTGACTAGTCTTTAGGGAGCGCCAGATGCTGCAAGTGATAGGCACGGCCTGCAGCCCTGGGGCAGGTCAGGAGAGAGGCCTTCAGGTTGCCTAGGTAGAGTTCAAGTGCATAGATTAGTCCCACCCAACCCCCACCCACCCCGACCCTGCTGGCCGTCCACACTGACCAGGCCCAAGCACGAAGTGGGTGTCTGTAGAAACCCTTGCTCTGAGGAACTTTCTCAGAGAAATATTCTCCAGAAGCTGGTCCATTTGGAAATCAAGCATGTATCAGACTCTCCTGGGGGGTTGCTAAGCACAGGTTGTTGGGTGGTCCCGGGGTATCTTGTACAGGATGTCTTGGGCTGGCTGGGGCCCAAGCATCTGCATTCTGGGAGGTTGTCAGGTGTGTTGCTGGCTCGGGCTCACATTTGGAGATATGCTGCCTTCAGCTCTGCCCCTTTCCCTTTAGAACATCACAGGAAGGGGGGTGGCGTTCATTTGAGACAAGAAACCTTGGCTGTCAAGTGATTTTTTTTTTCAGGAAATTGAATTGTTTTTCACGCTCAAATGGAGGACTTTCTTTAAGAATACCTGCACATGCCTGGGTGGATCTTGAAAAGAAGGGAGGGCCGTGGCTTTGTCTGTCACTCTGGTGTCCCTGGGCTCATGAGTTTTGAACTCTATGTGGAACTGGACAGAATCATCACCATGACAACCTCTGATTCGCTCCTCATTCTGTTCCCTTCAGAGACTAATGGCTCATGCACTCTCTCTCCGCTCCTCGCCTAAGTGGATTCTGTCTCCTCTGCTGTCAGAGTCTCTGCTGCTTGGCATGGAGTGTCATGTCGAAAGGAAGGTGCACACAACCCTCAAAGTGTGTAGCACCGCCTGGCTCACGACGCCCTCATTCCTCAGTCGGGTTTATGTGGATTGAGCTGGGAGGACTGAAGGCAGGGCTGGTGCCCTGGGGAGTAGAGAGAGGTCACCAGGAGGGACTAGGTCGGGGAGCCCTCAAGTGAAGCAAGCTCTAGGGGGATCAAGGCCCACTCTAAAGGTGGGAACTTGAGCATCTTCTCTCAGAAACCCACATTCCTGGCTGATGTCTCACTGCCCTGCCCTCTTTTGCTCTGCAGCCTTCTTTGCCAGCTCCGCTTCTAAACCTCGGCACTCTTGAGTGTTCTGTGAACCTACTTTCTCACCGGATAATCATCTAGCTACCCTGGCCACCTTACCCATTCTCGTCTGGTTTAATTTTGGCCCTTACTACTCTCTCAAATCCAGCATATGTGGGGTCAAACATGATTTTCAACTTGTCTAATTCTCTCACCGTTTGGTGTCTAACTAGTCCTTACATTGTGGCAGGTCTGTCTGTCCATCCATCACCCTTCTACCTACTACCTACCCACCCATTGCCCCCATCCATATACCTATTCAAGCATCCATCTCTCCATCTTCACACCCATTCATTTCATCATCCATCCATAGAGATGCTCAAGTCAGAAACCAGGGTGACATCAGTGATACTTTCTTACCTCTCTTGTAAGAGAGTCATTATCTCATAGGCTATGTTGCAGTTATGACCCAGCCTTAAAATCCAAAAACTAGAACAATGACTGTTTTTTTTCTTATACAAGTCATCGGTCAGTATGGTTAGCTATAGTGGGAAGGTAGAATTTAGTTTTGCTTGGTCATTAAGAGACCCAGGCTCCTTCCCTGTTGAAACATTGAGACCTGTTGTACTTGTAACAGGCTTTCTTTCAGGCCCCCCAACCAGCTCCCAAATCATGACATGGAGTCTTATTATTAGTGATGAATGCTTGCCCTATTTTATACTTGTCCCATTGGCTCTTAGAACTTAAATTAACCCATTTCTTCTCGTCTTATTTTGCCTCAGGGATTTTTACCTTTCATTCTGTATGTCCTATTCTGTGTCTGGATGGCTGGTGACTGCTTGGCTGGTTGACCCCTGGTGTCTCCCTCTCTCTCTTGTTCTCTTCTCTCTCTCCCTCAACCTATATTCCTCCTCCTCTTTATTCTCTCTGCCTACCAGCTTCACCTATCCCTCTACTGCCTAACTATTGGCGATTAAGCTGTTTGTTAGACGAATCAGTTGCCTTAGGCAGGCAAAGCAATACATCTTTGCATCATTTAACAAATGCAGCATAAACAAATGTAACACATCTTTGACTAGTTAAACACTCCACAACAGTATATGGTCTCGAGGGTGCTGCTGGGAAGGAACAGAAAGAAGGGTAGTGGGGGCCCAGGGTAGCTTTGGAGACTATTTTACCTCTTTCACTTCCTTCCTAAGGGCTTAGAGGTCAGTAGTAGTCACATGACATTGGAGAGTGCTAGCCATCTATGCCGTATTCCAGTCCTGTCTTCACCATGACCTATTGTTCCTGTTTCTGATCTGTCCTACACAGTCCTGCCCATCTTTACTGCCATTACTCTGAATTGTTGGTGGAGACTGCTCATTTGTTTCCCGGCTGCCCAGACCCAAATAATCATACAGAAACTATATTAATTACAGCACTGATTGGCCAATAGCTTAGGCTTCTTATTAACTAATGTTTACATCTTAGATTAACCCATAATTCTTGTCTGTCTTAGCCACGTGGCTTGGTACCTTTTATCAGTGAGGCATTCTCATCTTGCTTACTCTGTGTCTGGGTGACAACTGCAGACTGAGCCTTTCCTCTTCCCAGAATTCTATTCTGGTTGCCCCACTTATACTTCCTACCTGGCTGCTGGCCAATCAGCATTTTATTAAACCAATACAAGTGTCAAATCGTTATAGGGTACAAGACCATTGTCACTTAGTACTGAATCAATTCCTTTGTGATCCCTGGGCTACCATCAGATCTTGGCATGACTTTATGTCCCATTCTTGGCAATGTGTTATATCTCTGATCCACAAAACTAGATCACCTGGATAGTATCTTAAATATCCTCTATGACAGACACAGAAAGATTCTCTGCTACCTTCTAGGGACACATTCTTCCCTCTCAGTCCCTGACACCTGCAAATGTGTGACCTTACCTGACAAAGGGCATCTTCCCATGATCTGGTGATAGAGAGAGGGCCTTGGGTTACTTGGATGAATGTAGAGTGATCATGAAAGCCTTTAAACATGAGAGGAGAAGGGAGAGTTGAGGAGGCTTAGATACCAAAGCTCTTAATTTTGAAGCCAGGGGGAAGGAACAGAAGCCAACTGGTGACCTCTTGAATCTGGGGTTATTGAAAGGTTCATCCCCTCAAGCCTCTAGCAGTCTTGCTAGATGAGCTAGGGGAGACTCATTTCAGGCCTCCTTCCTCCAGGATGGTATGATAGTAACATGTGCTGCCCAAAGATGCTTAATTTCCTTATAAACCTCCAGCCCCAATAGGAAACTAGCATCTCACTCACTCAGCAAAGCATTCCAGACCATTGTGAACTCTGTGAGGCCCAGACTGGCTGCTTTTGCTTCATCTGCACTGCTGAACTCATTATGTCTTCACTGAATCTCTTTTGAATTAATGAGCAAATGAGAAGGAAAAGTAGGAAAGGGAGAGAAAAGGAGAGGAGCGTGCAGGAGCACAGGCATTGTGAAGGCTTCAGTTAGCACAAAATCAACTGCTCTGAGCTGTGGAAACTGCACGTGTTCACTCTGTGTGTGGTGGGGATGTACGTTTCTGTCCTCAGTCAGAAAACCTAAAGGCCTCTTATGAGTCCACCTCCTGTCCTGCCTAAAGGTGGTGAGTCTTTATAGGTGGAGGGTCCTTGTAGGTCCTGGGGTCCTGGAGGTCTTTTTTTCTGGGCTTTCTTGATAGCCTGGCCTTGTGAGAAGACAAAACTGGGGACAAAATGAAGGACTGGGAGAAATTCCAGGCTTGTGACAGGTACACCATTGGAAACCCTGGGCAAGGAACTTGGCAGATACACCACAAAGTAGTCCCAGTGATTCTTGCCATCCCTGAGAGCTCCCTTGTGATCTCTCTGTTCCAGATTCCAGATCCAGCCATTTATAGTTGGGGGGTACCAACAGACACCTGGCCCTTGCTCTGACACTAGTCTTTGAATCACAGTGGAGGAGACCATATCATAAGTCTGGGCTCTTCTAGGCAGATTCAAAAGGGATGCCCTGCCCTTCCTACAGCTTTATCTTCTTGTGAGCTTCATGTCCACCGGGCACAGTGAAGTCACTGGTAAAGCTTTCATTAAGGCTATGAATTACTTATCGAGCTTCCGCCGCTGGTCCCCAGCTCAGGATCCTGGCTGCTGCCACTCCTTGCCCCTCAGCTCTTACATTGGTGCCCTCTATGTGGCCCCCTTGCCTCAGCATTATCAGCTAGAGGAGCAGCTGGTTGTGCCAGGGCCTAATGCTCCAATTATGGGAACATCTGCTGGCCAGGGCTTCTGGGGTATGGGCCAGACATGGTCATGCTCCATGGGTATTTCACAGTTAGCACGGACCATGGCAGCCAAAGATGTGCTGTTGGGTCTCTTTCAAGGACATGATGTCACAGCCAACTGTGTGCTGGATAGACATCCTGGGTGGACAGGAATCCTTGATAATGGCCTCTTGGGACATAGGTGACTTTCCTCCTCTGGTCCTCTGAGTCTCTGTACACTTGGACTCAGCATATAGAGCTTTAGCAATTTCGCTAACTCCTAGAGGATGTCATTCCATGGGCAGGATGTCACAGGCCAGTGTACTAGTGTGGATGCCAAAGCAGCAGGGTCTAACTTCTCAGAGACCTAGAAACTGAGAATACCGTGGGCTGCCAGAAGTCATGACTATGACAGAGGAACCATGCTGTCATGAAGCCTGCCCAGGCCACCCCTATGCCTGCTCAGGTTTCCTCTGAGCCTGTCAGCATCTGGTCATTGAGCTTCTATCTCCTCAGTAGGGCTCCCCCTCGAAGGAGTGATTTGAGGAACATCTAATTGAAATAACAAAACTAAAGCCAGTGACAACCAACATGCATGGACCCAGTGTGGTGCTGATCATAGACCTTTCCGCATAGGAACTGGCTAGTCCCCCTAGCAGTCCTGGGAGGTGGGGCGTGGGCAGTCACTCACTTTCCTTATGGGAACACTAAAGTTCTTCCATCTGTAGACCCTCTGTAGGACAGGTTCCTTTCCCAAAGCTCTCTTTTGCTGTCTGACCTGCTTCTGAACCTATCTCCGGACCCCTCCACTGTTGTCGCCCATTCTCTGCTATTCACTATACGTGCTGCCTTTGTTGACCCCTGTGTGTGGTATATCCTGGGCTCCCTCCTTCTCACTTCTCCTCCTCCTCCTTGTCCTTCTCCTCGTCCTCGTCCTCCCCTCCCCTCTCCCTCCCCTCCCCCTCCCTTACCTCTTCTTCTTCTTCCTCCTCCTCCTCCTCCTCCTCCTCATCATCATCATCATCATCCTTTCCTTGGGAGAAATGGCTCCTGGTCTGGAGAAATGGCTCAGCCCTTAAAGGCTAGGCTCACAACCAAAAGGACATGTCTCACTACTCATGTGCTTAAGGAGAATTTAGCCTGGCAGGCTAGGTAGGGACAGGGCTAAGTAGGCAGGGCAGGGACAACAGGCATCATGCTTATGAGTTGGGGTAGGAGTAACATAGATTTTACTTGTTGTTGTGGGGGGGGGGGTCACTGAGCTGCGCAATTTGAAAAGATTTTGGTCCTAGCTAAGGGAGATCTAGGAGGAGCCTGTGAGTCCAGTGGAGGCTGATAGTTTCCAGTGGTATCTGGAGGGAACCAAGGAGGGCTAGATGATGCTCAAGATCCACATGGAGTGAGTGACTCCCTCTCCATTCCAGCTGGGCTGAAACAGATACCATGTTATAGGAGGGTCTAGGTGGTGTCCAGAAATCCTGTGTTTGACTTGCCTTTGGCCCCTCAAAGTGGGAACAGGCAGCTGGTAACTAACCTTGGGGATCAGCCCAGAAAGCTGCTGGAGGCCAAAGACTAGAAATGCCTGCACATCATTCTGTTAAGTCCCTGAGCGGGATGAGCTCATCCAAGGTGAGTGGGCAGGCGGCCCAAGACAGAATGACTTCCAGAATCTGTAGCCAGTCAGGTGGGCAGAGTACAACCTGGCTGGAGTTGAAATTGTTCCTCAGATTTGGCAGCGAAGTGGTTGCTGTTGACCTTGAGTGCTGCTGCAGTGTGCAAAGGAGGGCTGGAGAGAGAGAGAGAGAGAGAGAGAGAGAGAGAGAGAGAGAGAGAGAGAGGAGATAGTGGCCACAAGGGAAGAGAATCCACACAAGGACAGGGATCCCAGGAGCTACCAAAACCTCCCAAATCAGAGCTAGGCGAGCCTGACATACTCTTCCTCACTGCTCGCTCCAGGAAGACTTGGGGATTCTGAAGTCTCGCTATGTACTGCTCCCTTCCCCTCTGCCAGCCAATCCCCACAACAAGGCTCTGACCTTAGCCTCCTCAAGGACTCTGCCTCCATCACCTCTTCCTGTTCCAAGTCTTTCTGTGGTCACGTCCGAGCTTCTGCCTGGACACTTTCCATCCTCTCGGCTGGGGGAGCTGTGACCTCACTTCACAGGCCAGCTTTGTGGGTGGTAGATCATTGCTCCAAGCCTATGCCGGGAAGGAGGTGGGCTGTGGGGTGCAGCCTCAGGCCAGCTGGTCTGGCCTCAACCCCACTTCCCATGGAGAAGTGAGACTCACTGTGGATGTGAATCTGAGGCCAGATCCTGCAGTGGTGGGGAGGCTCGGGGAACACAGGAGTCTGGCAGGCTTCAGGTGAACTGTGGCATGAAGGGGGCTCTCCACAGAGCCTCCTGCTCTGAAGCTCCCACAGTGGCTTTCTGAACTACTCCTGGAGCGCTGTTCCAGGTGCAGGAGCCAGCTTTCCCCACCCAGGAAGACATCCCTTCTATTCTCATAAACTGTTTGCCTCCTACAAAGGCCAACTTCTGAGCAGTTTATTCAAAATGTGTGTGTGTGTGTGTGTTACTTGCATATGGTTTGTGGCTGTAATTTACCATTATTATCACCCAATTGCAATACCTAATAGAAATAACTTAAGGGAAGATTTATTTTAGCTCATGGTTTCTAGAGTGTTGTTTGTGGTTGGGGAGGCCCAGTAGAGGAGCTCAGCTCATGTTATAGGGCCTAAGAAGCAAAGAAATGGGGAATGCTAGCACCCCACTAGCTTCCTCCTTCCTTCGCTTTATTTTTTCCCAGGATACCAGCCCACCCACAGATAATATATCATCCACATTCAGGATGGATCTTTGCTCTTTAGTAAATCCTCTCTGGAGATGTCCTCCCCATCACCAGAGGAGTGTCTCACCATCTCCTAGGTGATTCTAAATCAAGTCAAGTTGATATTTTACCATTACGGAGGGGCATATGTGTGTTCACATCTATAGTATGTGTTGTATGTTGTGGTGTATAGTGTGTTTGTGTCTGGTTGTGGTATATGTACACTTGTGTACATGTGGTGTGTATATGGCTAGGCACACACTCACGGTAGCTCTCTCCTCCAGGTTGTCCTGGCATGTGGGACAATATCACATGCTGGAAGCCTGCTCAAATAGGCGAGATGGTCCTTGTAAGCTGCCCTGATGTCTTCCGGATCTTCAACCCAGACCAAGGTAAGTAGAGCCCAGAATCTCTCTCAGCTGTGTTAGTTTAGTCTGTAAGCCACATAACCATACCCCTGTCTGGAGCTCAGCTTCAGGAACTCAGTTGCCTGACAAGCAGATGGCAGACAAGATAGGATGGTGTCCTTCATGCTGGTATAGGGCATGGAAACATTTCTCCAACACAGTACCTAGTGCCAGGTATGCTTTGCCAGGTGAGTGTCTTGGTAGGTGAGATCAGTCTGGGCTATGGCTGCTCTACTGCTTACCCTATTAGGGGCCTTAAGCAAGGGAGACCATCCCTCAAGTTTTTGGTCTAGTAGACGGTAATGCGACAGACATAGTGGCTGTGTCCCAGGTGGCTTGTAAGGATAAAGCGAGGTCATTTATGGAGAGTCTATGTAGCACAGCGCCTAATGCATTTTGCATTTTCAGTAGTAAAGTTAGCTGACATCATCACAGTCACCATGACGATGGCATAGTCCCGGAGATGTCTCAGAGGCCTGGAGGAATATATGTGTAGGGCTGTATGATCAAACACCCACAGGCAGAATGGGAGTATAAAAAGATGGCTGACAAGACACCTGTGCCCACATTCTTGAACCACTCCATGTGGGTAGGTACCCAACCCTCTAGACCGCCAGCCAGTTTGCCAGCTCACCAGTCCACACATGTGCTAAGCAAAGCGTGTACCTGGTCCTTGCTGCCCTCAGGAGGCTGTAAGGATTCGGGAAAGAGGAGTTGGAGTCCTGCTCCTCTACCCCAGCTGTCCAGGAAAAGGCCTTGGACACCAAGGAAAGTAGTCTATTACGTGCAGACACTGACTTGAGGGGTATGTGTGTGATGGCCTGTCTTAGTTAGGGTTTCTATTGCTACGATGCAACACCATGACCAATAAGCAAGTTGGGGAGGAAAGGGCTTATCTGGCTTACATGGCCACATTGCTGTTTCATCACCAAAGGAAATCAGGGCAGGAACTCAAGCAGGACAGGGAACTGGAGGCAGGAGCTGATGCAGAGGCCACGAAGAGGTGCTGCTTCCTGGCTTGCTTCCTGTGACTTGTTCAGCCTGCTTTATTGTAGAATCCAGGACCATCAGCCAAGGGATGGCACCCCTGACAATGGCACCCCCTCAGTGGTTAGTTAAGAAATATTATACAGTGGATCATATAGAGGCGTTTTTGCTATTGAGGCTCCCTCCTTTCAGATGACTAGTTTGCATGTCAAGTTGACATAAGACGAGCCAGCACAGCCAAAGCTGGGTGGAGGCTTGTGTGGAGCTCACATGTCATGTCGGCTCATGGTCTTTGGTGCCACCAAAATGATGTGTAGAGTTTCTGTGGCCGAATTGGGATCCCATGGAATGGGCACTGTGATACTGGATGCAGAATCAAGGAACAAGGGACTACTCTGCCCAAAGACAGAACCCCAGTGTGCTTGACTTCATGGAGGGGATGCCAGGACCTGTCTGGGAAGCCACAGCCAATAACTTACCTCCACCCTGGGTTGCAGGAGGAGGAGGAGAAAGAGTGGTATTCCCCAGGGTCCCTAGCCTCCATCTTTGACTTTGTATCCAGAGCCAAAAGAAGGTGGGGTTTATCTAGATAGCCTTCTTTTCCTCGCATCTTGTCCACCTCTTGGTGGCCCAGAAGAAGCTGGTTTCTAAATGTACCCGTCCTGAGGGTTTGGAGACTGGCTGTGCCCCAGAGCAGGCCAGAGGGTAAATTCAGGGACAGGGCCTGACACCTAAGGTTTATTCCCATAAAAGCCAGCTTCATCACTTCCTCTATGTGCCCATTGCCTTATTTCCGTTTGTTATTTGAAGCTTTTTGAATGGGCTCCCTAGGTAAATTCCAGCCACAGAAGCCTTTTTTTTTTTTTTTTTTTTTTTTTTTTTTTTTTTTTTTTTTTTTTT
>NW_026067970.1:6221776-6266279 GCF_014885135.2 Alexandromys fortis
TTTTTTTTTTTTTTTTTTTTTTTTTTTTTTTTTTTTTTTTTTTTTTATCCCTCTGTAGCAGCCACAGAGGTGACAGGAATGAGGGTAAAATGATTTCCCTCAGCTGCACCCGCCTCAGGCCTCAGGGAGCTTGGAATGTTATTTACACCTGGCTCTTAATGGCTCATTAAAGCAGGCCCTTTAGCACCTCTGCTCACAAGCCTGGTAGTGAGACCTGCCCTCCCCACAGAAGGGAGGGCACTGCAGTCTCTCTTGGCTTTCTCTTTCCCAGGAAGCTCAGTGACAATGGTGTTGGATAGGGCTTCCTGAGGTGCTGGCTTTGTGGGAGCCTGGCCAATGCCTCCTCTTCCTCTTTGTGTACCGATCTGGAGGTTGAGTTAGAGGCCTCCCTGAGCTTGCTAGGTCCTAGCTCCTCATGGAGCTAGGCCATGGGCTCCTCAGACCTTCAGGACCTTAGAACTCTCTCAGAGTTGGGGGTGGGCTAGGGTGAGAATGGCCTGTGAGAACAGACCTTCAGCCTGCTCATTTCTGCATTCATATTCACATTCATGTTCTCTCTCTCTCTCTCTCTCTCTCTCTCTCTCTCTCTCTCTCTCTCTCTCTCTCTCTCCATACAGTCTGGATGACAGAAACCATAGGTAAGAGGACCTTTGGGAGGGCGCAGGAGATCCAATGCCCCTGCCTGCCTGCTGGAATGATGGTCAGGAAGGGTAGCATGCATGGCCAGATTCTTCCCTCCTCTCTACAATTTAGCCATCCCGGGGGCAAGGAGAGATGGGGTACACAGTGGTTGGCCTTAAGGCCCTTTCAAGCTGAGTCAGGGGTTTGAGTCACCAGTGGAGGGGTTGGAAACCAAGTCCGTCTGTGTGCACAGTGCATATGTGTTCCTACATGTGGGCGGGCCCTGTTCGTGAGTTCACGCAGAGATTGCCATTCCAGCAGCCAGGAGGTAGAATGGACCTGTGGATCAAGAGAACAGAAGAGAATTAAAGGCAGATTATGCCGAGGGACAGGGAAGCGGTCAGGGGAGACCTCCTGAAGGAGGTGGCACGTCAGCTTGGAAATGGATTTTGAAAAGTTGAGAGGAAGTGGCGTTAATTTCTAGGCTGTCTTTGGACAAATATGGGAATCAAGGTTAGGGAGTTGGGAGAAAACTGCACATGAACTTTCTGGGCTTTGGGGGTCCATTTGGTGAAAAACAGACTTGGAACAATGGTGGCGGTCGACCTTTGAAAAAGAAACCCCAAAGCCCAGGCTTATCCACTAGAGGCTCTCTGGTGGGGACCGAGCCATGGACCACTCTGAGTATCATAGCCATGCAGCTGCCGCCCTTGTGAGATTGATGCTGCACACGGCCATGTGCCAGAGGGATGTATGTGCAGCTGCCGAGTGGATCCAGCCTCTCGATCCTAACCCCACTCCCTGCGGAATGGGCAGCCTTGGCCTTGGATAATGGGGCAGGTTGATAAAAGCAGTATTCTGACCCGTGCTTGTGTTTTGCAGGGGATTCTGGTTTTGCTGATAGCAATTCCTTGGAAATCACAGGTGAGAGGGGAGCTGGAGCCACCACCTTGGGATGGCAGGGTGGCGGGTACTGCCGTGAGAGCTCTGAGACCTGCTCTGTAGCTGGACTTCATTCTGTGTGGTTTTGAGTATGTGGCTTCTCTGAGAAAGCTGTGCGCTGCCTCCTTGGAGGATGGCACTCAGGCCCCCAGAGAGAGGATGGTACATCCGTCATGCATGCAATCATGTGCTGTGGGGGAGCTAGGGGTGTCTCGAAACCCCTTCATGTATTGTGAGTGCAGAGTTCTGGATTACAGGGTCTTTCTTTGGTGGCTTTGAACATCCCTCCCGCAGAGGTTCTCAGACTTCAGGTTTGCACTCCAGCTGCCTGGAGGGGCCCATGCACCACTGTGAGCAACACAGCCATAAGCCGCAGCCCTGGTGAGACTGGAGCTGCAAGAGGCCATGTGCCAGGGGGATGCTTGATGACTGAGTGAGACAAAGACTCCCCATCCCATCCTTGCTCTCTGCAGACTGGGGAAAGTGCAGATTCTGGGGTTTCTACTGATGTAGGCCCCCGAAGCCGGGGCGGATGCATGGCCAATCATTCTCCAAGTGAGAGGGTGGGGCCCTATCAGGGAGGCTGCTGTGCTCCCGTGACATTGCTGGAGCAAAACAGCCCAGACAAAGAGATGCTGTCACTGCGAGGCTGTGACAATCTGGAGAGCGCCCCATCTTCCGGAGATTTCTATCAGAACAATATTCATAAAACCGTTTGGGGAAGAAAAATGTTTATGTTTTTCCGAGCCTACACCGTGTTATTAAAATAAAAGAGGAAAATAAAAGACAGGAAATGGCTTTTCCCTCTAGGAAGCTTTTTTTTTTTTTAATTGATTTTCAAATTCCTCTGTACCCTTTGTCCCTTTCTTCTTCCTACTCTGTGAGAAAAGCAAGGCAGAGTTAACCAAAGCCCAGAGAGGGCAGTAGCTTGGCCATCCGGGTCAGAGGGAGATGGGGGAGGCATTCCGATTTTCTGAACTGTTCAGGAGCCTTTGCAGCGAGGTTGCCAGCAGCAGCCTGAGACACATTTTTTCTGACTAGGAGACAGTCTGGTGACACCGTTAACACTGAAGTCCTGGGCCTGCTGGACCCCCTTCTTGGCTTGTGTCACAGGTGTCAGAGAAGCTGTGGGGACCCTCCCCTGCTGAGCAGATTGTTCTCCTGGGCAGGTCCCTGTTCTGCCATTCCCACCAGCCCAGTTTCTCCAAGCGCTAGCAAGGTTATATCCAATGCTCTTGACTGAAGGCAGTTGGCCCTACACCATCCGAGTCTACCACAAGAATAGGATGTTAGTTAGAAAAGTGAAGGCTCTTCCCCCCTCCCTTCTACCCTGCACTGGCCCACCCCCTCCTCATTGAGCTCCCTAGAAGCCACCTTACTCACAGAGGACAGGATATTTTCTAGAAGTATGTGCTCCAAACTCCCTACCCACTTTGGTCTCTTACCGTACACAAGTCGCTGGTCTTTGAAACCCATAAACTGACTATATCAGAGACTGTAGGATGAGGCCCCAGAATCTGCACTCTACTGAGCCCACAAACTGACCAGGAGTGCACAGCTGAAGTTAAAAACAAAACAAAACAAAACAAAACAAAACAAAACGCTGTTCTGTTCTCTGGAGATTTAAAACTACCCTGAGCCCTGTTCCTTTTGATGTTTCCTAAGAGATGGGTAACTCTTGGGCTGCCAACTAGGGACAAGAATCTGGAGCTAGCTAGAAGAAAAGGCCTCCTTGCCCTGTGCTTCCCTGGACCTTAGTGGTTCTCACCGACTCATAATGACATGATGTCATTCCAGGCTGAAACAACCCACTCACATAAAAAAATAGCCTCCACTCTGCTTTGTAGGTAGCAAATGCCCTTTTCAGTAACCGTGACTGTTCTGTCCCTCCAGCGTCCCACACAATGGCTTTAAAGTCAATCCAAAGGGAATGAATGCACATTGATGACAGGAGACAGACAAAACCCTGAAAGGCAAAAGGAAAGCAAGGAAACACCAACAAAGGCCCTCCAAGATTTGTAAGGTTGAAAGGAAGAGAGAGTAGGCCTGGGCTTGCTAAAATGCAATGAAGTCAGGTGCCCCATCCATGTGAGATGTTCCAGCTGCTGGGAGGCTCAGAGTTCTGCACTCAAGTGTGCCAAATCCTCTCACCCCACCATCACTCAAGGAGGTCTCGGACATGCTGGATGCCGTGTTAGGGTCCCTGAGGCTGGGACTGGGGTGGGGTTTGGAAGCAGCATTTGTGGCGAGTTTCTAGGTGGTTCTGTCTGCACATTGACCTTCTGAGAAGTGCTGATCCAGGGCCCCAGGGGCAGGCTCCGAATCCTCTTCCGGTGAGTGTTTGGGAAGATTGCAGGAGAGATACAGGCATGCTGGACCCTTGGCTAAGGGGTCAGGGTTCTACCGCATCCCTGCTGTCATTAGTGAGGGATGAATGCCAGGTCTTCAGCAGTCACTCCATCTTGTGCCTTCTAGCTCGAGTCTCCAGGTGAACACGCAGATTTTCAGGAATTCCCACTATGAAGTCATTCTCAGAGTCCCTTAAAGTCATTCACATACCTTGCTTGGCTTTCTGTTCTCTGCAGACATGGGGGTCGTGGGCCGGAACTGCACAGAGGATGGCTGGTCAGAACCCTTTCCCCATTACTTCGATGCTTGTGGGTTTGATGACTATGAGCCCGAGTCTGGGGATCAGGTAAGTCAGATGGTAGGTTAGTTCTGAGGAGCTCGGGGCTCTGGGCAGCACTCATGAGCACCCGCTGTATACTGAGCCTGAAGCATGGAGGTTAGGATGTTCACTCACCCTGCTGGGGGCGGGGGTTGTCCACCACAAGTCCCCTCAACCCTGGCTGCTCTTTCAGGACACTGCCTTGCATATAGCCCAAAAATTGAGGGCTTGATTCTGGGGCTAGCAGGGAGTTTCTTCCGCTCTTCTTCAGGTGGCTAAGGCTGCATTCTGTACAGATTGATCAGGGCTCTTGCCTTCAATACAGTCTGAACATGTTTAGAGTACTGACCCTTTGCCGAGAGGAGCAGGCATCCAGCAAGAGTGGAGTGATGGCAGAAAAGGGGGAGGTGTTCGGCCTGTAGATGGGCAGGCCCTGGTCTGGGATGCTAGGTGTGGGTCCTAGGGAGGCAGTGGCTGGTTCCAGGTGGAGCCCTGTGTGTCCTGTGCCCTGCCCTGCTCCAGGATTATTACTACCTGTCGGTGAAGGCCCTCTACACAGTCGGCTACAGCACGTCCCTTGTCACCCTCACCACTGCCATGGTCATCTTGTGCCGCTTCCGGTGAGAGCCCAGTGCTTTTGCAGCCAGAATCGTCCATCCTGCTCCAAGTGCTTACCTCTCTCCATCCCTGGAATGTCCCCTGGAAGGCAGGCCCTGTCCTTAGCATAGTAGATGGGTGGCCTGGGAGGGCAGCTCAGGCATTTAGGACCACATGGTCTGCCAAGTGCCTTCCAGAAATCTCCTTTGCTTGCCTTAATCTCCCTGGTAGAGAGGCTGGAGAAAGGAGAAGTCTTGCCAGCAGATGACCAGATGACCATGGTGGGGAAGGCAGAGGATTATTAAGATGGGAGGAGAGGGTGGTCTGGGAGAGAGACCCCATTAAGACAGGCCCTGAGTAGGCCCAGAGCAGATTCTACCCCCTACTCCCCGCAGGGTGTGAAATGCCATGCAGCTCATGGCCTTCCCACCCTGGTCTGTGTAGGAAACTACACTGCACCCGCAACTTCATCCACATGAACCTGTTCGTGTCCTTCATGTTGAGAGCCATCTCTGTCTTCATCAAAGACTGGATTTTGTATGCCGAGCAGGACAGCAGTCACTGCTTCGTCTCCACCGTAAGTGTGCCAAGCACCCTAGCCACCCTGGGACTCTGCCCTGTTAGCACCCTAGCCATCCCGGGACTCTGCCCTGTTAGCACCCTAGCCACCCCGGGACTCTACCCTGTTAGCACCCTAGCCACCCCGGGACTCTGCCCTGTTAGCACCCTAGCCGCCCCGGGACTCTGCCCTGTTAGCACCCTAGCCATCCCGAGACTCTGCCCTGTTAGCACCCTAGCCACCCCGGGACTCTGCCCTGTTAGCACCCTAGCCATCTGGGGACTCTGCACTGCTAGCGCCCTAGCCACTCTGGGACTCTGCACTGCTAGCACCCTACAGGGAGTTGTTCCTGCCGGTGAAAACCTTATCCCAGGTCATGTGAAAGTTCAGGAGCTTTGCAGTGGTTACAGTACTCAGTATATGACTTCAGTCCCAGCCAAAACACAGTCAAGCCTGTTGTGGGATATTTATACACTGTGTGAAGGTGTATTGCTGTGATTGGTGTAATAAAAAGCTGAACAGCCAATAGCTAGGCAGGAGGTATAGGCGGGATTTTCGGGGAGAGAAAGGAAGAGGACAGGGAATTGAGGCACAGAGGAGAAGCCAAGGAAACATGGAGGGAGGTGGACATACAGAATGAAAGAAGGGTAAAAAGCAACATGGTAAAGCATAGGTTATTAAAGGCAGGCTCATTTAAGTTTTAAGAGCTAGTCGGTCAAGCCTTAGCTAAAGCAGAGCTTTCATAATTAACAATAAGTCTCTTTCTTGGTCACTATTTGTGAGCTACCAGCCCAAAGAAAAATCCAGCTACACAGACCCTCAGCCTGGACCTTGGGCCAGGAAGGCCGTGTGAGGATGAGGCTCAGTCAGGGCTTACCCAGTCCTTTGCTCTGTAACCAGCCATGTGGAATCTTGTGCCAGTGTGCAGGGTCTTTGCAGACACCTTCCCAAGCACAGGTGTGTGAAGGAGGTATATGCAGAGAACTGGCTTATGATAGAGCGGGATAAGAACAAGCTAAACATGGGGCCTTCACTGGAAGGGTATGTTTTAAGGATCTGTTTGAGAAGAGATTTCCCATGGCCAAGGTGTGTCTCTACCTGTGATGTGTCCAGCTCCTCATTTTGTAAGCAGTCTCCTGTGAAGATTGCTGGTCGTTTCTCTTCCTGTTTACCTGGCTTGCAGTGCTGGGGCGAGGGGTGGGAAGGAGGAGCTTGGAGCTTTAGCTTGTTATCACCTGTCCTTGTACATAGCGTTTTCCATGCTGGGAAGCTTCTCCTGAGTCCTAGGATGCTGTGTATTCTGCCTCTTCCACCCAGGAATGCCTATAACCTTAGTTCCTTGGGATGCCTGAGGCTGAGTATGCCAGTACGGATAGACCTCAGAATTTCCCCATGTTGTGTGGAGCCGGATTTCAGGATTTATCTGGGGGCAGGGCAGAGATCTCAACTGTTCCTCTGGCTGTCACTGTAGGTGGAATGCAAAGCTGTCATGGTTTTCTTCCACTACTGCGTGGTGTCCAACTACTTCTGGCTGTTCATTGAAGGCCTGTACCTCTTCACACTGCTAGTGGAGACCTTCTTCCCCGAGAGAAGATACTTCTACTGGTACACCATTATTGGCTGGGGTAGGTTCCTGGCTGGGTCAGTCTGGATGGGCTCAGGCCTCCTAGTCAGTTGTACCTTTGGTTCCAGGTTTACAAAACATCAGGTAACAGAGCCCTCACCTCACAAGAAGGATGTGGACTTCTTGTTTATTCTGAGAACCATTTTCTATTTTACTTCCTTCCCTTGGGGACCCCATTTTCTGAGGGAGAGCTATACCCAGGAATCGTCTTGGGAGACCAAAGGGCCTAAAGCTGGGGGAGATGGAAGGAAAGCTGGAGATGAGGTATAATAGGGTCCCCCTAGAAATCCCTGTCCCAGACTAAAAGTACCCCAAGCAAGTTAGACTTCCTTTTGTCATTCTTCAGGGACCCCTACTGTGTGTGTGACTGTGTGGGCTGTGCTGAGGCTCTACTTCGATGATGCAGGGTGAGTACCTCTGGAGGAAGTCAGGCTGTGTGTGGTACTGAGGACATTTCAGGCATGGGCTTCAGTGCCTGCCTGGTTTCACATGACCTCCCCAGTGTTGTTCTGAATAAACCCCAGCCCTGGGCAGCACCTGACTCCTCAGCCTGTTTGATCAGAACTGTCTCAGCCCCAGACCAAAGCCTGGTCCCAGGTTCCTCTCAGCCTTCACCCCTTGTGGTCAGCCTTGTCTTAAGTGACAACCCAGCGAGAGAATGGGTACATTTCTGAGCCCATCTGGTTTGGGGTTACTCTGAACATCTGGTATCCTTTGGAGAGAAGGAGGAAGAGCGTGGAAGGTGAGGTCACTCTCAACCCCAAGGTCATCCTGAGAACCCCGGATCTGAATGGGAGGCATGTCCCTTCCAGGGATCCCACTGTAACCCTGATTCTTGGGCTCCAGTTTCTGCCACGACAAAGGAGCAGAACAACAACAACAAAGCCTTGGGTGAGGGGTGAGGGGTATTCTTCTAGTGCCCACCTCTGCTCCAGATCTCCCTGGCCAGGGGCGACAGGGGGAGAAAGTACAGGCTCCCCCTGTCACGTGATGCTCTGCCGTGTCCGTTTTGATGTCTCCTCTTGACCATCTTTCAGCTGCTGGGATATGAACGACAGCACGGCCCTGTGGTGGGTCATCAAAGGCCCTGTGGTTGGTTCTATAATGGTGAGTGTCCTGGGGACAAAGGGAACAGAAAGATAAGCTCTGTCACAGCTGTAGTATGTGCTGTAACACTGATGCACACATTACTAAGTTATTCCTCTAGGGTTGGGCCAGGCGTACTATTCCATTTTCAGTTATTATGAAAGGTGTTACTAGGAATAATTTTACACGTAATTTTGAGTATTTCTAAGTTTTTCTTTAAAGTAACTCTCTACAGATTGCTGGTCAAAGGGTATACATTTAACATTTCAGATCCAGTTTGCAAAAATGCTTCAATAGCTCGTGTCCCCTTTGGTGGCTTTGTTCCCCAGACACTGTGTACTTGCAGTGCCAGTCATTTGACGGGCACAGTCCTGTGGAGGCGGCGCTGACTTCTGCATGGTGTGTCTGTTTCTCTGTGTTGTTAGTGGGCCCGAGCGCTTCCAAATAGCCCTTTGGTGGCTTGCACTTATTTTGGACATTCCTGTGAACTTCTCTGTCCTCCGGCAGATTGTCTTTCGGATCAGATGAGGAGCAGTGACACCTCTTTGCTGTTTTGTCGTGTTCCCAGGCCAGCGTGACTGTTGCGTTGGGATCCTCAACCTTCATCTTTACAGTCCCCAGCCTCCTTTCTTGTTTATGGAGGATTTCAGTCAGCTCAAGTTTTGCCACCAATCTCCTCTTATTTTCTTCACAATACAGTTGTGGTTTCGATTATCAATGTATCTTTAAGAAATGGTGTATTTATTTTTTGTCTTTTTAAAACTGCTATCCATTTCTCTACTTTTCTATTTTTGATGGCTCCACATTTCCAATTCTCAGCCTTCTTACAGAATCTTACATGCTGGAAAGTTATTTATCCCAAACACCTATGTGTTGGCGACCTCTTTGTGCTGCGCAGATGCCTGCGCTACTCTGACCCTGCATGTTTCACCACCTTATATGTAAATTTCTTCTTTGTTCTATTGAACATTTCCCACACATTCACCCAGGTAGATTTTTGAATATCCTTGCTACGTTGTCAGAAAAATATCTGGTGGAGCTCTGCCTCGAACTATGTACCAGTTTGGAGGGAAATTGATATTCTCCAAGAACACCACAACATTCCCTGGCTGCCAGTCTTTCTTGCTGCCTTTTGCTTCCTCTGAGGTGTTCCCCAGCCTGGGCCTTAGTGGAATCCAGGGATCTTTCCATCACTGTGGTAACCGGTGGGTTATCGGGGCCATGAAGAGAAGCGATCAGTTTTTGTGATTTCTTGGCTGGGTTACATTTTTGAATTCTCTCATGAGTTTAATCCCTCTTTCTTTGGTTCACATGGGGTTTCTACATGGAAAATTATGTAACCTGTAAATGAAAACAGCTTTTGCCCATCTTTCCCAATATCTGTTCCTTTGGAGGACAATGTTTGCTCTAGTTTTTGGCAGTTGTCTTGCATGCAATTGGGCAAGGGTTTTTCCTGGCTGGCTTTCGTGTGTGTTGTTATGAAGCCGAGCACAGGTATTGCACTTATTCACATGTGCTGATGAGATGCTGCCCTTTGACAGAACAGTATCATCTGCCAGTTCGGTTTGTCTCTAGTGCCAGGGATACCTTTGTGTCTGGCTCTGAGCACGTGTGCTTAGGTCTTTGGGATCGATCGCTAGGAACATGGTTCTGGGACAGAGAGTGTTTACTAGTCACATGGCATGGACAAGGAGCAGGGGTGCTCACCTGTGCTCCCCGTGTCGATGCTGATGTGTCTATTACTAATTATTTGCCAGTCTCATAGGGATGACTGCAAAATAGTACATTTCTTTGCATTCCTATGATGAAATCTCTGTGGTCATGATCTGCTTCCTCTTTTCATGCACCACCAAATTCTCTTTGCGAGTGTTTCCCTTAAAATCTCTGCATTGTTCTCCATGTATTGGGGGTATGTCTGCCCCCCACCCCCCCGTGTGTGTATACTTATGTGTGGAATGGGGAGGAGAGAACAGATCAGTCTCTAGCACAATTCTTCAGAATTCTGCCCATTTGGGTTTTTTCTGAAGGGTTCCTCACTGGCTAGGAATGCAGCCCAGGATCTGCCTGTGTCTGCCATTCAGCCCTCAGATGACAAGCCCTGCTTTTCTTTCTTTTTGTTTTCTTAACACAAGTTCTAGGGGTCAAACCTAGTCCTCATGCTTGTAAGGTTTCTTCTCTCTCTCTCTCTCTCTCTCTCTCTCTCTCTCTCTCTCTCTCTCGTAGCAAGATCTTTTGAGATTTTGTTTTTATTTGCTAGGAAACAATTATATTTCAGGGAATTGCCTTTTCTTGACAAGTTCGTAAAATTATCTGGGCCTAATGTTTTCTGATGGGTATACTTCTGACGATGTTTAAGTTTCCTTCTGAACTTACTGCTCTTCTCAGACCTTCCATCTCTTAGTGAGTTGTTCTTGCTCGTTCTAGTTTCCTGGTTTCGGTCAGTGTTCTTACATGACTTGAAATAGTCTGTTTATCTCTTGTGCCGTCCTCTTTCTCTCCCTCCCCCAATATTTAATGGTACTTTCTCCGTAGCAATATTTGCAGAGTTTGTTCAAGCATTAATTAGACAGCAGCAGCAGCAGAAGCAAGCACAGCAGAGTAGGGGTGTCTTTCTTGCTCTCATAGATCTGTGAGACAAAGAACACAGACAGGGTCCCTCTCGATCAAGTCACCTATCACTTCCCGTTTCTTTCTCCTGACTCTACCTGCGCAGTATCCCCTTTGGTGTGCAGCAACTCTAAGACATCCCTCTCCAGCTTTCGCATCCCTAGTTGTTCTCAGGAGCTGTTATTGTTTTTTAAATAGAATTGTGTTGTTCTTTTCTTAAGGGCGACTTTGGCTCCGGCCCAGAGATGTCTCTGTGCTTGCTGTCTGCTTGTTGTGCCTCCTTTGCATGTATTTGCAGCCCTTCCTCCTCCTTTCGCAGTACACAAGCAGCTTCCCACTTTGTTTGGGAAGCATCTGTCCCTGATGGCACATGCTGCTACTGCTGTTCCCAGGCAGTCCTCTAATTAAGCCTGCTTTCACTGCTTCCCTGGATCCTGCAACTCTGAACTTGAACTTTCTCCTTCTCCCCCCCCACCTCAATCTCTCTATCTCTGCGGCAGGGTCTTGCTAAGTATCCCAGGCTACCCTGGAATACCTGCTCCTGCTGCTTTGGCCTTGCAAGTGCTGGGTTTGCAGGCCCGCATCCCCACCATCTGCTGAGTTTGGGGTCACCTGCGCAGTCACCCCTTTAGCTGTGCTTTTCCATCACCCTAGCCTTCTCTCCTTTCTCTTCCAGACAGGCCTTGCCTCCCGACTTGCTCTCCGTGTTCTCTATTTCCAGGTTTTTGCGTAGAATTCTTTTTCTTATTTCTTTGTTTTCCTTTGGATGACTCAGTGGGAGCCTTAGAACTCTGCAAGGGAACTTGCCTGGCTGGGAGAGGGTCCTGTTGGTGGTGGGGGATACCAGGCTGGACAGAGACTCGAGTTTGCCTTTCCTTCCCTGCTCAGGTGAACTTTGTGCTTTTCATCGGCATCATCATCATCCTGGTACAGAAGCTGCAGTCCCCAGACATGGGAGGCAATGAGTCCAGCATCTACTTGTAAGTATGCTATGTGGCTCTGTGGATGCCACAGCCATTTCCGACCACATGGCCTGCACTCGGGGTCACAGGCAGGACAGAGCTTGAACTTTGCTGGCAGGTTGACCTAGCATGGGGATTTGCAAGATTTCTTCCTCATTAAAGTGCCCGTGAACTACAACTGCCCTCCCAGGCCTCAGCCTACCCCAGCTCCTCAGCTCCGTGAGCCCTGCATGAAAAGGGAAAGAGAGAGAAAGACCGACAGAGCCTCTGTGGTGGCAGGAAAGGCAGCGGAGAACTCCCGAGTCCCTGGGGCAGCTAGGGTCTCCGTTGTTTAGAAGTTGGCTTTCCTTTGGGGATGCTGGTTCTGTGGGAAGATGAGCCCATTGGAGGCCTGGCTGTGACAGGCCACGCCCCCTCATCCACTATGCAGAAGCTGCTAAGTGCCTGGCAGTCAGCAGGGGGACCTTCTCCTTGGTCATGCTCTGCATGGGGATTCTCTTTCCTCTGCCTTCCTTCAGAACAGCTCTGTCCACCTCTGTATCTGCCTGGCCTTCTGCCTCCGCCCTCTTCGTCCCTAGCAGAGAAGCATTGGTTCTGTGACTGCCACTGAGTGCAAGGCTTTCGCTACGCTTATAGAGATTTGGCTTATAGGCATTTGAGTTCCCAAAAGTCAGTTGCAGTCACTACCTGCCCTTCCCCCCCAAAAAACATGACCACCTGGATCCTGCCCCTTCCCATTCTGAAATCAGACAGAGATCCTGTTGACTCACCCTCCATCCTGCCTCAGGAATGGGGTGTGGCGTGTGGAGACACTTCTAATGCTAAAGAGAAAGGTCACAGGCTCTGTCTGCCAGGTTGATTGGAAGGGCATGGTAGCAGCTGAGGGTAGATGAGGGTTGCCATGGGACTCTCGCCGCATCACTGGGGTCTTTATTAGAGACTCAGCCTGAGGTTTGCAACCTTGATGGCTTCCCTGAGTAAAGTGAGGGGGACAGCAGAGAGAGTGAAGCTGAGGATGCTGCCAGTCAGTCTCCTAGGGAGAAAAGGAGTGCTGCCAAGAGATCGAGTCCTAGATCCTCCTCCTTGAGGCTCCTTCGGGGGAGACAGCAACCACTGTTTCCCTGTGCCAGTGGGTAGCACAGGGTCTTTATTATATATACTTTATGTTCTCTACTTCTGCAATAACTATACAATTGAAAAAGGACACCTTTGTGGTTATATCCCTGTCCTCCCCCATGCCTGTTTCATGTTTTGCCATGATTTATTTATTTATTTATTTGTTTATTTATTTATTTATCTGGTTTATTTGCTTGTCTATTTTTTCATGTTTTATCAGCTATTTATTTATTTGCTACTCTTTGACAGCCCTTCCTTATCTGTAGGTGACAATAATAGGAAGTTATTGATATAAGTCATGACCTCTTGTTAGGGCAGTGGTTCTTTTGCTTCTAGCTCTGCACTGGAGAGAAAATCTTGTCTCAGGCAGTCACGGAGCAGACCCCTTCTCCCATCTGCTGCCTTCCTGTTAAAGTCGTGCCTCTATGCCCAGCCTCAGTTTCTCTTGCTTGTCTTGTGAGCTGGCTCTCCTGCTGATTGTCACCTCTTGTCATTGGAGCTGATGAGAAGCTAATCTAGCCTCATTTTCTCCTGAACACTATCAACCTTCCTCAGTCTCCTCCGCTTCCTGGTAGGATCTGTGTCTTACTCTGAGGCTCTTAGCCATCTTCTTTGGGCTGAATGTGAAGATCCTTCTAGCTTCTCCCTGTGCCTATGCAGAGACACACCCAAGGAAGCTCTGGGAACCCTGATCACTCATTTGCCATAAGCCCTGTCCCGGATAATAACAATTGCTGCCCCTGGCCTGATGGGAAAGAACAGTGGTTCTTCCTAATGCATAGATAAGAACCACTTGTAATTAGCACAT
Organism: Alexandromys fortis; assembly: GCF_014885135.2. NCBI lineage: Eukaryota > Metazoa > Chordata > Mammalia > Rodentia > Cricetidae > Alexandromys > Alexandromys fortis. The sequence goes on from NW_026067970.1 coordinate 6,235,367, forward strand.
GCTTTATATATTATATTAATATTCACATGTTTATCCAGAACTGTGAAGAAACAGCTAGTTGGTTTTCTTTCTTAGCATAAAAACAGCACTTTCTAGGTTTGACCAGTGCTATTTGGTAGGAAAAAAACCCAAAACTATGATAGTCTCCAGCTTCAAAGATGAAAAACTCAGGCAGATGATATTTGTAAGGCTGGACAAGGGATTAGCTTGATCCTGTTGAATTCAGCTATGTGCCTGAGTGTTCCCGGGGTTAAGGGGACCTCACTGATCCTGATGGCAAAGCCTCTGAGAGCTGCTGATGTAAAAACACATACAGTTGATGCTTACAATCACACTGGGCAAGCTGGGCAAGCTAGCCCTAACTAGAAGGCCCTTTTACAGCGGAGGAAGTTAGTGTTCCATGAAGGTTGGCAAATCCAGCAGGGAGGAGCTAAGCTGTGGCCACAGTGCAGGCAGTTGGCATCAGTGCTGGCTTCTGTCACCCTTCCTGGTCTCAGGGAATCCACAGATTGTGAATGATAGGGTTAAGCCAGTGTGTACAATAAAAGACTTCCTGAATAAAGATACTTGGTAGGCTTCAGATGGCCTCTCTATAAAAGTATCCCACTCTCAGGGCTTTAGCGAAGCTGACTCTAAGAATAGGTGCCTGCACTGGGTTGGAGGGAGAATCTGGGGTGGGCAGGGCATGGCGGGAGACTCCAAGGCTATGCCTGTGACCCCAGATGTATGTATTTTGCTTCACTGTGAAGACCGGTCTGGCCTCCCCACAACAGCTCTCTGGTTTTTTTCCCTCTGTTTCCAGAACAAATTTAAGACTGAGAGTCCCCAAGAAAGCCCGAGAGGACCCCCTGCCTGTGCCCTCAGACCAGCATTCACCCCCTTTCCTGTAGGTTGGTTCCAGCTGTGCAGATACTAAGGGTTTGTCTACTGTCAACCAAGCTGCTCCTGGCTCAGCCTTGAAGGATCTGCCGGATGTGGGACCCTGCAGAGGGCAGGGGAGCCTAGGTCTGTGTTAGGGTCAGCAGGGGCTCAGGTTAGGGCTGTGCAAGCATTCAACCCTGGGCTGGGCAGGGTTGCATTGTTTTGGCCTGAAGCCTGCCTGAGTTTCTGCTAGGCACAGCTCCCTGTCTCTGGAGGGTGGTAGAGGAAGGAGGTTTTCTGGAAGATGCCTCGGTCCAGCCCTGACATGGCCTGGCTTCATTCTTAGTGCCTATGACTGGCTCTAATCTTGGAGGTGTGCATTGGAAGCTACCTCTTAGGTCTGAGGTGACGAGGGAAAACCTCTGTGCAGTCCCCCCTCCCCTCCTACAGGGCTTTTCCCACCTCCTTCCAGGACAGGCTCTGTATGTGCAGAAAGCCCTTCAATCAGGATATTCAGACAAGCATTTGGCCCTACAGGTACAGCCTTCCAGTCCCTGTACCCCATTACCCGCACCCTGTCAATGAGCATCTGCCCCCAGACTTCTATCAGGGGTGGTTTGGGGGAAACTGTTATCCTGAGAAACCCAGGAAAAGAAAACCACCCAGTAAGTCGGTGGCTATAAAGCCTTGAGAATGGTATGGACAGCCTCTGGGATCCCAGGCTCATTCTGCCTCCTTGCTGGAGGAGGAAGTGGGATGAGCCATGCTATTTCTGGGGAATGTTTCTTGGGGCCTGGGCAGTGTTCTGAAGGTGCAGGTGAGCTTAACATCAGGAAACCACCATGACCTACAGACTGCCAAGGAAGCAGTAGAACATGGATTCCTAGGCTCAGAGGCGAAGACAATGGGAGTGCTATCTGCACAGGGCATGGATACTTACTTGTCTGTCTAATATCCTATTGGATGTTTCCTGGGGCTGCAGTCCAGCCAGCCCCTCATGCAGAAGGCACTGTATTAACCTTGCACCAGATCCCCAGGATAGACAAGAGAGCTGAGAACCTGGAATAGCCCTGACCTTCCCACAGATGAATAGAAACCATGTCAGAGCTGGACCTAGTAGCCAAGGCTGCCCTGACTTGCAGAGGGGGCTCAGCTGCACCAGCCACTGGCCAAATTCCCACAGGCCAACTCCCACTGGCTACCAGAGGTCTCCATCTTCTGATCTGCCTAGCACATTTCTCTGAGTCTCCTGTGCTTCCTTGGACTCAGGGCGGTCTTCCAGGTTGGCCTGAGTGTATCTCTAGAGGAATCTTTTCTCTACTCTTGCCTGGTTATCCCGAGAGTCCTACACCCTGCCTTTCTCGTTGTCTGGGTCAGCTCTCCTGCCTCTGCTCGTCCTGTTGCTTTTCAGTGAGACTGTTTGTGAGTCACTGCAGGCCAGGGGCAGGGGTTTGGGAGAGGCCCTCCTGCCCTCCTTCTGTGGATAGTCTTCCCTGAGAGTCCCCCAGATATCACTCTTGCCTTTGCTGTGACCTTCATCTTCCATCAAGGCGACCCATCCCGGTGAACATATCACTAAATTGTCATTTGGTTATTGTCAGGAATTTTGAAAGGAAAACCAGAGGAGTCTGTGTTTACTGTAAAATGTTGAGGAACCCCAAGATGGAGGAATATGTGACAGTTTTGAAAAAAAAAGAGAGAGGTCTTGGGGGAGGAAAACTAAAGCTTGGAATTCAAGGTGACAGAAATTGGGCAGCAGATATGGGGGTGTGTGGTGTCTTAGACTGACCCTGTCTGCTTCAGCCAGGGTTTAGGGTTGTCAGCCACTTGGTCTGGATGAGGGAGAGGACAAGGCAAGAATAGCTGCTGTTCCTGTGGACCCCGCGATCCTTATTTACTTATTTATATATCTCTCTTTCTCCATACACACGCACACACACACACACATGCACACACACTCCAGTCCACTGTCATTTACGGAGAACACACAAGAGCCTTCTCATGAATACCTTGCGATAGGGCTTCTCCGGTACACCTTCAGGCTGAGGCTGAAGGGCAGCTCCTGAGCTGGCAGGGCAGCTGACCAGAGTGGCACCGTAGTCTGTTAGTGATGTGCAGTCAGGTACTATTCCTGCTGCTGGTCTGGGGATCCCTTGAGTAGCAAGGCATCTAAGGACACTTACACAATACAGCACCCCCCATAGGTGTTTTGAGATAAAAGATGCCATTTATTGAATGAGTACCGCAGGCCTGGAAAGGAATGGCTGGCTGGGCAGGCTTGCATTTAACTCATCTGCAAATACGCAATGCAAGTTCTTGCCTCAGCCGAGTAGCGTGTCCCCAGATTCTAATTGCCTTTACATCCAGCTGGTGTCAGCAGACAGGTCTCTGAATATGAAGGACCTAATTGCTCCTGCATGCGTGTCTCCATTAGCATCTAATCCACACCTGACCAATGCCTTCACTCGCCAGTGTGAGGTGCTCCAGAGCCCTCTATGGGTAGGTAACTTGTTATGACAGGACTCTTCATCTCTGGTAGGGAAACTAGTGTCCCTGGCTTATGCCAGCTCAAGCCTGAGAATCAGCAGAGGCAGGAGAATAGTAGTAGATGCCTCTGTGAAGGAGGACAACAGGCTTTTGCTCTTCACCCCCCCCCCCCCGTCCATATACCTGGATGGAGTAGTATAGCTTCAGGCTGACCTGTGGAGTTCCTCAAGTGTTCTGTGGTTTTGTATCCACATGGTCACCACTAGACTGTGACTGGAATTTTGAGATAGTAGAGTCTTCATTCAATTGGATTTTGATTAATTTTGATTTGAGTATTAGCTAGGGCAGTGGCTATATTAGTAGGCAAATACAGGTCAGACGCATGAACAGTTCATTAAGACTGGCCTGCCTCTACTCTCCTGTGTGTCCTCAAACTGAGAGGAGTTGGGGGCGGGGAAAGAAGAGATGATCAGAACAGCCATGGTAATCTTTGCTAACAAGCCTGGGACTCTTGTCTCCCCTGTGCCAACCCTGTGTGAGGTCCCCAGCCCGAGTTTCCAGCTGCACATCTTACTGAGTGACCTTGGCAAAGCCATGCACGTTCTGAGTCTGGGGCTGACACAGAGGTGACTCTCTGACTCCCTGTCTGATCCCCAGCCTTTTAATACTACTCGCCTACTAGTGTTCCCAGTGTGTGTGTGTGTGTGTGTGTGTGTGTGTGTGTGTGTGTGTGAGAGAGAGAGAGAGAGAGAGAGAGAGAGAGAGAGAGAGAGAGAGAGAGAGAGAACCATGCACACACACATATACTTATGGACATACATACATTCCTTTGTCCAGAGCTGACTCTGTTGGAGTCGTTAGCTTCCTCATTCTCCTCTGCGTGACTTCCTTAGCTTGTCCCCATTCCCTCCCTTCTCTGTCCTCCCTGCACCCCGTGAACTAAGTCTTCCCAAGCCCTACTGCAGTTTCTTCGTTGCCCAGTGTCCCCAGCTGACAGAAATGCTAATCTTGTCACACCCAGCAGCTGCGTGCAGAAATGCTACTGCAAGCCACAGCGGGCTCAGCAGCACTCTTGCAAGATGTCAGAACTATCCACCATTACTCTGTAAGTGTGTGTGGCCGTGGCTGTGGCCGTGGCTGTGGCTGGGTGCCCTGGAAGGGTGGGGGATGCATGCTGCTATCGCTGCCACCACCTGCGCTTGTCTTCCGTCGGGCTGGAGGAGTGTGGAGGGCCACCCGGAGCCTCCCAGCCTGCCCTGTTCCTGGCTGCTGCATGTTGATATGTGTCTTGTGAGTTCTCTGCAATTTTGTGGGTGGCGCTGGAGGGCATGTGGATATTGGAACTGTGGCATTGCAGGGACATCTTGACTTCGTGGCTATCCTGATGCCTGACTCATTCCATAGTGAGAAGTTAATGGCTGCTGATGAAAGTGTGTCCTTCCTCAAACCCCAGCTCCAAAGTAAGCAGTCAGTGACTGCTGATAGAAGCGTGGGCAACCTCAGATCCCCACTTCTCTGGGCTTTGGTCTTGGCAGTTGCCGAACTGTAAGAGCTCAGAGCTGGGATGAGTTCACTGTGCGTTGAGCACGTCATGTGCTTCTTGACTGAGTTCAGTCCCTACAAGCACCCCGTATGGTGGCTTCTTGCACTGTCTCCATTTTCTAGACAAGGAAACTGGAGCCTGATGAGGTGGAGTAAGTCACATGACTGGGAAAACACGAACTGGAACCTAGAGCATCCTATGAAGCACACCCCGGGTCACCTATGATACTCACACAGTGGGAGGTGTACCCTTCCTGACAGTCCACCAATAGTTCTGCGGACTCTGAGCACTAGAAGGTCTTCTTGGGACTGTAGGACTCTTCTTCCTATGGATGGTTCTTTGAGGTGGGAGGTTAGAGGTAGAGGCTATGTCTCTGTCTATCTAGGTTAATCGGTTTCAAGACATAGCTTGTCTTGGAATTCCCATTCCCAGACAGCCAGCTCAGACGTTACAGGTCCCACACACTGGGTTCCTGAAGCCTCTCACCTGTCACCACTTCCCTGTCTACCAAGGGCCCCGGAAGTGTTCTGAGTCCCTGGTTGTCATCCCTGCTTCAGAGCTCTGAAAAGATAGATACTGCTCTTGGGCCACATCCTACGAAACCCTCCATCCAGACCTGCATCTGCCCTGTGACTGGGAAGGGCCTGGCATCCTTCCCAAAAGCCAGTTTCTCAGTCTGAACCCAAGACACGGAAGACTGCCGTGAACCCTGGGAGGCTCCCAGGTTTTTTTTTTTTTCTCTGCTGGGTCAAGAACCTGGAATGGGTTCACTGCAGAAGGGAAGTTGGAGGAGAAAAGCAGGGCCCTCGCCTGCTCAGGACTCAACAGGACCCCCAGATAGGCCATGCGTATGCTTTTGTAGGCACATCTCCCAGACCTTCTTACTTCCATTCTGTCTCCAGACACACTCTGCTGCTTTCTGGTGTCAGATCCTGGGCACCGAGAGACAAGTGGGCCCTGGTGCCCGGGAGATACCGGGTTTTAAGGACTCTAGCTGGTTTTCCATAGAACAGGCATTTCCAGTGTTGACTATGTGCCTGGAGGTACTTGCTGTGAAACCTAACAGATAAAAGAGGGGCCCTCTTCAGGGCCACCAGGTATAGACAATGATGAGGACTGGCTGCTAGGAACCCATGTGGGCTCATGGAGAGACTCACTCAGATCCCATTGGCCCTGTCTTAGTGTAGGGACTATAAGATATGCTGCCTTTGAGGCACTGTGAGCCCCACAACTGTGGGTTTTTCTTCTAAAGATCACCCCAAGCTTCTGTTCCTTTCTCCTTCCCTCCTCCCTCGTTCTCCCCCCCCCCCCGCCACTTCTTGTCTTCCTCTAATAGAAGCTGGGATACCAAGGACATTATTCAAATCTAGGGATTTTTTTTCCCCAGAGAGACTGGGAAGGGGATATGAAGGGCACATGGTAGAATTGCTTCCAGTCAAATGGTCGCCTTATATTACAGTCCCCTTCTGAGGGCTAAGCTGTGTCAGGATAGGGTGAGCCTGGTGGTTCCAGGGGGCTGAATAAAGCTGAGGAAAAAGCACCTGCAGAGGAGAGCTAGACTCTTTGGGGAGGCTCACAGGGGACCAGTGTCCTGGGATGGGACCCTCTCTGGGAAGCCCCTTTGATAATTTACTCCCCCAGAGTAGCATTCCCAACCCACGTGTGTCTGGTGTCCTCACTGTGACCCTCTGTCCCTGTATTGTTAGATAGGGCCCTACCTACTCTTGGCTCTGTTGCAAGAGCTAAGAACAAGAGAGGATCCTAGGACGCGTGGTGGGCTCTCTGGCTCACCCATCCTTAGGTCAGACATCCTTCTTATCCTTTGACTCAGTTTCCTGAGCAGCAGCTCTCTCCTGTACAAGTAGAATTTCTGCTCAGTCCAGAAATTCTTACGTCCTTCCTTGAAACCCTTCCAAGTTCCTTTATGGTTCGTCTAGAACCCTCCCTCCTGGTCACTAGGATATTGCTCACAATATCCCCAGCCATTCCCAGACTCGGAAAAGCCCTGTCTCCATGGGTCTTCGGGCAGCTGTTTTTGAGGTCAGGTGGCTTCCCTCTGAGCCAGGACAGATTTGTTTTGACTCTAATCCTATCCTGAATTTTCCTCTGATTTTATACATTTACACAAGGGGGCCCTATAAATGATGTATTTTCAGTGGTCCTGCAGGATACTGACGAGGTGCCCTGCAGACTGGGGAACCCTCCTTACAACATCCTAGGAACCCTGGGCTCTAGTTGGCTCCCTCACTCCCAGACCCATTGCATCAGTAAAGAATGCCAAGCAGGTTTGTGAGCAGGGGCACTGAGAAGTAGCCAGGGCTGGTGACAGGCCCTCTGCCCTCCCTGCCCCCAAGCTCTGCAGTTCCCCAGCAGATTTTTGCTTTCTCCTGACAGACGGCTGGCTCGCTCCACCCTGCTGCTCATCCCACTGTTTGGAATCCACTACACAGTATTCGCCTTCTCTCCAGAGAACGTCAGCAAGAGGGAAAGACTCGTGTTTGAGCTTGGGCTGGGCTCCTTTCAGGTAGGCATGGTGCATGCAGAGGGCATAGCTCATTGGAAACTGAGCCCTGACCTCTGACCCACGGCCAGCTTCGTAACCCTGTGCACCTTGACTTCCAACCTCAGTGTTCGAATATAGGTCTTCTACAGTCCTTTCTGCTGCTCTAAGATGCGACAAAGTCTGGCTGTCCCCGTGCCTGGGGATCCTGACCCAGGTCCCCCTGAGTGACTTGAGATGAAAGTGCTCTATAAAGCCCTGGAGATAAGATAACTTCAAGTCCCTCATGCCGTGTCCACATCCTAATGTCAGTCATGTCCTCCAGCCACATGAGGACTGAAGTTCTGTCTTATCCACTTGAGTCCCTGGCACAGGGGAATCCCAGTCTAGGGTTAGAGAACTGAGTGGGCTGGAGGTACCGGGACAGATCCTTAAATGAATGGGTTTGGGGATGAGCAGAGGAACGTAACAGCAAGTGTATAGGCAGGAATGAGTAGGAGGCTATACTGTGTGCATGCAGCAAGTGTGTAAGCAAGAATGAGAAGACTATACTGTGTGCACGTAGCAAGTGTGTAAGCAGGGATGAGTGGGAGGCTGTACTGTGTGCACGCAGCAAGTGTGTAAGCAGGGATGAGTGGGAGGCTGTACTGTGTGCACGCAGCAAGTGTGTAAGCAGGGATGAGTGGGAGGCTGTACTGTGTGCACGCAGCAAATGTGTAAGCAGGGATGAGTGGGAGGCTGTACTGTGTGCACACAGCACAGCTGGGAAGTGAATAAAGATGCTAATGGGGGGTTGTAAGGCGAGCATCTCTCCCTGTTTAAATTGGTATTTGAGGGTGATGATCAGAAATTCCTCTGCACACCTGACTTGAACTTTAATGCAAAGTCCTTTTCCCCAGTTCATGTTCTGGCAAGGCTTGGAGCATGACAGATAAAGCTCTGGCCCAGGAGTTACAACCCACTGAAGGCTCCCATCTTTGTCTTTGACAGCATAGTCTAGCCATCATTCATCTGGCATTTTCAAATGAAAGCCCCAGGGTACTGAGTTCCTACAGACCTGGTTTCCAGCATTCAGGAAAAGGTTGCTTTGTTTCGTGCTGAGAAGCTGAATTCACGCTCTGCCAAGTACTCACCACACATGGGTTGCTGTGCTATGTATAAAAGCAGCTTGCCAAGGGAGGGCAGAGTAGGGGGTAGTGATGGACAAAAATCCTAATGGTCTGTTCTGTTCTGAAGGAGCCCTGCTCTCGGGGGCCTGAAGACTAGTGTCAGAGTTCAGAGAACATTCTGGCTTCCTCCAGAAAGGGCTAATGGCTTCCCTAGGAAATGGGATGAAGATAGTCTTTAGCGATGGGAAGGATTTGGCCTGTGAGTGTGAGGGCTAAGATGAGATGCCTGTCAGTGGGAACTGGTCTATCCGCTGTTTGGCTTCATGGACGCATCTGTCTTATCCCGTCTAGACTGCGATGTTTTTGTTTTTCCTGCTATCTTTCCCACTACCATTCCTCCCACATGCTCACAGTGTCTCAGGAGGTCCCTTGCTTGTAGGCTCATGGATGTTTGTGTTCTCTCCCCAGGGCTTCGTGGTGGCCATACTCTACTGCTTCTTGAATGGGGAGGTAAGACACAGTCTTCTGACCTTTCTCAGCAGGGCACATGGCGGGTGTTGGGGAAGAAAGTGGGAGCAGGTTCATCCGATAGGATCTTCCAGATTCTGAGGACTGAGAACAGGTGACAAAAATGTCAGTGAAATATGGTACCAACACCTCCTGGGATCCCCCACCAGTTCCAGAATTACTCCAACTCTGCACCCTAAGGCCGAAGCAGAAAAAAGAATATAGTTGGTGAAGGCGAATCTGCTGAGAGCACAACTCCAGGGCACATTCTTTCCCAATGACATGCCTTAGCGAGCAGGAGCAGTGCCTATAGGTCATCAGGCTGTGACAGGCAGTGCCACCGAGCCCCAGTAAGCCAGGCTGACTATCCCTGCTAGCCCAGAGCCTAGGAGAACTTAGAAGAGACTGTAAGGAGAAACCTGGAGCCTCCCTGAGGTGTTTCATTCCCAGAGCTACCATTCGGGGCTCCTTCTCTAGCCTGCTGGGGTAATGTTCTGGAGCAGAGCCCAGGATAAGGGTGCCAGGGAAGTGGAGGGGACTGGCTGTGTGGCATGGGTTTGCAAGCAGAGAGGGGTCTTTTTCCTGAGTCTCTGGGCTTAGTGGAAAGATCTTGGCCTCAGCAGACTCTTCCCCTTGTTTGTATCTAAGGTTAAAGATAAGCATCCACAATCAGAAGGCCAACGTAGATCAGATTATAACAGACTGAGAGAGCGCAGAGAGGGCTTTGCTTAAAGATCCTAGGAGAGCCAGAGATAGGAGTCTGGGCAGCTTGTCTGGAGTCTGCCGAGGGAGAGGAGGCACGAAGTGGGGAGAGTGGGTGTGGGTGCTGCTTCTAGTCACGCAGTGTGTATACAGCATAAAGGTGCCCGGCTGAAGCAGCATATGGCTCCTTACGCTTTCTTGGCATGGCCACCATTTACATATGCAGAGCTACATGGGGTTTGCCAAGAGGCATGGGCTATTTTATAACTCTTAGTCTCAGGAATCTTCTCACCTTGGAAGTGTTCAAAGCTGTGGATGTCTAGGCCTTATCTAGGGATGTTGCTATCATTCTTCATGGGCTTGGGGCATCTGGGATATTCCAAGCAATTTGAGTAAATCTCATATGCATCCCACAGTGGCCAACAAGGGTGATGATCTTTATTTGGTCCATTTGCTTCAAGAGGTTGCTAGGAGAGCCTTCTTGGCAGTTACAGAGGAAGCTGTCTGAGGACCTTGCCAAGACAGAGTAGGAAAGGGCTGCATGATACAGCTAGGGAGTGGGAGTTGGGTGGATAGTCATGATGGCAGCTGGGAAGGTACCAGGCCAGGGCATAGAAGCTGCTCGCTGGGAAGTCACGTACACATTGCTTATTGCAGGTACAGGCAGAGATTAAGAGGAAGTGGAGGAGCTGGAAGGTGAACCGTTACTTCACTATGGACTTCAAGCACCGGCACCCATCCCTGGCCAGCAGTGGAGTGAATGGAGGGACCCAGCTGTCCATTCTGAGCAAGAGCAGCTCCCAGCTCCGCATGTCCAGTCTCCCAGCTGACAACTTGGCCACCTGAGCCCTGTCTCCCTTCTGTACAGGCTAGGGCTGCAGGCCGGTGCCTGCGCTTGTTTGTGCCTCTTCCCTCTCCTTGGGCAGGCCCTGGGTAGGAAGCTGGACTCCTCCCCAAGGGGGGAAGAGAGAGATAGGGTGTAGGCTGATATTGCTCCTCCTGTTTGGTCCCACCTACTGCAGTTCATTGAGCCCAATCTGACATGTAAATACACCTCAAATTTGGAAAATTGCCCCATCTCTCCCCCCAATCCATGCCCCTGCTCATCTCTGCCAGGTTCCAGCTTGACCTACTGTGTCAAGCCCAGCCTCAGTGATGGCCTGATCCCAGGTACAAGGCCTTGTGAGCTGAGGCTGAAACATGCCTGTCTTGTTGAGGCTGGGGTAGTGCCTACCCCAGAAGCTTTTCACTAAATTGACTTTGGATGTGGGCCCCTTCTCAGCCTGTTCCGAGTCCTGAAGCTGGCCAGAGATGCAGCGCAGTAGCCAGAACCTTCTTTGAAGTGAGTCAAGCTGAGACTCCTTTTGCTTACCCGACATCTAGGATATCCGGATGCTTAGCTCCCGTGTGCCTGGATGATGGGAGAGCTACAGGGCTCTTTCAAAGGTTGGGGTGGGGGAGAGTTCTGGTGCTTTTCATTTGATCTAAGAGCTGAGAGCTAGAGATGCAGATGCATTTGGGAAAGAGATGAGCTAGCTGAAGTTCTTACCATGTCCACGGCTGTACCCTGACTCAAGACTTGATCATGTGGTAGCTTTATTTCTACCCTTCTTGCCCACAATGAACGGTCGGAAGAAGCCGTTCTCCAGCCATGCCAACCACAGGGAGCCCCTAGCTCTCTCCTCTCTCAATTTCCCCTGAAGTCAAAGCCATGTCTAGAATGAGCCAGCCACCTTGCAGTGATATCAACGAGTTCTGAAGCAACTTTCAATTTCCAGGGCTCCCCACAGCCCTGCCTTTCCTGATGACAATAACGGTAGATGCCGCCCCCAGCCTGGACTCCATTACTAAACTCAGATGTCGGCAAGACTTCCCCCATGTGCCCTTGACATTTGAATCGCCTGTGGGCCTCTTAGGGTGCTTGGAGGGGATGCTGTGTCTGTGGTGTGCATGAGCAGAAGCTGCTGATGGGAGGAGTGGTTCTGGCTCCCCAGCTGTATGTTGCATAGCCATAACCTAAGGCTTTAAAATAAGGCCAGATGTGGAAAGACAGAGGGGAGAATGTAGTGCCATAGGACCATGTGGCTCAGCTCTTTCCACGTGGATGCTTGTTTTTGTCCCTGCCTCTGTGGACTTGTTTGTGGCCATGCTGTGGAACGCATGGGGAGCATGGGAAACCTCTTTGCTTGCTGTTGTATTAAGTAGAAGGAGTGATGGAAGATTTGAGACCGCGCTGCTGGAGGGGCTGTTAGAAAGCCTGGAGAAGGTTCTAGATGATATGATGTAAAGATGAGCTCTGTGTTCTTGACCAGTGAGTTCAGGTTTTGGGTCTCCGGTAAATCCAGAAGGGAAAAGCACCTCCTTGCTCCTTCCCAGAAACATTAGGGGCTTGGACCAGCCACTGGGTGTACATTGACCCTTTACCCTGCACCTTATCCCCCTTCTAATCCCCTCTCCGGTTCTGAGAGCAAGGTTATCAGCTACACAAGAGTCAGTTGATCACGCTGCACTTTGGACACGGCTAGGGAGCTTGAGCTATTTAGAAGAAGCCACGGTTTGGGATTTCCACTGGTTTAGAACGTTGTGGCTGTGAGCACGTCTGTGCTGTGCTAGACCTAAGCATCCTTGGTTGCGAAATGAGTTTTTTTTTTTTTTTTTTTTTTTTTTTTTGTGCGTCTCCAGGTTCTGTATTAGTTAAAAAACCGAGGCAGGTAAACAGACACATACTCTTGTGTATATCATCCAAGGGGTGTGCGCGCACATGTCTGGACACATGTGCATGTGTGTGGACGCATGTGCATGTATGTAGATGCATGTGCATGTGTGTGGTAAGAGGAATGACGTTCTGTTTGTTTTCCCATTTGGATAATACAGTGCAAGTGTGCATAACAGAGGGAAGCTCAGGCCATGGTCGTTTGAATAGGGCCTCAGATGTGATGGGCGGAGCTAGCCTTGTAGGCCTGGCAGGGACAGGTTGCCCATGGCACCCTCCATCCAAAGTGCAGCTCCTGGCCTATGGACCCCGTTCATTTGTCATCACCCCCCCCCATCCATGGGTCTGCTTCACTGTGGAAGAAGAAACTGTGACTTTCTAGTTACTTCACTGCAAAACAGCAAAAACCAGATCAACCCTGAGCCCTTGCTGCTTCCTGAGCCCCCGCTGCTGCTTCCTGAGCCCTGGAGCCTGTGTCCTCCTAGAAGTTCCAGGTTCCTGTTGCTTTGTTTGTTTGTCTGAAAGATTATTATCCAGATGATTAGTTTGCTAGTCTTGTGAGCAGATGTACCCGAAGGATTCTGCGTATTCTGGGAGGGTCTGGCTCTCAGGCCTCAGGCAGTGAAGGGATAGTGCAAGGCTGGGTGCTGGGTTAAACCCTTCCCCCTTGACCCTCTTACATCTATAGTGCAAGCAATAAGACTTACTGATCTGTGTGTAGCCCAGTGTACCTCTGGGGTTCTGTCTAAACACCAACCATCTTCTCTTGGAATGGATCCCAGGCAAGGCTTGCAGCAATACAGCCTGGATCCAGAGAAGGGGAAATGGTTGAGAAATCCTGTGTGGGAGGTGAAAAGGGCTCCAGGGACTTAGAAACCCCGAGGTAGTAGCCCAGTAGATCCAAGAGGCACCCAGCCTATACAGGATCATTCCTGGGAAGTGGAATCTTGTTCTATGAAACCCCAGAGGCCAAATCTCATGGACCACATAGTGTAGGGGACAAGACATCCTTGTCTTGTCTTGTCTCCTGTCATGATTGTCCTGCTTCAGGGTGAGCAGGGTGTGCCAGCAAAGGGTCTAGTTCTCACAAAATTAGATTCTACATCAGGCAGGCTTAGGCTGCCAAGCAGTCAGAGGGATTGGAGATGCTGCACCTTTGAGCCTCAGCCTCCATTTTCGGGGTGCAGTGATGAGGTCCTCCTTGACACGCTCAGGAGCCCTCGATGAGTCCCCTCCTAACCCCATCTTCCCTGAACTGACTTCTCTGTGGACAGTGATGGGAACCTTGACAAGGGTCCAGTGCTGGGAATAACCCTGTCCCTGTTGCTCAACACTAGGACCTCTTCTGTTTGCTCTGTACCCTCTCTTCCTTGGGGGGAAAGCTGTGCGAGACTCTTTAATTCATTGTGTACCTTTTGTTTCATAAAAAGAGAAGGCAGCAAGTCCTGTGACACTACAAATTCCATTTGAGCCTAGTGAGCCTGGAAACCAGCTAGAAGAGCCTTGAGCAGGAAGCCTGGGACTTGGGGCTCCCCAGCTTTGCCGCTCACCTGCTGTTTGACCTTGACTCGGCCCTAAAAGGGGAAACTCAAAGACTATTAGAGCTGGAAGAGACTCGGATATCTGAAGGCAAACCTCCGTGGGCTCATGAGGAAACAGGTGGGCCTAGTGTGTTTTTGAATGAGAAAGTGGCTCTACCAGTATTACACAACCCTGCATGTGATCCAGATGGAGCACTCCAAGCAGCCATAGGATACAATGTACCACTTGCAGGAGTGGCTGCACCCGCAGAAAGTCCAGGGGTCCATGATACAACACAGAAGAAGCAATGGACTCGGTGTAGTAGAAGGATTACCTGCACCAAACCTAATCCTCTCCATCTGTTCTGGGACTCCACACTTTACCCTCAACCCCTAACCTGCAACGGTGTGGCCATGGTTACATCATCATCTGCCCCCTAGCTAGGGAGGAGGTGGAAGTGACATGCTCCCTATTGGTTTACAAGCTCTGAAACAACACAGCTGTGTGCTCATTCTTAGGGTGAAGACCCCTGAAAGGTATCCCCTTGCAACCAGCCTACTGCTTTGAGCCCCCTTGGGTTAACCGTTACCCTACCGAGGGTGAGAGCAAGGCCACAGGGCTTGGGTGGACACTGAATTCCAGCTTTATCCCCATCACTTTGTTCAGTTTGCTTTGAAGGTCGGGATGGGAGAACTCTGAGTGCTGGACCTCTGTGCCATCTGCCTAGGAACCCTTCAAGAGTGTGGGACATTCCTCTGGTGGGACCGATGCCCATTCTTTCTCCTCTCCCTGAACTCTGGGTCCTGTGGTGTGTCTGTACTCAGCCATGTGTGTTTTTCTGTTTGCTGTCTGTCTTCTGAGGCTTTGCGTCTGTCAGGGCTGGGGTGGTTCAGCCCTGGGTACCCCAGATGCGGCTCCAGGCTCATTCACGGGAGCTGGACCAGCCTGGGTTTAATTTCCCACAATAAAGATAAATCCCACGGACCTCACTGCTACCGCTGCCTCCATTAATGCTGTGCTCACACCCTGTCTGGGATTTGAAGGATGTCATACTGCTGTAGATGATCAATAAATGTCTTATCATTTTCCCCGGTGCCTGTTAACTGCTGAAAGTGGAGGGAAGGGAAAAGAGGCAGGGGGAGAGACTACTTCCCCCAGATCTGATTATCCCAGAGTAGGCAGTCTGCGAGTCCTAGTGGCCTTTGGGTGAAAATGGGACTGAGTGAGCTGAAGATGAAGGAGGGAAAGAAAGGAAACCCTCCCCTTCAGAGGACACCCTTGTGATGTGGGTAGAGCTGGGTTCGCTTGGATGTCTGGAAACAGAAATGGCTGACCCTAAGGTCTTTGATGCCTCATAACTTTTATGAAGTTTGGTGGGAGCGGCCCCCAGATTCCGAAAGCTTGCCTGCGGGGAGTGTTTCAGCTCAGCCCAGGTGTGCCCGTGGCTGGCAGTGTTTCAACATTCTTGGCGAGTCAGAGCCATCGGCCCTGCCACAGCAGGTAACCCATTCTAAGTAGCACTCATTTCCTTAAGGGCCTAATGATTGTTGTAAGTCCCCTGCTCACTGCGTTAGTCATGTTTTGATTGCTGGCCACAGAAAGTCAGAAAAAGAGTCATAGAATTTGTGTCAGGGTGAAGAAACAAGAAGAGTTACCTGAAGCTACCTGCCATGCCCCCAAACTGATGCCCAGGCTGTGGTTGCAGTGGCTGCCACCCTCCCAGTGATGCATCCTTTCTGTTGGGGTCTTGATGCTGATGTCGTCACTGCCTCTGAAGCCCATAGCTCGAGGCAATTCACCAGCAAAGCATCCGACAGGTAGCATCCTCTCTCTGGTTGTGTGTTTCTTGTCAAAGCCTCGTCTGATCTTTGCCCGGGGCTGTTCTACCTGCTGGCGTGGTGTTCTCCTGGATGCATCAGGGAGGAGGCCAGGGTTTCAAATCTGGAGATTTTTAAATCATTCCCGACTATTGAGGAGGCCTGAGAATAGGAAGTGCTGACCACAGACATGACCTGGAGGGCTACAGCCATTACAGAGCTAGCTCCTTCCAGTTACCAGGCCACTCTAAAGTGGAGCCAGTGAGATAAAGGCCAACAGATGTCAGCCTTCCACCCAACAGGCCATGGAGGCCTCTGACCCCAGTGTCTAGGAGGCTGTCACGTCGGCTTTTCGAGGCTACACTTGCCCTTTTCTCCTTCTAGGAGATTGACTGGCCGTGCCCCACAACTCACTTAACAGACACCTTGTTCTGAATGTTAAGCTCTCTGCAGGTCAGAATCTGTTGGCTGCTCCTTCAGAAGACCTTTCTAAGCTGTGATTGTTTGACCAGGACAAGTGGAGGTTCCATATTTCATTCTCAAAGGTCATTTCCAAGAAGCACAGGCAAAGAGCCAGACGTGAGTTGGAAATCTTGAGTTCCATATTAAGGAGGAACTTCTTGGCAAATGTAAATAACAAACTCTTAGTTCATGGAGTTAATAGTTCTCAACACCGAGAGCTGTTCCAGCCTCTTTCTCCCCCTGTCCCAAGGAAGCCCCAAGCTCCATTTTTTCCTAGGTAATTCCTGGTTTTTCTTTGGTAACCACAAGTAAAATCCCATTCAGGAATCCAGAGTTCTTAAGCTTTTGGCTGAACCAGAGCCACCATGTGGCTGGGCCCATCTGCAGTTTCTGATGCAGCATGGCTCAGTCTGGGCTTAGCAGTCTGCGGTTACTGCCCTTGGAGCTAGCGCTGTGAGATCCACTGCTCTATCCATCCTGTCCGAGGGGCTGTGGCTGGACATGGCGGCCTGCTTGTGAACCCTACGCTTGGGCAGTGGTTCAATTCCTAGGGGCTAGATAGCAAATAGACGCGGACAGAGTGAGCTCACTGTTTTAGGAGGCCCAAAGGTCTGAAGAACGTTGGCCTTTAGATGTCTTTTGAGGCTTAGTCATCCTTCCTGGATCCTGTAGACCATCAGAGATAATCTGAGAAGCCAAATCCAATAATACCAAGAATACAAACTGTCTTGAGTCTTAGTGCCATCTTGGAGATAGTTAGGGTCAAGTTCAGAGGTCATAACTGAAAACCCCCAGTAAAAAGTGACCTAGAGGAGACAGAACTTTATCTTCCTCACATTAAGTCTGCAATGGGGAGCTCATAACTGGCAGTGTGGTTCATGGTCCCCCAGGCTATCTCTTGACATGTACATTGTTAGCATGAGTCCCACCCCTAAGTCAAAATGGCACCTGGAATTCTGGAACTAGACTCAGAGCTAAGGGAGAGAAAGCAGGTATGTTTCTCACTTACCTCCCATTGGCCATTATTTGGCCATATGACCACACCTCACTCCAAGGCCAGTGTCTTAGTGGCGGTTCTATTACCGTGAAGAGGCACCATGACCGCAGCAACTCTTATAAAAGCATTTAATTGGGGCTGACTTACAGTTCAGAGGTTTAGTCCATTCTCATCATGGTGTGGAGCTTGGCAGCACATCAGCAGATATGGTGCTGAAGAAATAGCTGAGACTTCTATATCCAGATTTGTAGGCAGCAGTAAGGAGAGACCCAGTGGGCTTGGGCTTGGGGCTTTTGAAACCTCAATGCCAACCTCAAGTGGTACACTTCCTCCAGCAAGGTCGTTTTTCCTGTTCCTTCTCAACTGGTGCCACTGTCTGGTGCCTAAGGTTTCAAATATATGAACCTAGGGAGGTCACCCCTGTGCAAGAGCAGGGATCGTCCATCTGTAGATCCCACTTTATTTGAAAGAAAACCAAGGGGGATACAGTGTCCTAGCTGGACTTTGAAGTTTCTTGGTTAGAACTGGGTGTTCCTATCCCTGGTAGCCTTGATTTGATCAAGGGATGAACACATGCTGCCATGTTTTGGGTTTTCCTTCATTCTTTGAGTTCCTTCAAATGTTTGTATTTTCATGAGTGCATTTTGTGCTGTGGGAACGTCTGCTCATCGCACAGTTTTTAATTAGGGCGATCTTCAGAGATAGTTCCTTTGGAGAGGAGAATGAGTATCATAATTGCTACCTCAAGTAGATGCAGGCGAAACGCTTCTCAGCCTCTCCTTTGTTCGGTTGCCCCCTAGTGGACAGCACTGAGGAGAACTCAGCCCCTACCCGGCCTGGGATGTAAGATTAGGAATTCCCTGTGGGTACCAGCGCTTTTCCATACACCCATTCAATATTAGAGAGGCAGTCCTTAGCAGAAGACTGCGTGTCTAGAAACACATTTTATCTTTTAGACACCGGTGTAAAGGTCGTTTTTCTTTACTGGTGTGCTTATTCCATTAAGAATGCTAGGAAGGGCGACCTTTCTGGAGCTCACAGCAGCGGCAGGGCACGAGGCGGCCATCTGTGTATTCATTTGGTAGCTACTTGTTGAGCATTCACTTCGCATTGGATTGCTCTCCAGTGTGTGTTTGCAATTAGAGCTGCTCTCAGGCACTGGTGAGTGTCTCAGAATAGTCTTTGCTCTCACAGCTCCTGCTCTACTGAGTCAGCAAGAAGGAAAGTGAGGGAAGATGATTTCCAGTGGAGGTCAGTGTCATCAAGAAAATGGAGCAGTTGTGGGGAGGGCAGCCCTGTGGCTGGGGGACTGTTTTAGAGCAGGTAGCCAGAAAGCTGGGGTGCCGGAATCTGAGCATTGTAATTTCCTAAGCCTTGCAACTTTATTAGGGTTTTCAAAACTACCAATTGCAAGAGCATCTCAGGTAGAAGGGCTGCCACAAATGAGTGTTCCAGGGTTTGAAATGAAAATCACTTATAATACGCATCATAATGAATTACTGCAGGTCCAGGGAGGGGCCGTCTGATGACTGACATCTGCTCTCTCACAGTTTTTGAGTCTAGACATCAAGTCAAGATGCTGTTGGGACTGTGCCCTTCCTGAAGACCCTGGGGAGAATGTTCTATCTTTTTAAGAGTTTCAGCTCTTGCTGGTGATTTTCTTTCGACATCCCTTGGCTTGTAGATACCTCACCTTGCTCTTCTGTCACCACAGGGCTTTCTCCATGTCTGAGCCTCTGAGCTGTACTTCACTGTAAGGACACAAGTCTTATCTGATTTAGGGTTTGTCACCTAAATCCGGCGTGACCTCAACTTGTCTCATCTTCTGACACCTGTTTCCAAATCTGGCTCCCTGCATAGACGCTTGGAGGCAGGACGTCAATATGTCATCTGGAGAGACACAGCATACCTGCAGGGATAAGTTAAGGTTTGCAGCTTCACTGGCTGAGCTGGCATACCGGGGTCATTTGGGCTATTTATGAAGAGTTGTGGTCGAAGGGAAGTCAGGGCAGGGACTGAAGCCCAGAACCTGGAGGCAGGAACTGAAGCAGAGACCATGGAGGAACGCTGCCTCCTGGTTTGCTTCTCTGGCTTTTTCAGCTTACTTTCTTGTACAACTCAGGACCGCCAGATAGGGGGTGGTACTGCTCCAGGGGGTTGGGTCCTCTCACATCGATATATAATCAAGAAAATGCCCCCACAGACATGCTTACAGGACAGTTTGATAGAGACAGCCATGACCTTGGTTGCTAAACTGGGCCCCACCTCTAGGTACAGCCCAGAACATGACCACTAGTCTGTGCCGGGAGTCTCATAAGCTTCCTGTCCAGCACCACAGACAGCTCCACAGCACTGAGCCTTCTGGAGAGTTCCTGTGTTTGTCTGCTGGGAACATGGCACACATAGGTTCTTTGGGATCTGAAACTATTATTCAAGGTTTCCTCTTTGACACAAAAACAGGCAAAATTATTTTTAGTATGATAGAAGCTGGCAACAGCCTTAAGCATAATGATGTTTTGTATATTCTTTACTGAACAACCTTTATGTCATTCTCTATAAAGTTAATCGAAATATAATTTAGTCCTAAAGTTAATTAAAATGGAATTAAAAAAATTTGATTTGCCTCTATACCAATGGGAGCAGAATCTTTCAATTAAAAGTTCACATATGCAGCGGGTGATGGGATTTGTCTTGCAGAATAGAGCCTGGCTCCAAGCATGTCCCTGTCTTTCTCCAGTAGCAGGGGGGTCTTCGTGTCATGATTATCCCACAGTTTCTGGCACTCCAGCCTGGTGTACAGCAGAGGATGGAGCATAATAACCTAACTGTAAAGTGAAACAGCCTTCACCCATCCGCAACCCACGAACCCAGCCTGACTGCATCTCTAACAACATCTCCCTCAATCCATCACCAAATGTTCCTGGCTAGTTTAGAGCTACTTAACATGTGAAGAGGTGAGGTGAGAGGAATCCATGGTGCCATGAGGTCATGTGCTTACCCGATCAGGGACAAATTCTGGCAAATGGAAACTGAGCAAGGACTGAGCCTCAAGCTAGTTGGTCACCCAAAGGAGAACCTTCCTCTGTTAAAACATATGTTTTGGAATGCACAGACCAGAAATGCCTACACTTCACTCCTTGGATGATGCCACATGTTCCCCCAAACACTCAGTCCCCTCTCAGATTCAAAACTTCTTTCTAGGCATTAAGAAGTAGAGGCTTGGAGGAGATCCCAGTGCCAGAAATAATCTGATTCACTTTGTACTCATAGTCAGGTGGCGTCCTCTTTTGCCTCTGTCTGGCTGCCACAAAACACTGACCAAAAACAACTGAGAGGGGGGTGAGTGGCTATTTAGCTTATGGCTTGCAGGCCAGCACCGAGGAAAACCAAGGCAGGAGCACGGGAAGGGAATTGGAGACAGTAACTGGAAGAGAGACCTTGGAGGGGTGCTGCCTACTGGCTTGCTCCTCATGACTTGCTTAGCCTGATTTCTTAGACAATCCAGGACCACCTGGCTAAGGTGGGCAGTGCTCACAGTGTACAGGAGCCTCCCCTATCAATAACAATTAATTAAGAAAATGTCCACAGGCCAATCTCCTGGAAACAATTTCCCAACCAAGGCGCCCTCTTCCCAGGTGACTCCTGTTTGTGCCAGGCTGACAGAAAGAAACCATCTCAGATGGGGAGGATGGAAAGAAAACCCACTAGCGTTGTATGTGATGCCACCACGCTTACACTATCAGGGGATCCCAGAGTGTGTGACTGAGATGACTGCAGTTCTGTTACCTACCACTCTGTCCAAGGTGTAGTGTACTCCGTACAACAAGCCCACACCTTGTTAAACAACAGGACTGTGAGCC
Organism: Alexandromys fortis; assembly: GCF_014885135.2. NCBI lineage: Eukaryota > Metazoa > Chordata > Mammalia > Rodentia > Cricetidae > Alexandromys > Alexandromys fortis. The sequence continues at coordinate 6,256,446 of NW_026067970.1, forward strand.
GTGTGAGAAAGTTACCTCCAAGGCTTCCGGGAACAAGGAAGGAGTTCACTAGCATGCAACATGCCTGTTACAGGACACAGCCATCTGCAGTTAGGAGAAAGGCAGCAGGGGGCCATTCAGAAAACACAGTAGGGAAACCAGGGATGAACCAGACACTGGTGGAGATGGGAGGAAGAGAAAGAGAAACAGGGGCTGTGGTACCGCCATTTGGCTCACTGGGTCTAGCCTTGACTCTCTGACTTTCTTAGGGGTTGTTTGTGAGTTATCTGAACAGGTTACACAGAGGAAGGACATCTTCTTACAATTAACTTTTCAAATAAACACACCGAAGTACAGAGACATATACAGTGGACTCACATGCCTACCCCAGGGCTAACACATATGAATATATCACCATGCTTAATTTAACTATTTTTTTCCTTTATAAAAACAATATTTTTATTAAGTCTTTGAGAATTCTATACAGTGTGTTTCAATCTTGATTATGTTTGCTCTTTCTCACCTCCTCCCCCATTTACCCTCTCCAACCTCATTCCTACCCACAGTTTTGAGTTTTCTTTTATTTTTCCCCACTATTGACTAACAACCATCTCTTTCTCAGACATAATCCACTCCTGGCATTGGGACTTTTTATTTGCTAGCATGTTCTGTTCTAGTTGGAGTATCATCTCGCCACTGTTTGGCAGCCGCATTAAAACTGTATGGGTAAAATTTAGGAAGCTTCTATTGCAGCAGGTTTCCATATGGCTTTTTCAAAGGCCACTAATGTTAGTTATCTATCCCAATATCCCCTCCCCTAGCCTGCCTTCTGATTTTCCTATCTTGACTTGAAACATTACAGACAGAGTTAGAAATCTCCAGTGTCTCCTTGTCTACTTCACAGCCAGTCACTAACACAAACTTAGCCTGAATCTTTCCCACTCCTGTTTCTGAGGTGCATCCCAAGGGCAATGCCAGGGCTCTCAGGAAAGTTCTAAGCCAGGAGTGATGCTTACTTCATATGTTAAGATCACTGCATCCTGGTAGAGAAGCCGGTAGGCTGGGAGGTTTCTGGGACTTCCAGAATAGTCTCATAGTGGAGCTGGACCATCAGGGATGAGAACTGACTGGATACGGGATATTTGGAGACAATAAGCAGGAGGTGCTCTCTGCTTGGGTGTGGCGAAGGAAAGCAACTGGCTGGAGCCACAGTGGGGGTGGGATGGGGTGGCGTTCTCTTAAGGGTGGCTTGTCCCAAGGAAGTCAATGTTCAATCAAAAGTAAGGCAGAAAAGGGAGAGGGCATTTCTGATACTCCAACCATGAAGTCACCAGGAGGAATTGTAAACTTACGGAGCACTGGAAAGGAGGAGGGCAGCATTTCTGGTGTCCCCCCTCAGCAGCCAAGCGAGCTCTCACCCAGAACTGAACCCCAATGTTACCAGTAAAGTAGTGGGCTCAGAATGTGGCCCTGGCACTTTGATGGTCCCCGAAACTGAAGCCGCATCCAGTTCCAGCCACTCCCTCACCCGCCCAGCTCACGATGACTGGGCTAGAAGACAGCAGTTGGTTAGGAGTCAAGTGGCTTTGTTAGGAGCCACCCCTTGCCCAGGCTGGATGGGCAGGTCCGGGCAGGTCTCTGTGCTTGTCAGAGGCAGAATGGCCTTCCCAGAAGAAGCTGAGACTCTTGTGTTCCCATGTGGCTATCTCCTAAAAATCTCTCATAAGGGACTGTGCAACATGTTAGCTGGGAAGGGCTGGTTTTACAGTCCTCTTTGGGTTGCGTTGGTAGAGGCAGATCCCTTCATGCTTAAAGCCAGTGAACCTCTTACATTAAAGGCCTCCATGATGGTCAATGGGGCTCTTAATTCCAGACTGAATGTGGTCAGCCTAAGGAAGGTAGAGACTGGGAGGTCTTTGGAAAGATGCTGGCTTCTGCCATCCTCTGGGAAGGAGTGGACAGCTCCAGGCTGCAGAAGAAGGGTCTGCCAACGGTATATGGGCGGGAGGTCCTGCTCCGAAGGGCTGACTGGGCCCCAGCTCCTATTCACCTCCAAGATTGTTGCTGGAAAGGAACCTTCTACTGAAGCCAAGGGGCTGCAGAAGGGACAGAGGCAAGGCCAGACTGGTCTCTGATTTTTGATTCATTTAAGTGAACACTTCTGCTATAGTTCACTCAAGTAATAAGACCTGCTCTAGGCCTTCTAGTGTTCCCCCACTCGACCTTGAGTGGGTGCCCCAGGACCAGATGGGGCCCATCCCTGATGGGAACCACAGACTGAAATCTGGGAGATGTCTGCTCGGTGTCACAGGAGGCGTGGGTCACACAAAGTGACCTGAGGCACAGGAGCTCTGAGACTACTTCCTCCCTGGCCACAAGGCAGCACGTGTGGCTGCCTGGGGTTAGGATTAGAGGTCAGCCTTGTGTGCTTCGCAGGTGGCACCATGGAGGACCCTGTCCTGACATTTGATTATACCTTTGCATCAGGACCAGAGGGAAGCCTAGAACAGACCATGACACGAAGGCGCGAGCACATATTTTTTAAACAGGGGTTAGTGAGGGAGGCAATAGTCTTGGGAATACAAGCAGGAGCTGGAACTGGGAATCTGGGAATCATTTCCTTTCCCAGCAGCAGCAGCAGCAGCAGGTTCCTTTATCCTTATCTAGAGGTCTTTCTGGTCAAAAAAAAAAAAAAAAAAAAAAAATCCACTCATAGGTCTGCACTGCCCTCTGCTGGTCATTTTGTTGATGGCAGGTGTAGCGTAGTCTGTTGGGGTAGTTTCCTGACTGAAAATGACAAGGAGACAAAGAGAGGCAAGAGTAAGCACAAATGTTTGCTATAATTAACACTGGGAGGAGGCACTCATATCCGAAATACGTTGTAAGAAGAATGTGACCCACCGCGCACTGTGCAGGGCTTCGGTCTCGGGACTTGTGCTGGGACCCGTTTGTATTTCTGTATGATCACACAGAAAATTTATTTCTGGAGACCATGCATCATCAGGCGCATACCAAAGTGTCTTTGGTGCCATTTAGGATGTGAATTCGTGTCTAAGAACCTTCACACTTAATTGTAAGCGTAAACAACCGCATCCATCTGGTCATGCTTCAGATTTTCACGGAGGGTTTTGCTTTGTCTTCATTTTGATGGCGAGACTGAAGTGAGAGGAATGAGGGAACCTTCCCAGGAGCTTACTGGTTACCGGGAGGTTAAGGAATTCAGCTGGCCCCTGTACCAGTAGGTTCTTATCTGAGAACCTCGAACGGAAACTATTCTGGGAGAAGCGTTACCCAGCAGCTACCAAGTCTAGCAGCTATTGGCATAGCGCTCACTTTGCGCCGTGTTTCATAAGTGGTCTAGACATGACTTAAGGTGCGTGGGCCGAGATGTAGACTATGTACACCGTTTTGTACAACAGTCTTGAGCCACCGCAGCATTTGGCGGGGCAGGAACTAGTTCTCCGTGGGCTTGAGAATACTGGGGAAGCACTGACTGTAGCCTGAGTGAATTCGGTATCCAGACAACAAGCTCAGCCGATGCCGTGGAAATGCTGGCTCCTTTAATTGCTTGGCTCCAGCAGGTGTGGGCTGATGTAGCTTTTTTACCTCTTCTCTCTCCAGCAATCGCTGACTGGTGCCCGATGGGGGCACCGTCACACCCTCTGCCCTTCCATTTCTCGTGTTTCGCTGCCAATGACAAGCTGGAGCAGTAGAACACTGCACCCTGGGAGGAAAAATTTTTGCCGTTCAGGGTCAGGATTAGGCCAATCTGGCGTGGGTAACTGTGTCTAGCCCTCTTGGCCTTCTTCACTCCTCTGCAGAGTACTACCTTCTTCAGCGACTTGCTCTCCGGTGGACATGCGGGGTGTGCCACCAGGGAACTTGAAGGCATTTCTTCCGCTGTGTTAGATGCATCATTTCTTCCATTGTGTTAGATGAATCATTTCTTCCATTGTGTTAGATGTATCATTTCTTCCATTGTGTTAGATGAATCATTTCTTCCATTGTGTTAGATGTATCATTTCTTCCATTGTGTTAGATGTATCATTTCTTCCATTGTGTTAGTTGTATCATTTCTTCCATTGCGTTAGATGTATCATTTCTTCCTTTGCCTTAGATGCATCCATTTCTTCCTTCATGTTATATGTGTCCATTTTTTCTTTCAGGTTAGATGTATTCATCTCTTCCTCAGAGGCCCTGATGGAGTGCCTTACCTGAACTGGGTGCCCTTTTAAGCCTCGAGGTTGCAGAAGCAAATGTGATAGAGTCTGCGTATCACTGCACACAGCTATGTTGTCGTGAAGAGAGAAAGACACAAGAGACCAGATGATGAGCAAAATGGATTCAGCTAAGCCCTACAGGGACTGTGGAAGGCTGGACTGGATCAGCATCAACTTCCTTTCTTGTTCTTCAAAGCCTTGCCCAGAGGAGGCAGATGATCAGTTCATCCTGTCCCCGTGGCTCTAACTCCTCACTGTCAAGTGTTAGCCAGTGTTAATATCTGCTAGATTTCAGCAGTAGACACTCATTTTGAAAGGTGGCATTGGCCCTGAACATTCTTCAGAACCCCTCCCTCCCAAACCTGCATTAGAGCTCTCAGAACATTCTTCAGGCTTTCCAAATAACATTAGAAACATTGATTTGGTTCTGGCTTCAGAGCAGAGGGGCTGCCTACAGCACAGTTTCTTAACTGCGGTTTGCCACAATTTGCTAACAACCAGAGTCTTCTGAACATGCAACAACAGAAAACTAATTAAAAATCAATAATCGTATAATGAGCTCTCGTTTGCCTATGTTGCATCGAGGGATTTCATTGCAGCCTTGGCTATGAACATGTGTGTGTGCACTATGCCCTGTGTGCTCTCAAGTGAAGCCAGGATGCACCAGCGAATGGTAGCTGAGACCTCTTGGCAAAGTTTTCTGCCCTTAAAAATACTTAATTTCTCAATTATGGAGAACAAAGACCAAACATTTCCTGGCATCATCCCTCAGTGTGTATCAAATCAGTATGTCTTTGGATTATTTTATGTTAAAATAGTTAATCTTAAAAATTCTTGAGTTGCTGATTTGAGTTTCATTTTAAAAACTGTCAAATGATATCTTGCTTAGAGTTGGGCATTTCCAGCAATTTCAGAAATGCCCCAAATGTAATTCTGCCATTTTAGACCATATATTTGTGAGAATGTTTCTCAGTCTTGATTCTAATACCAAAATATGAGTCAAATTATGAAGACACTGGAAATGTTCTATGTCCTAGAACATCAACTAGTCAGCCAAGATTTAATTCCTTACCTAAAAATCGACAAATATATCCCCTCATTAGCATGAAAATTGGCTTGTATTTAATAAATTATAAAATGATATGCACACCATGGAATTCTCTTTCAAACAAATCTCTTTATGATTTATTATCACTAACAGTTTTGTTTGTACATCTAATTTTTATTTTATTGAAAACAGATTTTTCAATACAATAGATGTTCATGCCATACATTCTGATTACGGTTTTTTCCTCTCCCTACTCCTCCCAGCTCTTCCTCACCCTCCTTCCCATCTGTATTCATTCCCTTTCTGTCTCTCATTAGAAAACAAATGGGCATCCAAGGAATAATAATAAGTGAAAAGCAATGAAATAAGAATATGACTAAAGCCGGGAGATGGTGGCGCACGCCTTTAATCCCAGCATTCGGGAGGCAGAGGCAGGCGGATCTCTGTGAGTTTGAGACCAGCCTGGTCTACCAAGCTAGTTCCAGGACAGGCTCCAAAGCCACAGAGAAACCCTGTCTCGAAAAACCAAAAAAAAAAAAAAAAAAAAGAAAAGAATATGACTAAACAACTAAACACAATCAAGAACCCCCCCCCCCAAAAAAAAAGCACAGAAAATACATAGAGACTCTGAGTCACACATGCTCACACATGCAGGAGTCCCAGAGAAATCTTGGAACCAGAAGCCATAATATATGTGCACAGGACCTGCAAGGTAGGGAACAAAACCATAAACAAAAACTCCCTGACTTAAAATTATGAGACAAAGAACCTCCAATTCATAATGTATACACAGAATGAAAGCCAGGAGATGTGTTATATTGGGGAGGGGGTTTTACTCTTGTTTCCACAGGAGAAGAAAAGATATGGATACCATCAAAATTAATAAGGATTCACTTTGGAAAAGAGAAACCTCTTGAGACAGACAAATGACGGCTCATTCACAGAGATGACAATCATACAAGTGGTGAAGAAACCTCATAAATGTTGGGGCAGGGTTCTGTTCTTGTCTTTGCAGGAAAATACTCGTCTTCAAAAAAATCAAGAGACCTTGGATATCTAGATGCCTAAAGAATAAAACATAAGTATTTAGAAAGAATCACCAAGCAAAGAGAAATCTGACTTATGATGACATTTCATCTGCAGGATAAAATTTCATTACCTGAACATGTATATATCTTTACTTAAATAAAGTTGGCTTTGGAGTTGGACAATAACTATCCTTCTTAAATCCAAGCATGTTGTTAAAAGAAAATTTCAGAGTTTCTGTCTCATATCAGAAGTCATATGGTATGGGACAGAAAGAAGAAAGAATTTAGGAAAGAGTTTACTTTTCCCCATAAATATTTTTGTCTCTTTTGTACTGCTCATTGAATATATGTCTACATGAATAATGTTTAAGTTTTCCATAATGAACAATACATTTTCCTGCAGTAATCTTTGAAGCTTTCAGGAAGAAGATGGGATCCTACAACAGCAATTCCACCTGGTTGTTATGATGCCATGGTGCTGATAGAACTACTTTAAGAGTGGTTGATAGCTGCTCAAGGTGATTGCAACTTGGTTAGCTGAAATGGTGCACCTTCTTACAATGTTCTGGCCAGAACTTAAAATAAGAACTTCAGAAAAACCCTATTGACTACTCAGTGATTATTTGCGATTATACCAGACAGTAATCTTGAAACTTAACCATCATTTTAGTTTTACAGGATCCCATAGAAAGAACATCATCCCCATAACAGCTGGACGTAATTCTAGAAGATGATGTCCCCTTTCCCAACAAAGTTTCTCCTCAGGGTTAGGGACATCAATTAGATGTTGAGTTTAATTGGTATAAGGCTGAAGGTTGGGGTGAACATTATGTAGACTCAGGAAAAAAAGGGAAATTGGATTGGATAATAGATTATTGTGAGCTTACACACACTAATAATAATAGTGAGTAATAGAGTGAATAGTTGTAAGCTATTATTTATTATTTATAGACAATTTACATTGGTATAGATTCTTCTTTTATAATCACATGTTATTTAATTTCAGAGATTTCTTGGCATCAGACACGAGCACTTGTTTTGATCCATGTCATGGTGAAGGTAGAACAGCAAAGATGGCTGAGGAGATGGTTTTCTAATGCAATCACAAGTAAAAGACAAAGAGGCTTGGCATGTCAAATTTAATAGCCGTCGCTGGTTGACAGGTTAATAGAAATCAGGGTGCAGGGTGGTTTTCCCACCCTCCGTTACTAATATCCCTATTCAGTGGCTTGTTTTGTTTAATTCATGGTCAATTTTCTAATCCAAGGATAATATGAGTGTCTTAAAAGCCACAAGTCATGAATTCAGTAGTCTTCCCATGACCATTACAAGACACTTCATACCAAGTTGATGTCTGAAATGGAACTTCTACCTAATCCTGCTACTACTATGTTTCTTCCTATTCATACATATCTAGACTTAACTGATTTATTGAGATTGGCCTCACTATGCTGTTCTGACTGGCCTGGGGATTCTCTATAGGCTAGATGACCTTGAACTCAAAGCAATTCACTTGCCATTCCATCCCTAGTGCTGAGATCAAAAGTGAGTACCACCATACTTTCTAAAATTTAATTCATGAATTAGAGACAGTAAGAGATAGATAAGGGTAATAGACAAGAACTGTAACTGTACACTGCATTAAATTAGTCGCTGTCACAAGTGTAACAAGCCCTATTAATTACTAAGCAGCATCTCCGGATCCTTGTTTTCTTTACAAACTCTTTGCATGTGTGTGTTTGAATTGCCGTTATCTTTTCTATGTTATGTGGAAGTTTTCATCATTGAGCCTGCTGGAAACACCACCCTCCTTTGGATCAAAGTTATAATAACTATATCCTACTTCAAGGCCTTGTAACATCCACTAAGTCTAGACTTATCTGTATCTGTATTGATAAGTTATATTTTCTGGGAATTTTTTCTACTTTGAACTTCTTAGCTAATATTTTAAATTTTTGTGGAATATAACTCCACAATCTAATGTCCATCCTTTGGTGATTTGTTCGGTTTTTTTTATTCCCCTTGGTTGGACTTATTAACTTTATTACTTTTTCTTATGTACCTTCTTATTCAACTTTAGTACTTTTCGGCTTGTTTTTATTACCCGATTCTCACTTTCACTGGGACTGGGTTACCACTCTTTGGGTCTAACTTACTCTACAGGATATATGTTTTATTGGTTTTTCAGCTCTTCTTTCATCTCCTAATATTTTTGAGATTTAATTTATATAACTCAGACCTCATCATTTTAAATTATATAGTTCAGTGGTTTTCCATCACAAACTTTTGAATTCCAGAACATTTCTTTTCACCTTGTCATTATTATTTTAATTCACTTAAAATTAATTTTATAATTAGGATAAAAAGTTATGAATTTAAAGAAGTCATTTTCATGCATATGCAGCATCATGCCACCTTCTAATTCATCCCCATCCCTAGCTGCCCTCCTCCACCTCAATGCAACCTCCTTGCTCATCAGCTTTCTCCCCTCAAATAGACCTCTAATCCAGAAGATTATGGAATATTTTTCTCAACTCATTAATTGCTAATAACAATCCACTCTTGTTTATGGATTTGCCTACAACAGAACTTTCAAGTAAATGAATCACATGTATGACTGTCCATCTTGATCACTTAGCAATGATACATTCAAGGTTTATTTATTCTGGTGTTATGTAACAGTACTTCAGACCTCCTTTTTATGGTCTAGTTTCTTCCATTCTGTGTATGCACAACATTTGCTTATGAATATGCATGTTGATGGAACTTTTGACTATTTCTTTCTGATCTCTCTCCCTCTCTCTCTCTCTCTCTCTCTCTCTCTCTCTCTCTCTGTGTGTGTGTGTGTATGTGTGTGTGTGTGTGTGTGGTTTATGTGTGTGGAGGCCACAGGAGGATGTCAGATGTCCCTCTTCATCAAGCTCCACATTATTCCCTTGAGACAGTTTCTCAATGAATCTGGAACTGGGTTGATGGCCAATAAACAGCAGCTATCCTCCTGTCTCCACACTCCCTAGCCTCTCCAATGGTCCTGGACTTAGAATGTGTATGATGCCACATCCATGGACTCTGGGGATTTGAACTGAGGCCCTGATCTTTGTACAGAAAATATTTTTTGCTGCGCACCGCACCCCCGTGTCTGCGCTCTGTGTGCTGGCACCCAGTTCGCGAGCTTCGGGCAAGCGGGCTGGAGGTTAAAATACACAGACACACACAGACAGAGAGACAGCGGCACGGGTTATCCTTGAATTCCCCAAGAATGCCCCCTTTATTGTGTTCTGGGGCAGATTATATAGAGATAGCCATGCCCCAGCCAAACCCACCAGAAACCACTCTCCTGCCATCAGGAACGCCTGCTGCTCAGAGCAGCTGTAGGCACTTGGATCAGGGGATTACAAGAAATTCAGGATCTGGGGTCTCACTGCTCCCAGCAATTTTCATCCACTGAGACATTTCCCCTGCCATTTTCTTTTTGACCTATAAATAAATCCACTATGAGCATTCATATTCCTATTCTGTGAATATATATATATATATATGTGTGTGTGTGTGTGTGTGT
>NW_026067970.1:6266540-6504735 GCF_014885135.2 Alexandromys fortis
CCTCCCTCCCTCCCCTCCTTCCTTCCTTCCTTCCTTCCTTCCTCCCTTCCCCCTTGCCCCCCGGTCCCTCCCTCCCTCCCTCCCTCCCTCCCTCCCTTTCTCCCTCCCTCCCTTCTTCCTCCCCCCCCTCCCTTCCTGTATTCAACAATACTCAGGATTACCACTAAGGCTTTCTAAAATATCCTGACCCTTCTTTTTCTTATAAGATAGATGTCAGTCACCTAAATTCCTGACATATATGTGTGCATGTGATATAACTGGTCATCTCTGAACTAAACAGTAGCTATCTGGATCACCTCACTGTTTGTACTGGCTGTTTTTTTTTTGTGTCAACTTGACATAAACTAAAATCATCAGAGAGGAAGAAGCCTCAGTTGAAGAATTGCATCCATGAGACCCAGCTGTAAGACATTTTCTTAATTAGTAATCAGTGGAGAAGGGCCAGCTCATGGTAGGTGGTGCCATTCCTGGGTTGCTGGTCCTTGTTTTTTTTAAGAAAGCAGGCTGAGCAAACCAGGGGAAGCAAGTCAGAAGCAGCACCCCTCCATGCCTCTGTATCAGCTCTTGCCTCTAGGATCTTGTCCTGTTTTGAGTTCCTTTCCTGACTCCCTTTAGTGATGAACAACAATATGGAAGCATAACCAAGTAAACCCCTTCCTCCCCAACTTGTTTGTTACAGCACTAGAAACCCTAACTATGACACTGTTGAAACATTAAGGAACTTACGTAAGAGCCATCATATTATAGTTTTCCTTTCTGGAGAAGAAGTCAACATTCACATGTGAGCTGAACTCTGAGACTAATTCTGTACTTGATCTTTTTGGGGGAGGTGGTGGGGATAATTATAATGCAATTATAATACACATAATTATATACATAATATAATTACATAATTTTCTCTTTCTCTTTCCTCCCATGTATTCCTCCTGTTCTCTTTCAACTTCACGGCCTCTTTTTAAATTAATTAATTGTTGTTGTGTGTGTTCATTCCTAAATATAAGCCGCTCAGTCTATGTAATGTTGTTTGCATATGTTTTCGGGGTTGACCATTTGGTATTGAATAGCTAATTGGTGTGCTCTTCCCTAAGGAAGGCTATCTTGAGATGTAATCTGGGCGTGTGGACTTCTTCTGTTGGTTTTAAGTTTTATATTGACAGAGCAGGTTAGGGTAGAAGAGATGGTGTACATGGGAGTTGAGGGGGTGGGGCTAGAGGTTGGAAATGGTTGGTCAAATGAATTCAGATGGATAGAGGGTACTGGTGTACGGGATGTGCCTCCTTGTCCAAGCCTGGACTATGAGGGTAGATCTGACTGGGTAGGAAGGTTGGATGTGGCATTGGAGGGGGCCCATGGGTTGTGAGATAGGCAGGGTGAGTTTTGGAAGAAGTCTAGAGATGAGTTGTGATATACTCAGGAATGGCTAGACTAATCTGGGTTCCTAGATATAGGACCTGTACTAGATATGGTATCTTGGAAAGGGCATACGAATGGAGAGAATCAGGGAGACTTACCAGGGTAGACCCTAGGATGGGGAAGATCTGACTGGGTAGAGAATTTGATGCCCTGCAGGAGGGGTCTTTGGGCTGTAGCAGGTAGGGTGGGTCCTGACGGAAGCCTAGAGGTTGGTTGCAGCTTAAGCAACAGAGTTCAGACTAGGCAGAGGTACTGGATGTGGGACCCAGGCTAGATCTTTTGGGTTGGGGGGTTATGTAGATAGGGAGAGTCAGGAAGACACAGTGGACTGGACCTTGGAGAAGGTTGAGGGAACCCTGAAGTTGTTTAAAATTACAGAGTTGAACACAGTGATAATTTCTACAACACACTGCAGAACATTATACTCACAGCCCTGAAAACAACAACAACAAAAGGACCAAAGAAATTCAGTTCCCAGTGTGGAGTGCGGAAGGTGGGAGAAAGTTTAAGAAACAGAGTTTAGTGGGTTACACATTCTTATCATTGTATTTTTTATCTGTTAGCCTCTGGTGGTGTGTAGTAGAAGCCTTGTCCACTATAGGATACATACACTGAAACTTTAAGAATATATGTACAGGTATGTATTTTAGGAGGCTTCTGCACTAATAAGCTTCCATATATTTTTGGAAGATCTTCAGTGTTATTTATTCTTCCCAGTATCGACTCTTAGTTTCTATCCTTCCATTTCCTACCCATTTAATTCTTCCTGTTCCATTATTCCCCTTTAAATCTTTATACCTCTGCATCTCATCTCCTTCCTTTGAAAGCCACCTCACCATGGTCTTCTGCTAATTTCCTGACCCCTATGGCTATTCCTAACGGAATACACATATCTGAAGATTCAAAGTTACCAGGCACAAGTGGGAGAAAACATGCCACCTTTGTCTTTCTGGGTCTGGGCTGCCTCACTCAGGAAAACTGACTCCAGCTTCACCCTTTACTTGCGAATTTTATAATTCCAATTTTTAGCAGCAAAATCATATTCCGCTGTGTATATGTTCTACATTTTCATTATCTGTTCATTATTTGAAGATGGGCATTTGGCGCAGCTGTATCTGATGGGAACGGCAAAAGTCATAAAGCCAGCACAGCTGCCTGACAGAGATCCAGCGAAGCTGAGACATATTATGGCTACCATGCCGCTTTTGGTTCTAACCTCCACATGTTGCATACTTGGGGTGGTGCTTTTAATGTTTGTACGATATGGGGGATATTGAATTGATGGGAAATTTCTTATGAATCATTTATGCCTTCTCCCAGGAGTATTGCTTCTAAGCTTCCCCAGGAAAGTCCTGAACATACCACTCCTCCTACTTTTAGGGAAACATTTATCTACTTGAAGGTCTTCCTTATGCCTTGGAGGTTGTGACACACATAAAGTAGCCAGAGGTCTCTTTAAGAGGCTATGAGATGCTCTTGAAACATCTGTCCCTGTACTTACTCAGGAACAAGATGACTGAAACGAAATAAACTTAAAAGGCTATCGAGATTCAGTGGGCTAGAGGAGCTGTCTGCAGATCAGATTGCAAGTCTCTTTCTACTGTACACTCAGGAGACTGCGTGGCATATAGAGCAACAAAGTTAGATTAGCTGAAGTTACCTCTGCCCTCTGCAGGGACTGATATTGGAGAGCCGAGAATGGCGTGGAAAGATGGTAAGAGAATGAGGTGTCAACCCTCCCCCCTTCTTAGAGAAGTTAGCACGTGCAGAGCCCCTGTGCTGCCATGTGGCCAAGAAACAAAAGAATGGCAGAATTAGACATATAAATAAATCATATAAATACATTTTATAAGATGTAAAATGTAAACCTTGTGTTATGCCAGATACGGAATAATAGCTGCAGCAGTTTTGGCTTGAGGATGTTCTTGGGCACTCTGATCTTTAAGAGTCAATAACACACTGCTGGGAACATGGCAGTCTGCCTGGGCTGGCTTGGAGAGTTTCTTTCTATCTAGTGTCCTTGAGGACACAAGAGCTACCAGCCTGAGAACAGGCTGTCATATGCCTCTAGGTTCTTAAACGTCGGGTTATGGCCAGGGAGCTTGCATGGGTCTGACCTAGGCACTCTGCATATATATTACATTCATGTACCTCGGTCTTCCTGTGGGACTCTTGACAGTGGAAACAGTAGCTGTCTTCAACTCTTTACTGGATTTTGGGACCTTATTTCTCATACTGGGTCCCCTTGCCCAACCTTAATACATGGGGAAGCGCTTAGTCTTACTGCAACTATGTTTTGTTGATACTCATGGGAGACCTGCCCTTTCCTGAACAGAAATAGAGGGGGAGTAGATTGGGGAGTGGGAACAGAGGTAGACAGGAGCAAGGGACTGGGAGGAGAGGAGGGAGGGAAAACTGTGGCAGTGATGTAAAATAAATAAACAAATTTATTTTAAAAAATTGGGTTATGGGGTTGATGAGTAAGAATGATTATAAAAGATAACTCTTCATCAATGCTGACTAAATGTGAAGAAAGTGATTGTGAAAGATAACTCTGTTCTGCCACAGCTTACCAGTGATGACAAACTTATGATCCCAGATGTGCACAAATAAAAAGTTAAACACATGTCTGGAAATAAAAATGATAAGATCTATGTTTTGGAACAAAATTAATCTAGCACTACTTACTGAATTCTGTACAAATAAAGCATCAGGTTGCTAGTTAGCCAGACTGTAAGAGTCTCACCACCACCATGGCCTGGCTCACTTCTTCCCTTGCCTACTCTTTACCTCCGCTCTGGAATCTGTCAACTGCCAGGACCTGTCCCCAGGAGATATGGTCTTAGTTAGGGTTTCTATTGTTGTGAATAGAATCCATGTCCGCGGCAACTCTTATAAAGGAAAACATTAAATTGGAGTGACTCACATTTTCAGAGGTTTGGTCTGTTATCATTATGGTACAACATGGTGGTGTGCAGGCAGACATGATGCTGGAGAAGTAGATGAGTGCCTACACCTTGACTGGCAGGCAACAGGAAGTGGTCTGAGTGTCACACTGAGCTTGAGCATAGAAGACCTCAAAGTACACCTCCAGAGTAACACACTTCCTTGAAGGTGTAAGTCACAAACAATCCCACACCAGTTTGGAATTATGATTAACAGAATGGTTATTAATTTAAGGGGGAAAAACTTACAGATCACTGTCCTAGACAACAGCCCTCTGAGCAATCAGGAAGGAAGCCTAGTCACGGAAGCAGAGCCGGAAACCAGTGAGAGAGAGCAGAGGAAAGTGGCTGCTTTTTTAAAGGGAGAGAGACCATGTCCCAATGGGCTGGTATCTCTGCGGCTATTGGCTAAAGGAGCGCAAGGAGTTCCTACTAGAGTATATGCCCTAGAGTTGTATAACTGTACAATTTGGACAACAGGGACAAAGTTTTCTGGTCAATATTACTTGATTTCTCAATGTCCAGTGATCAAACTTTGCGGCCTCCTCAACCATAGGATCTTACAGTCAAAGGTCTGGTGGGAAACCAAGAGTCGTGGTAATAACCTGCCCATCGACTGATGATAATATCAGTATGGTGCCTATTTTTTTGATGGAGTTTTATTCCACTGTAAAGAAAAATGAAATTAAGAAATTTGTAGATAAATAGGTGAAACTGGAAAACATACAGTGATAATTCGGACTTGGAAATACTAGAGATGCAAGTTCTTATTCATATGTGGATCCTACCTTTGAATCTTTGGATTTGTGTGCTTAACTCAGAGTACCCATAGAAGCCACGAAACTAGAAAGAGGACATTGGTTGGCAGCAAGGAGCAGTTCTCAAGTGACCGAGAACAATCAAGCACAGGTGGTATGAAGGGGAGCACCCATGCGAAGGGGGGCACCGGTATAAAGGGGGGTACCGGGGAGGAAAGTTCAGGTGGGAGGAGGGGTAGGAGGGCATGACATTCATTTATTCATTCATAAAAACTCATTCTTCATCAGATGTGAATTACAAATGGTCCTCCCCAGTCTGTCTTCATGTTCTTAACAGCGTGTTTAGAATCAACATTATTTATTTTTACAAAACCCAGGGTATTATTATTCCAGTTTTTTTTCTAATTTTGTTTTCAGAGACTATTTTTGTGTACCAGGAAATAGAAAGATTTTGAGGAATTTTGAGCAGAGGGGCAACATATTGAAAGAGAAAATAAAATAAAAAATGGTTCAATTGTAGATAATAAGAAGATTGAAGTAGAAATACATTTTGAGTAAGAGCCATCAGCTGTTAAAATGAATTAGATGCAAAAATGAGGGCTTAGGGAGGTATGAAAAACCATAGATTTACGCATTAAGCCTTTGCCTCTCTGCTCAGTGGTGTTGTTGCAGAGTAGAACTCATTATGACCACGGCAAGAAGACTACAAAGGAGATGTGGAGACCTCTGACCCAAGGGCATCCTGTTTGTTCAACCCCATGCAGCTGTATTTCAAATGAATTCCTCTGGTGAATTATGACTTCCATGTCAGGAAATAAGTTTTTCTATAGTGCACCCCCTCGTAATGATTATATAGGTTGAATAGTTGCAGAAATTACAAATCATTTATGCTCCCCACCCAAAATTTGAAAAAAAATTTAAATGACAACTTGATGCCAAATTAGCAAAAATATTTCGCAGAATTACCTTCCCTGAAATAGAGCAGTGAACAGCAGAGTGTCTTGTCTGAAATAAGTTTAAAGGGCGTTAGTGAGACAGAGGAGTGGGAGAGGTGCCTGTAACCCGTCCAAGGATCCACGTGGCGGAAGGAAATAACCAGTTACAGCAAGCTGTTCTCTCATGCCAGCGCTCCCCTACCAAAGAAATAAATACAAACCTAAAGAATTAAGAAAGGGAGTAAAAATTTGTCTTCAGATTTTCTGTACAAGGTTCATAGGAAACATACATGGCTTCTGTGTTTAGAATTGGGTCTTACGACCTGGATGTCTTGCTATGCGTTTGTAAGGATTCGAAACCCTGAAACCCTGAAATAATGGTTAAGATGACGCCTACTCAACATGTATCCATTAGCAGTTGCTATCACAAACCACTTCCAAATCCAGGGTTATAATCACCTTTACTCAGCTCAAGAGTCCCAAGATTGGCTTCTGGGTCTGGGATCTGCATGAACCCTCTTCTGTGTTTGCCAGGTCCTCTTGAGTAGCTGGGAGTGGCTTTGCTGATCTTGGCTGAACCTGTAGGTTGGCTAACCTGCTCTACTAGGATAGCCCAGAGCAGTTCCCCAACAGTTGGTGGAGATCCTTGAGGACAGAAACCATCAAGGCAAGCCTGTTCCAGGCCAGGCTCAATCAGAAAACGCCCTCTACCGTGTTTTGTTAACAGAGTATGCCAAAAGACAGTGTCATTCAAGGAGGAGGTGGAGAGAGGGAGTCGCCCCAGTGGATTTAGCAAAGAATGTTTCTGGGCATTTTTGTGATATCCCTTGGAAGGAGAAGTGTCCCAGGGTCCGTTCTTTCCAAGTTCGTGGTAATGTAATTGCTTGTGAGTCTAGCTTTTATTAAATTTGTCGTTACGTGGTCGGGGCTTTAAAAATGGAGCTGACTTAGGATCCGACGTGTAACTCCCAATTCCCGCTGTTTGCTTCACACAAAATTGAGCAGCCATGGTACGATCACAGGCTGCGCCTTGCTGCAAGTGTTAAGTAACGATTGACCCTCCCTGGGGTTCTCCATTGGGGCACTGGCGGGAAGCGGCTTTCGTAATTTTCAACAGCGCTTTATCTATGAGATGATCTTCCTTTTAGCTGTGCTGGGCTTTCAGATGCATTAATATAGCTTAATATCTCTTCCCGTTGCGTGGCTAATTAAAAGCTTGTTGGGTTTTCAAAGAAGAAATCATATACCCGTGCACTGGTAATAAAGTCTGCTAATAACCAGGAGGAAAACATCATCATGGGACAACATCAACCAGACACAAGAGATCAGGCAAAGAGACCCAACCTCCCGAGAAGGCCACTGCTGCCGAGGTAAGCAGAGTGTCATGTATGGGTCCTGTTCCGTGCTGGACCTGGGGCACCCGGGTCTGGGGAGAGGAGCTCATAAGGTTGCCCATCTGACTTCGAGCTTCCTTAAATCTTTCCTTCCTTTTCTGGCTGCCTTTGGCCTCGCTGGTCCTCACAGCAGGCGATGCTGCATTTGTAACAATCCGCCACTAGATGGCACCAACTCTGCACCAAAGAGCTCTCTGACCGGCACAGACCCTTCGGAAAGGGTACGGAAGACTGCCTCTCCTGGAATTCCCACCCGCTCCCTTCTCTCCCTCTTCTCACCCCATTGAAAATTAGATTCTAGCAGCACTTCTGCATGATTTTGGAGTCAGGGAAAGTGTGTGTGTGTGTGTGTGTGTGTGTGTGTGTGTGAGAGAGAGAGAGAGAGAGAGAGAGAGAGAGAGAGAGAGAGAGAGTTGCTGTGAAGACATGATGGTAAGGGTAGAAGGGAACTGGTTTGTGGGGTCACAAGGAAAGATTTGGGGAACCTCTCCAAGGGCCTTGCTTTCACCGGGCAGTCCCTCACTTTCACAAGCCTAATCGCAGCCCCTCCTGAGCGCTCACAGCGGGCGGCTCTTCATATGTCTCTTCCCTGCAAACACTGAATGACTTTCCGGTTTTCCTTTCTCCATGGTAGGGCAGCGATATCCTCACCTATCACACCCATTGTCCCCATCGCTCTCATACCCCAAACCCGTCTTTTACGCCCACCTGTTGCTGTTGGTGCCTTCTCCCTCAGGTCGGCCCCTCCGTCTGTCCCTCTTCCCCACTGCTACTGAAGGGCACTGCCTTTGTTTGGCCAATGCTTGATTACACATGCCTGGATATTGACACTAGGGATCCAGCGGTGGCAACCGCAGCTGAACCCTTACAGATGGCTCAAAGTTGGCGAGACAAACGGAAATTATGGTTTTCAAATGGTGATTTATTTATTTTTTGTTGTTGTTGTTGTTGTTCCACAGGGACATTTAGCAATGTCTAGGGATGTTTTGGGAAGAGTGCTTGCTCCTGGCACCTACTGAAGAAAGGGCAAGGCTTGGAGTACATATATTAGGATGTGCAGGGCAGCTTGCAACAACAGATTCTTCATCCTTAAAATGCCAAGGGTGCTTAGTGGGGGGCCGGAAGTCATATTACTGCAGGAGAACGGCAGGGACGCCCGCATGAGGCATCCACTCAGGACTCTCTCTGGGCCAACATAGAATACAGAAAGCTTTGGGGCTGCTGGAAACATTGTCCTAAAGGTCACTGAATGCTGCTAGCGGAGTCCTATAGTTGGGATAAGACGGCTCCATTTCGGTGTCTGGCTTGCATCAGTTCTTGTCTGGACCACTATGGTGAGTATACTTTTGAAATACGCTAGAATGAGTTGTCTTCAACTTCATTGGTTGGATATACACATAAGAGTCTGTGCTAAAATGCTGTCAACCTTTCTTCAGCTCAGTGCCGTGGTTTGGGTAGTCCCCCAAAGGCTCATATGTTACCTGCTATTCTAGGTATGGGTAGAATCACTAGGAAGTGGGAATCAGTGGAACAACTTTGATTCCCAGGGTGGCAGTGCCCCGATCTCTGATTTCCAGGCTGCCGTGTGGTGAGCAGGCCTCCTGTTGTGATGTACCCTGATGTCACAGGTCCAAAGCTCATTGGTCATGGGCGGAAACTGAGCCTGATGAACGTTGGCTGCTTCTGGGCTCACTCATGGGGCTTTGTTCCGGTGATGGGAACTGGGGAGTGTGATGGTGGCATCTGCCCAGGAGATAATGCCGCAGCCACAGCTGCCAGGGTAATTCCTTCCAAAATGTTACTGTCTCACGTTTAAGTTTACAAGGTCTTCAAGTCAACTTCTGTGCGTAGAGGAAGATGATGGACAATGATCTTTTTCTCCTTGCCCTCTGGTGGTTCTGGTGGTTCCTTGACAACCACTTTTTTTTTAAATTTAGAATCATTTTATTGAAATGTAAGCAGACTCAAGGGAAAAACCACAGACTTCACAAACATCAGTTTCAATATCATAATGGTCATGTGATCTCTGCTTAGGTCATGTGAAAGAATGCCAGTGCCCAGAAGCTGTGCCCATCCCTAGAGGGGTTCACTAGCAGGAGTTTGAGATAAGTAGATTGGCTTTTTCTGCCTTAGATTCTTCCATTGGCCTTGCTGGCAGCTTGGTGGTGGGGCTTGAATCCAGGTCGTCGGGCACACTGGCCCCCACTGCCAGTCTAGAAGTTGAGTGTGTAGATTCACATGGCATATACTCTCAATGTCTAGATGGTTTCACATCGTCTCCTATACCCACGCTGCCTGCATACGTGCAGAGATAGCTCATTTTCATTGTTGGGTCATGCTTAAAAGATAAAGTGTCAGTTTGTTTATTCATTCTTGTGCTGATAAAGTTTGGCAGTTTTAGCTTTTGACAACTTCAAATAATATCAATGCATACACCTTTGGGTACAGACTGGTGCACACACGCGGTCTAGCTGCACTCCTAGTCAGAAGAATGTATAAACGAAGTCTGAGAGGCCAGTTTTCCCAAGTGGCTGTAAAACTCTACACTCGCACATGATGTCCATCTGCTATCGGTTCACGTGGCATTGCCACTGTTTTACACTTGGCTCTTCCTGTGGGCACACAGCAGCACGACATGTAAAAGCAGCTGTTTTAATGGGTGTGGTCATTCCTGTGTCGAATAATGGAAACCGAATATATTCCCTGCAGTCCTGGGGCTATGCCCCAGGTCTCCTGCCTGGTAGGTAAGCGCTCCCCCGTTGACTGAGAACTCTGGCTTTTTATATGATTACGTGATAGTTGAATGGCCCCTTCTGGGAGCTCCTACTCAGTTTTCTGTCTGCCTGCTCACTCACGGTATTGTGCTGATTCGAGGTGTTAGTGTTTCCTGGACATGAGGTCAGTGACCCTTACTGCTTTCCTTGACTTGCTGCTTACATTCTTTCTGCCCCGTCTCTCCCCAAGTTCTCTGAGTCTTGGATGGAGATGTTCCATTTATAGAGGATACATTGTGTGTGTGTGTGTTACAAATGTTTAAACTACACTCCTCTATACGTTTTCAATGATGTTATATTAATGTAATATTATACCTGTACACATCACATTGTGCAAAGAACCCTTAGGGTTATTCTCCTCCAGCCGAGACTCTGTCTGCTGTGGCCTGAGTCTCTCTCTCTCACCAGGATAACCCTCAGACTGGTCAGCTCAGTCGTCTTAGTGTTGCTAATCACACTGCACCGTTACTGTCTAAGGTGCAAGCATTCCCGGGCCCTAGCGACCGTTTCATAGTTCTGGGGCCTCGCTTTGGTCTTTCCATAGTCATTGGTTTCATAGGGAGCCTGTGGACTTTTGATCTTTATTCTGTTAGCTATTTGCCTCTCCTGTGCTTTAAAATTGCTGTGATTTTATTGTACATGTTTATGTCTGATGTAAGTTTTCAATAATGTCATTTTTAGAGTGGTTCTACACTTTCCCCGTGTGCATTTCCTTATAGATCAGAATCACCTTGGAAAATTTCCCCAAATCAGTGACCAATATTTTGATTTAAAGTCCATTGTATCTTTAAAACCATTTCAGAGTAAGTAAAACCATTTTTTCACATGTCCACATAAATTTTCTGAGAGCTTTATACCTGAGTACAGTGTTTATGTCATTTCGTTCCCTCCTTCCTTCTCTTCCCTCCAACAATTCCCTCCAATCACTCCCACATCCTAGATTTCTTCTTTAATTTTTATTTTTTGTTGAGAATATATCCATATAATAGTCCTGATTGCAGTTTTCCTTCTCTACTCTTCCCAGGTCCTCCCCACATCCCCTCCCATCCCAGACCCACTCTGGTTTTTTTGACTCTCATCAAAAAACAAATAAACGTCTAAGGGATGAAAATAAAATAAAATGAGAGGAAACAGAAACCAACATATTTGAACAAGACAAAACAAAAAAGAGAAGGAAAGGAGTCCAGGACAAGGCATGAGAAACAGTTACAAAGAGAGACTCACTCCTCTGCACACTCAGGAATCCTGTGAAACCCTGCACCAGAAGACATGGTATTTATACAAAGGACCTGTAAGGAAAATGAGAGAGGGAGAGAGAAATAAAATAAAAACTAAAATGTTAAGATAAAACGAAAGAAAGAAAGAAAGAAAGGAAGGAAGGAAGGGAGGGAGGAAGGAAGGGAGGGAGGGAGGAAGGAAGGAAGGGTGGATGGAAGGGAGGGAGGGAGGGAGGGAGGAAGGAAGGAAGGAAGGAAGGGAAGGAAAGAAGGAAGGAAGAGCTTTGACATGAAATTACGAGACAAGGAGCCTCCAAAATTGCGTTTGTCTTCTGCTGGCATCCACTGCTCGGCCTGCGGACTGTCTTTGAGAGCAGTTTGTTTCCCCAGCGAGACTCCATTGGAGAAAACTAAAGTTTCATTTTCAAGTGGTTATCAATTAGAGATAACTTCTGGGTCAGGGATGTGGATGTGTGTCTATGTCTCCTTTCATCAGACCCGTGCAGGCCCAGTGCATGTACCTTGTCTCTGTGAGTTCATTTGTCCTGCTGTGTTTAGAAAGCCTTGATTTCTTGGTGCCCTCTGTCCCCTCTGACACTTATACTCTTTTTGCCTCCTCTCCCACAGAGTTTCCTGAGCCTTGAGTAGAGGATTTAATGGTGACATCTCTTTAAGGACTGAGTGTTCCACGGTTTCTTACTCTGAACATTGTCTGGCTGTGGATTTATGTGCTTTCCCCATCTGATGCAAAAGGAAGCCTCTGATGATGGCGGAGGAAGGCACTGACGAATGACTGTAGCAGAATGCCATTAGGAGTCATCTTTATCATCAGGTTCTTCTAGTAGAACAGTATTTGGCTTTCCCCTAGGTCACTGGGCTATCTAGTTTCAGGTTCTTGGTCATCCAAGCAGTTTTGGGGATGGGTTTGATCTCATAGAGTAGATCTTAACTCAAATCAGGCATTGGTTGATTACTCTCACAAGCTTGTGCCTTCATTGCCCTGGCATATCTTGCAGTTAGGACACTATTGTAGATCAAGGGTTTGTGGCTGGGTGATATTGACATTTCTCCTTTGATTGTGTGTAGAGTACCTTCCTGTACCAAAGATGTTAGCACATAAGGATGAAGGTTCCAGGTAGGTAAAGTTTGACATTTTGTGTTCAGTGAGTTGTACAGGTGCTGTCTTCAACAATAAGACCTTGCCATCACTTTGTGGAAAGCAATCTATAGCCTTGTCAACATCCTGGGTTGTTTGGTGTTTCCATGGAACCCCTTTGGCCAACAGTGCAATTAGTTGTAACCTATTCTTGGCAATGGAAGCATCTGGTGACAAGAGATATCCAATTAGGAATCCATTCCTCCCATTATTTGGCAATATCATTCACATCACCCTCATATATGTATACATTTTATGAAGTTTCTACCGCATTATGTTTCCATACTATCTCCCATACGGTCCTTAATTTTAACTGTCTCTCCTCATATTTTCTCTCTTTCCCCCCTCTTCCCTCCTCTCCCACTTGATCCTCTTGCTCTGGTCCCCCCATTCACTCATTCTCTATTCTATTTCCCCTTAGGCAAACCTATCTGTACCCCCTAGTTCTACTCTACTCTTAACCTCTCTGCTTCTACGGACTGCAGCTTGGTTATCACTGACTTAGCCCCTGAAATCTTCTAACAGGAGAGTTTTGATTCATTATCCTGGTAGTACTCATCCACTGATTTTCATCTAATATTTCCTCACCATGTCTTATAGCTATCTAAGAGGAAACAACTATTACATTTAGTATTGATGTTCATATCTTTAATATTTTGGAAATGTTATTATATTTAGTAATTTTCTATTACAATCCTTACTTCTCTAAGGAGATAAAATTAAGTGTTCCATAAAAACCACCACGCTAAATTTACAAATTACCTGTACTTTAAAAATGTTTTTCTCTGCATCATCATGTCATGTGCAAATGAACACTTATTAAAGTGGAAAATTTACAGATAAATCAATACTAGTGGACATTAGTACATTCAACACTTTCCTGGTAGTACACAGACTCTAGAATTGTTCTCATGCAGTTTAGTTTAACAGGCCTGTTAGTTCCGGTACTCGAGGACTGTTTCTGTGTCTTTAAAACTTACTTAGATAGACCCTCATACTTCCCTTTGGCTCCCATATATTTCTGCATTTTTTGACTAAACTGGAATTATTTCCCCCATGTCTTTGTTAATTCACTCATGATGGATCTTTTCTTGCTGAATTCGTTCAGTTTGCACTGTTTGAAGTCTTTCTATAATGTTTGAGGACATTTCCTGGGCCAGACCTCTAGAACATCCTTGCTGCTATAACTCTATAGTTGTCCTGATCACACTGTTTTCAACAGAAATCAACTGTTTCTCACACCTTCTCTGAAGAAAAAAATCTGCTTTCCCTATTGATATGTGAAACACATTTTTGTTGTTGTTGTTGTTTATGTCTTATTTAACAATTTTGCCACGAAAGTTCTATTTTTGTCCTCAAGATTTCTTTCGTGGGGTACAGGTTTCTTATTCATGTGGTTTGGTGTTGCTGAGATACCTTAAGATGGGAGCAGAACTGTAGACTCTGGAAAGTCGAAGCCGCTTGGGCTTCATGGATGCCTTCAGTCTTGCTTCGTTTTCAAACATGAGCAAACCTGACTTCTTTTAAAAATCTAGCCCGGCGGTGGTGGCGCACGCCTTTAATCCCAGCACTCGGGAGGCAGAGGCAAGCGGATCTCTGTGAGTTCGAGACCAGCCTGGTCTACAAGAGCTAGTTCCAGGATAGGCTCCAAAACTACAGAGAAACCCTGTCTCGAAAAACCAAAAAAAAAAAAAAAAAAAAAAAAAAAAAAAAAAAAAAAAATCAATGTCTGTGTTAAAGAAAAACGGAGCCAAAGCTTAACCAACTGAATAGCCAAGTAACTCATAGTCACAGCTTTCTGACAGAACAGAGCAAATGAGGCAACTCTGCTACTATACTAGACTTTCTTCAAAAAGTCTAGAAGCAGTTTGTAAGTGCACACACATGCACACACACACACTTGTGTGTGTGTGCATAAGTGTGTATGTGTGCCTTTCTGTTTGTTTTCTTTCTTTCTTTCTTTCTTTCTTTCTTTCTTTCTTTCTTTCTTTCTTTCTTTCTTTCTTTCTTTTTTGTTTTGCTTGTCTGTTTTGTTTCTGGTTCCATCCATTTACCTGCAATATTTTTTAGCATCAGAATAATATTCCATTATAGCACAAATTCTAATAATAAAAACTTGGAGTTAGGTACTAGGAATGAAAGCTGAAGGATCAAAGAAGCAGAGCGGCAGCCACTAGAGTTCTTACCTCTACCAATGCTCAGACCAAAGAGGTGATCCTGTCTCTATGAATCCTCAGACTTCATGCTCAGACTGAATCCTCAAACTGCATCTGTCTCCCCCGAACCTCAGACTGGACTGCTCCTGTCTCCTTCTGCCTTATACTCCTCTCTCCACCTAGCCATACCCCTTCCTGTCTCCTAGCCATACCCCTTCCTGTCTCCACCTCCCTGGTATTGGGCTTAAGGGTGTGAGCCATCACCGTCTGATTCTGTTTCTCTTTGAGACTGGATCAATCCAGTGTAACCCAGGGTGGCCTTGACTCATAGAGATCCCTCTGTCTCTGCCTTCCAAGTGCTGGGATTAAATGTGTGTGCTATCATTGCCTGGCCTCAGTGGCTTAGCTCTGCACTCTGATCTTCAGGCAAGTTTTTTGTTAGATTACAAACAAAATACCACTACATTCCATTATGTGCAATATTTTCATTGTCCGTTTAATAGCTGAGGGATAAATGGGCTTTTTCCATATCCTGGCTATTATGACCACAGCAGCAATGAGTGTGGGTTGGCAGGGCACTATATGATAAGATATAGAGTCTTTTGGATACATGCTTAAGAGTGGTGTGGCTGAATTGTGTGGTAGATCTTTTTCTAGTTTTCCGAGGAAACTTCACATTGATTTCCATAGTGGTGACACTACTTTGCATTCCCATCAAAGTCCAATAGTGAGTAATTATTCACTGTTCCCATATCCAGGACTGCCTTGTGTGTGTGTGTGTGTGTGTGCTTCCCCCATCCACTTCTCCCAACAGGTGTGGGCTCCCACTGGGAGTCAACATAGTCTGGCACATTAAAGTTGGGGCAGGACCAGTCCCTTGCCCCTACATTAAAGCTGAGCATGGCATCCCCCCATAGGGAATGGACTCCCACAAGCTAGCTCATGCATCAGGAGTAGATCCTGGTCCTGCTGCCAGGAGCCCCTCAGATAGGCCAAGTTCCACCACTATCACCCACATATGGAGTCTCCTCAGCTGTCGGTCTAGAGTTTGAGTTTCCATGAGCGTGGTTCAGCTGTCTCTGTAGATTTCTCTAACATAATCTTGACCTCCCTTGCTCATGTATTCTCTCCTCCCTCTCTTTGATTGGATTCCTGGGGCTCGGCCTGGTGCTTGGTTGTGGATCTCTGCATCTGGTTCCATCAGTTGCTGGATGAAGGCTCTATGATGATAATTGGGGTATTTACTAATCTGATTAAGGGGAAAACCAGTTTGGGCACCCTCTCCAGTATTGCTAGAAGTCTTAGCTAGGGTCATCCTTGTGGATTCATGGGAATTTCCCTAGCACCAGGTTTTTTCCTAACCCCATAGTAGCTCTCTCTATCAAGATCTCTTTCATTGCTCTCCCACTCCAGCCCTCTCCCCTCTCTACCACTGCGTTCCCTCATGTTCTCATCTCCCCTCTCCTCCCCTCCCCTGTACCACCTTTACTCAAGAGAGCTCATCTAATTCCCTGTCCCAGGACGATCCATGTGTCCCTCTTAGGGTCTTCCTTGTTACTTAGATTCTCTGGAGCTGTGGATTGGAGCCTGGGAATCCTTTGCTTTACATCTAATATCTACTTATGAGTGAGTATATAAGACAGAACTGCAGCCTACAGAACAGGAAAAGATCTTCACCAACCCCACATCTGACAGAGAACTGATCTCCAAAATATATAAAGAACTCAAGAAATTAGACATCAAAGTACAAAATAATCCAATTAAAAAAAATAGGGTACAGAGCCAAAAACAATTCTCAGCAGAGGAATCTCAAGTGGCTGAAAGACATTTAAGGAATTGCTCAACATCCTTAATCATCAGGGAAATGCAAATCAAAACAACTCTGAGATACTATCTTATACCTGCCAGAAAGGCCAAGATCAAAAATACTGAGGACAGATTATGTTGGAAAGGAGGTAGAGTCAGGGGAACACTCCTCCTTTGCTGGTGGGAGTGTAAACTTGTACAACTACTTTGGAAATCATATGGCAGTTTCTCAGAAAGTTGGGAATCAATCTATCTCAAGACCCAGCAATTACCACTCCTGGACATATACCCAAAGGATATTCTATCATACCACAAAAACACTTGCTTAACGAAGTCCATAGCAGCTTTACTTGTAATTGTCAGAACCTGGAAACAACCTAGATGCCCCTCAACTGAAGAATAGATAAGAAAAGGTGGTACATTGATACAATGGAGTATTACTTAACTGTAAAAAACAATATTTACAGGTAAATGGACAAAATTATACACACACACACATTCATTCTTCATTCTGACTGGTATAAAAAGAAATCTCAAAGTTGTCTTAATTTGCATTTCCCTGATGGCTAACAATATTGAATACTTTAAAAAGTATTTCTTAGTCATTTGTATTTTATAGTTTAAGAACTCTTTGTTCAGTGTTTTGCTCCAATTATTAATTTAGTTGTTTGATTCTTGATTTTTGATTTCAGTTGTTTCTTATAGATACTAGCCCTCTGTCAGATGTATAGCTGGTACGTGTTTTTCCTATTCTGTAGGCTGCCTCTTCACTCAAATGATGGGGTTCTTTACTATACAGAGATTTTTTAGTTTTAGTTTTATGGACTCATTTGTCAGTTGTTGGTTTCAATGCCTGTGCCACCAGATCCTATTCAGAAAACCCTTTCTTATGCCTATAAATTCAAGCATAGGCTCTCCTTTCTCCTCTTACATTGAAGTCATCAATTCATTTGAAGTTCAGTTTTGTGTAGGGTGAGAGATGAGGATCTAACTTCATTATCTATGTGTAGATATCCAGTTTGATCAGCACTATTTGTTGAAGATGATGTCTTTATTCCAATGTATATTTTTGGCCTCTTTGCCAAAACTCAGATATTTGTAGGGCATGGACTTGTGTGTGGGTCCTCAAATCTGTTGCACTGATCAATATGTCTGTTTTTATGTCAGTACCATGTTGTTTTCACTGTTATTGCTGTATGTGCCATATAACTTACAATTACAGATGGTCATGCCTCCAGCAGTTCTTTTATTGCCCAAGCTTGTTTTGACTGTCTTGTATTTATTTGTGTTTTCATATAAAATTTAAAATTACTTTTTTTCAATTTTGTGGAAGAATTATGTTGAAATATTTATGGGAATTGTGTTGACTCTGTAGTCACTTTTGGTAGGTTACTTTCACATTATTAATCCTACCAATTCTTTAGCATGGGAAAGCTTTCCATCTTCATGTATTCATTCTCTTTCTTTCTTTCTTTCTTTCTTTCTTTCTTTCTTTCTTTCTTTCTTTCTTTCTTTCTTTCTTACTTACTTACTTCCTTCCTTCCTTCCTTCCTTCCTTCCTTCCTTCCTTCCTTTCTTTCTTTCTTTCTTTCTTTCTTTCTTTCTTTCTTTCTTTCTTTCTTTCTTTCTTTCTTTCTTCCTTAAATGCTATAAGGTTTTTATTATGCAGATCTCTCATTTGCTTAGTTAAATTTAGTCCATGATTTTTTTTTTTTTAGGACATTGTGAATAGGATTGCTTCTCTGCTTTCTCCCAGGTCATGTGTGTTATTGATGTCAATTCTGACAGTCCAGCCTTCATATGTGGCTTGGTCTTTTTCTTTTGCAGCTTTCAATATTCTGTCTTAGTTCTGTACATTTAGTGTTTTGAGTTTTACAGGATGGGCTTTCTTTCTGACCCTGTCTATTTGCGTCTATTTGGTGTTCTGTATGCTTTTGACCCCTGATAAGCATTATTTTACTTAGATTTGGAAAAAATTCTCTTATGATTTCTATCTTATTTATGTTTCTAATTACTTTGATAAGTACCATGATCTAAAGCAACTTGGAGATGAAAGTAAGTTTTTTTTTTTTCCTTTTTTGCTTACTTGTTACAGGTCACAGTCCATTAAGGGAATCCAAGGCAGGAACCTGGACACAATAATGGAAGCAGAGGCCACTGAAGAATGCTGCTGATAAGACTGGTCTCTATGGCTTGCTCTGCCAGTTTTATTTTTTATTTTAAAATTTTTTTATTCCTTTTACATATCAACCACGGTTCCCCCTCCCTTCACTTACTACACACCTTTCCCCAACTCCCCCCAATCAACTTCTCAGAGAGGGTAAGGCCTCCTATGGGGAGTCAACTAAGTTTAGCATATTCAGTTGAGGCAGGACCAAATGTCCCCCCCCCCCCCGCCTCTTTAAGGCTGAGTAAGGTATCCTACATAGGGGGAATGGGCTCCAAGAAAACCAATTCATCCAATGTGGATAAGTCCTGGTCCCACTGTAAATGATCCCACAAACAAACCAAGTCATACAATTGTCACCACGTTGAGGGGGGTCTAGTTTGGTCCCAAGCAGACTCCCCTACTGTTAGTACAAAGTCCATGAGCTCCTACTACCTCGGGTCAACTGTCTCTCTGGGTTTCCCCATCATGATGCTGACCCTCTTGCTCACATAATCCCTCTTCCATCTCTTTAACTGGACTCCCAGAGTTAGGCCCAGGGATTGACGGTGGATCTCTTCATCTGCTTCCATCAGTGACTGGATGAAACTCTCTGATGACAACTAGGGTAGTAACCTCTCTGATTACAGGAGAAGGTTAGTTCAGACACCCTCTCTATTATTGCTGGGAGTCTTAGCTGGGGTCATCCTTTCTTGGGATTTTCCCTAACACCAGGTTTCTCTCTAACCCCATATTGCTTCTCTCTATCTTTATATATTTTGGAGATCAGTCCTCTGTCTGATGTGGGGTTGGTGAAGATCTTTTCCAATTCAGTAGGCTGCCTTTTTGTCTTATTGACTGTGTCCTTTGCTTTACAGAAGCTTCTCAGTTTCAGGAGGTCCCATTTATTTGTTGTTGCTCTCAGGTTCTGTGCTACTGGTGTTATATTTAGGAAGTGGTCTCCTGTGCCCATGCATTGAAGGGTACTTCCCACTTTCTCTTCTATCAGATTCAGTGTGGTTGGCTTTATGTTGAAGTCTTTGATCCTTTTGGACTTGAGTTTTGGGCATGGTGATAAATATGTATCTATTTTCATTCTTCTACATGCTGACATCCAGGACCATTTGTTGACGATGCTTTCTTTTTTCTATTGTACAATTTTAGCTTCTTTGTCAAAAATCAGGTGTTCATAGGTATGTGGATTAATATCTGGTTCTTTGATTCAATTCCATTGGTCAACCTCTCTGTTTTTATGCCAATACTAAGCTGTTTTTGTTATTGTAACTCTGTAATAGAGCATGATGTCAAGGATGGTGGTACCTCTGGAAGTTCCTTTATTGTATAGGATTATTTTGGCTATTCTGGGTTTTTTGTTTTTTCACATAAAGTTGAATATTGTTCTTTTAAGGTTGGTGAAGAATTGTGTTGGGATTTTGAGGGGGATTGCATTGAATATGTAGATTGCTTTTGGTAGGATTGCCATTTTTATTATGTTGATCCTACCTATCTAAGAAGCATGGTAGAAGATTCCATTTTCTGGTATCTTCTTCAATTTCTTTCTTCAAAGATTTAAAGTTCTTGTCGAACAGTCTTTCACTTCTTTGGTTAGTGTTACCTCAGGATATTTTATGTTATTTGTGTCTATGTTGAAGGGTGATGTTTCTCTGATTTATTTTTCAGCTTCTTTATCATTTGTGTAAAGGAAAACACTGTTTATTTTGAGTTGATCTTGTATCCTGCCACATCACTGAAGGTATTTATTAGTTGTAGGAGTTCCCTGGTAGAGTTTTTGGGGTCATTTATGTATACTATTATATCATCTGCAAATAATGAAAGTTTGACTTCTTCCTTTCCAACTTTTATCCCTTTGATCTCCTTTTGTTGTCTTATTGCTCTAGCTAGAACTTCAAGTACTCTACTGAACAGATATTGAAAGAGTGTACAGACTTGTCTTATTCCTGATTGTAGAGGAACCACTTTGGATTTCTCTCCATTTAATTTGATAGTGGCTGTTGGTTTCTGTGTATTGCTTTTATTTAGCTTAGATATGTTCCTTTTATCCATGATCTCTCCACAACCTTCATCATGAAGATGTGTTGGAGTTTGTCAAATGCTTTTTAAGCATCTAATGAGATGATCACATAGTTTTTTTCTTTCAGTTTGTTTATATTATGAATTACATTGATAGAATTTTGTATGTTGAACCATTCCTGCATCTCTGGGATGAAGCTGATTGGATCATTGAGGATGATTTTTATGATGTGTTCTTGGATTCAGTTTGCCAGTATTTTATTGAGTATTTTTGCATCAATGTTCATGAGTGAGATTGGTCTGTAATTCTCTTTCTTGGTTGAGTTTTTTTTTTTTGTAATTTTGGTATCAGTCTAATTGTAGTCTCTTAAAAAGTGTTTGACAGTGTTCCTTCTCTTTCTATTATGTGGAATACCTTGAGGAATATAGGTATTAACTCTTCTTTGAAGTTCTGGTAGAATTCTTCACTAAAACCATCTGGCCCTGGGCTTTTTATAGTTGGGAGGCTTTTGATGACTGTTTCTATTTAATAGGTTTATTTAAATTATTCATCTAATTTTGATATGTGGTCCCTATCCAGAAAATTGTCCACTTTCATTTGCCAATTTTATGGAGTACAGGTTTTTGTAGTTTGACCTAATGATTCTCTGGATTTCCTCAGTGTCTGTTGTTATGTACCTCTTTTCGTTTCTGATTTTCTTAGTTTGATGCTTTCCTTCTGCCCTTTGATTAGTTTGGATAAGGGTTTATCTATCTTGCTGATTTTCTCAAAGATCCAGCTCTTTGTTTTATTGTTTTTTTTAATTGTTTTCTTTGTTTCTATTTTATTGACTTCAGTCCTCAGTTTGATTATTTTCTGGCTTCTACTCCTCCTGGGTAAGTTTGCTACTTTTTGTTCTAGAGCTTTCAGGTGTGTTGTTAAGTCTCTAGTGTGAGATTTCTCCAACTTCTTTATGTAGGCATTTAATGCTATGAACTTTCCTCTTAGCACAGCTTATATAGTCTCCCATAAGTTTGGGTATGTTGTACATCCATTTTCATTAAATTCTAGGGAGTCTTTAATTTCTTTCTGTAGTTCTTCCTTGACTCCGTGGGGATTCAGATGAGTGTTATTCAGTTTCCATGAGTTTGTAGGCTTTCTGCAATTTTTGTTGTTGTTGTATTCTAACTTTAAGCCATGCTCATCTAATGAAATACTGGGGTTATTCCATTTTTTTTGCATCTATTAAGATTTACTTTGTGACCTAGTATGTGGTCAGCTTTAGAGAAGGTTCCATGAGGGTCTAAGAAGAAGATATACATTTTTTGCGTTTGAGTAGAATCTTCAATAGATGTCTTTTAAGCCCATTTGAGTCAAAATATCTGTTAGTTCCCTTATTTCTCTGCTACATTTCTGTCTGGTAGTCCTGTCTATTAGTGAGAGGGGGGTATTGAAATTTCCCAGTATAAATATGTGGGTTTGATGTGTGATTTAAGCTTCAGTAATGTTTCTATTACAAATATAGGTGCCCTTGTATTTGGGGGCATAAGTGTTCTGAATTGAGACTTCATTTTGATGTATTTTTCCTGTGATGAATATGAAATGTCCTTCTTCATCTCTTTGGATTAATTTTAGTTTGAAGTCTATTTTGTTAGATAGTAGGTTAGCTTCAACAGCCTGTTTCTTAGGTTTATTTGATTGGAAAATATTTTCCCAACCTTTTAGTCTGAGGTAATGGCTGTCTGTGTAGTTGAGGTGTGTTTCTTAAATGCAGCAGAAGGATGGATCTTGTTTTTTTGTATCTATTCTGTTAGCCTGTGTATTTTTATAGGCAAATATTAAGGAATATTAATGACCAGTGATTATTAATTATTGGCATTTTTGTTGTTGTTGTTGGTAATGTGTGTGTGTTTCCCTTCTTTGGGTTTTGCTGGTTTGAGATTATCTGTTGCTTGTGATTCATTGGTGTAGCTAACTTCCCTGGGTTGGTGTTTTCCTTCTATTACTTTCTGTAATGCTGGATATATAGATATGTATTGTTTAAATCTGTTTTTGTTGTGGAATATCTTGTTTTCTCTGTCTATAGTGGTTTTAAGTTTTGCTGGGTATAGTTGTCTGGACTGATATCCTTGGTCTCATGGGTTAGGGTTAGGGTTAATCTACATAATATCTGTTCAGGACCTTCTGGCTTTCCATGTCTCCATTGAGAAATCAGGTGTTATTCTGATAGGTCTGACTTTATGTGTTACTTGGCCTTTTTTCTTTGCAGCTTTTAATATTCATTCTTTATTCTGTATATTTTGTGTTTTGATTATTATGTGGCAGCAGACTGTTTTTTTTTGTCCAGTCTATTTAGTGTTCTGTAAGCTTCTTGTATCTTCATAGGCCTATCCTCCTTTAGGTTGGGAAAGTTTTCTTCTATGGTTTTTGAATATATTTTCTGTGCCTTTGAGCTGGTATCCCTCTCTTTCTTCTATCCTTGTTATTTTCAGGTTTGATCTTTGCATACTGTCCCAGATTTCCTGGATCATTTGTGTTAAGACTTTGTTGGATTTAACATTTCCTTTGACAGATGAATCTATTTCCTCTACTGTGTCTTCCATGCCTGAGATTCTCTCTTCCATCTCTTATATTCTGTTGGTTGTGCTTGCATCTGTAGTCCCTGTTTATTTACCCAGATTTTCTGTATCCAGAATTCCTTCAATTTATGGTTTGTTTTTTTATTGCCTCTATTTCAATTTTCAAGTTTTAAACTGTTTCCTTCACCTGTTTGGCTTTTTTATCCCCTTGGCTTTCTTTAAGGTATGTATTGATTTCTTACAATTTCTTTAAGAAAATTTTTTATTTCCTTTTTAAGGGTCTCTATCATCTTCAAAAAGTTTTTTTTTTTTTTTTTTTTTTTGGTTTTTTGAGACAGGGTTTCTCTGTGGTTTTGGAGCCTGTCCTGGAACTAGCTCTGTAGACCAGGCTGGTCTCGAACTCACAGAGATCCGCCTGCCTCTGCCTCCCAAGTGCTGGGATTAAAGGCGTGCGCCACCACCGCCAGGCTCCATAAAGTTATTTTTAAGATCATTTTCTTCTGCCTCATCTGCCTTGGGATGTTCACGTCTTGTTGTTGTAGAACCACTAGGTTCCAGTGGTCTCATATTGCTCTTTAATCTGCTGAATGTATTCTTACACTACCATCTACCCATCTTCATTTGTGATAATTACAGGTACAGATGCTGATTTTCCTCCAATCAGTACAGGTAGAGCCTGTGCCTTTGGGGCCTCTGCTGATCAACTGCTGGGACTCTGCCTCCAAGCCCTATAGGTGGAACCTGTGCCTCCAGGGGGCAATCTGCTTACTAGCTGCTGGGGCTGAGATGGGTGGGGGAGGGGCATAGGCTGTCTAGGACCTGGAGCTTTTCAGCAGGAAGACCTGTTGTTCACCTCTTGGAACCTCCCTGCTTTAATTTTTAAAGATTTATTTATTTATTTTAGTATAGTAGTCTGGATTGATATCCATGATCTCTTAGGTTAGGGTTAGAGTTATCTACACAATGTCTGTCCAGGATCTTCTGTATGAATGTTTTGCCTGTATATGTATGTATATGTACCACATGCATACCTGATGCCTGCTGAGGCCAGAAGAAGAAGATAATATCAGATCTCCTGGAACAGGAGGTAGAGATGGTTATGAGCTACCATGTGGGCATTTAGAATCAAACCCAGGTCTTCTATAAGAGCAAGTGCTCTTAACTGCTGAGACATCTCTCCATCCCCTCAGGCCACTTTCTTTTACACTCAGGACCACCTGACTGGGGTGGTAAGGCCCCTGTGGTCTGGATCCTTCTGTATGAATCGCTCATTAAGAAAATGTCCTATAGACTTGTCTAATGAATTTTACTTCAGTTTGACTTGCCTTCAGAGGTTATAACTCTTTGTTCAACTCTATTCTAACATCTTGTTTTCATTTAATTGTATTTTGTGGTTTTTTTTTGCATTTATTCATATCCTTTTTGGGTTCCTTGAACATATTTCTAATACATATTTTTAAAAATGTTTTGTCCATTTGTCAGCTGAGTTACTTTTCTCAGGGAACATTACAATGGGAGCACTAACTTCTGCAGGAGAAATACCATTTTGTTTTTCATGCTATTTTGCGTTTTTTGAGATGGGAGTAAGGTATCTGGAGTTAGGTTGAATGGATGTTTGATCTTTGTTATTACTTTAATTCATCAAGCTGTGCACCAGATGAGTGATGTTCGGGTTTAAACTTGGGCAGCTCTGTGTTGAACTCTGGTACCCAGGCCTGCACAGCAACACCTTTTCCTGCTGAGCCATCTTGCTGGCCTGGGCAAATGACCCAGGGTTTGGTATATATGCCCATCTAAACTTTGTTTTATATGAACCGGATGGACACATGTGTGGTTTGCCTTTTTTTCCTCTTGTGACAGTGTTCATGCTTCCTGTTTAAATCGACCATTCTTCATCTGTGCCTTTCAGGGAGGCACAAGAAGATGAATATAGGAATCTTGACTTTGAAGGGCTGTCTTTATACCAGAAGATGATCTCATTTGCATTTTAAATGGGTCATTTGGACTATCATGTGAGACATTATTTCAAATAGCAAAAGACTGGAATGAATCTAAATGTACATGAATACAGAATGGCTAAATGAGTTATGATAAATTTATTTAATAAAACAACATAGAAACTAATAATAATTATGTAGCTTTCTGTGTGGTGACATGGAACTGGTCCAAGAGTTAGTGACTGAGAAAAGCTAGGTGTCAAACTGAGTGTAACATTGCTCATACCATTTGTATAAAAAAAGAGTAAATAAACATATTTTTATAAGCACATAAAGTATTTTTAGAATGATATGTAAAAATTTATGTATCTAGAAAAAAAGCACTTATAAGTAAAAGTAACATTGTCTAGAAACAGCCCTTCTGAGGAGGGCAGTAAGGGCCTGGGATGGCTATTCTTCGTTGCCAACTTGACTACATCTTGAATGAACTACAATCCAGAAATGAAGATTTACACACTTCAAACCAATTAAAAATAATCTCTCACAAAATCAAGCAGTTAATCAATAAACAAACCAAACATTCATTTTTCCCCTGCCCTAGTGACATGACTTCCACTTGGGAGCATTGCTGAACTATCGGTTTGTTTTCAGTTTTATCTGACGTATTATATATTCTCTATGTAACCACAACCTTTTCTTTCTCATAAAATGTGTTAATTTTTGTCACTATAGTTAAATGCCTGAGATAATTGGCTTATAAAGAGAGAAGGTTCATTCAGGCCCAGCACTGGGACGTTCTAGTTGTTGACTTGGTGGCTTGGACCTATATTGGGGTGGAACTCATGATGGGAGCACATGATGGAGCAGAACCACCCACTCAGGGCAAGTGAACACATGTGGGGGAGGAGAAAGCGTCTAGGGGTCCAAAATGCACTGCACAAGTACCAGCACGGTGACCCTGGAGAAGCCACTGAAGCCTGGCTTCCTACTGTCCCACAGTTCCCAGTATCACCACATTGGGGACAAAATCACACTGGGGACCAGGAAGATAAACCTTTGGGGACCATTAAAGATCTAAAGCATGGTGGTAGTAAAAAAAATTGCTCGTATTTTCATTCTGCCTTTGAAATTATTGGTTAAGATATTTGGATAACATTTTGTTTAGTCTAGATGCCATAATTCAATTAACTCTGTCTCCAGAGTTGGCTGTTTATATTTTTAAAGATTCCCTCTTAGTGTCTAATGTAGTTGTAAACACTGCTGTGAATGTCCCTACATTTGGTGCCTATAATTAGCTCTAATACTTAGTGATTATTTGGTGAGGTTGAAGGAAAAGAAATCCTGTGTGGAGTTGAAGAATGGTCAGAGATGAACGCAGACCATCCTCTGAGACTCCCAGACAAGCCCAGGCATTTCCATCGGCGCTAATATTCATCTGCAGGGTAAAGCAAACGGGAGTGCTGCTCTTGAAGTATACGTACAGTGAAAATTGAACTCGCAGGAAATATTGTACTTTAAGAATCATTAATTATTACCTAATTACTTGCACCACTGTGGCATGGACAGAAAAATACTCTGTGATGATGAAGTTGTCAATTATAGTTGATAATTAAGGGGCCAGGTGCATGTTTAACGTAACAAGATAAATATCTGCCCAGATGTTGTTTGTCTGCTGCCTCATTACCAGGTAGCTTAGAAGATTTTCACAAACTAGAAAGGCTGGTAAGTCTATAACCTTCTGCACTAAGAACCTTCAACAAATTTGTTAACTCTAGGCAAAGCCTACAGAAGAGGGCCGGCCATCAGATTAACTAGAGGGCTGACAGAGTTAGCACAACTACACGATGCTGCCTTTGCATCAGCTGGGCACAGAAAGGTCACGGGTCAGAACCGGTGAGCTAGAGAATTTGTCTCCTTACATCAGAGACAGGGAAGGACCTCATGCAAGGTTTCAAATACTAGACTAAGAGTCGACAGCAAAGAACCAGTTTGAGTCTGACCACCCCAAGGACTCCAATGGCCTTGCAAGAGGATTAGATGGGAAGAATTATAAGATAAACCAAGTTAAAGGAGACTGTAGGAGGAAATGAGAGCTGAGGAAACAGTGCAGGTCTGATTTCATACTGCCTTTGACCAACTTTCTAGGGCTGAAATAAAATATTCCAGACTGGGTGGCTGAATCAGTGGGCATTTGGAGGCTGGAAGACCAAGGAGAAGGTGCTGGCCCTGATGCTTTCTCCCGAGACATCCCCCATAGTTAGCACACAGATCTCAGTCCTGTCTTTGCTTATTCTTTTGTGCATGGCAATCTCATGTATCTTCTCTTCTTTAGAGGACATCAGTCACATGAGATTCGGGGTCCATTCTTATGATCTCACCTTCCCCTAATTGTCTCTTTCTAGTAGTGCCTTCAAATGCAGCAATGCTTAGGACCTCATTGTATGAATTTGATTGGGACACAATTCAAGTCACAGCCCTCTTCCTTGAAACTCTCCTATAGGACCTTCATGGTAGTTCCATGCAGTGTGTCCCATATCTCCTAATAGTTCATGTTTGCATGTGTCTCTGCAGTCATGTTGATGCTTGCTATGTGCCTAACAACAAACCTACTCCCACTTCAGGGCCCTTGCGATGGCTTTCCCACCTTTTAGACTACTACCGGGCTTGTTTCTTTACTGCGCCCCTTTTTTCCTCATAAGCATTATAAAAATACAATTCATCATTCCTCTTGGCTTCTCACCAGGCTTTATTATCTTCCCCACGTAACACTTAAATCTCCAATTAATTATATATAACT
Organism: Alexandromys fortis; assembly: GCF_014885135.2. Taxonomy (NCBI): domain Eukaryota; kingdom Metazoa; phylum Chordata; class Mammalia; order Rodentia; family Cricetidae; genus Alexandromys; species Alexandromys fortis. The sequence continues at coordinate 6,294,565 of NW_026067970.1, forward strand.
AAATATAGATGCCTTTGCTTATTTCCACCAGTTCCTAGTAATAACTTACGTGAAGTCAGGGCCATTGTGTTGAAAGACATTTCCAAACAAATCAAAGCAAAAGTGGTTTTCTACTAAGAGGTGTTCATTAAAAAAATTACAGGACTAAAGAGAGGAGGGGAGAGAGAGAGAGATCTCAATGGTTAAGAGTACTAGCTATTCTTGCACAAGACTGGGGTTCAGTTCCCAGTGCCTACATGATGGCTCAAAATTGTCTGTAACCCCAATGACACCCTTTCTGTCTTTTCGGGCATCGGACATGCATGTGGTACACAGACATGCATGAAGACAAACATTTGTATACATCAAATAAATAAATAAATCAAAAGAAAGAAAAGGAAAAATGTTAGATCATGATGTGGTTACACATGCCTGTAATGTCAGGACTTGTCGAGGCAGGAGGGTTATGGATTTGCACTTGTACTACATAGTGAAACTTCTCAAAAAGTTGTTAGTTCAAATAGAAGGAAAATTACTCTGAGTGGTTATTAGTCTAATATGCAAGAAGGAAAGGCAATAATAAACAAAAACCAATCCAGACAAATATATAATTAATATCATCTAATTTGTGGAGTTCAAAGAAAGTCAGAATCAAAAGATAAATAGGAGTGCAAAATATCACACTAGTGAAATAACAACACAGGCTTAAGAAGTAAAAGTTTACAGTTGCAAAAAGGATAGGAGAAAGAGAGAGAGAGAGAGGACTAAAGTGGGACATGTGAGGAACAGGTTGACTTCAAGCTGTTCAAAGTATGCTACCAACCTATAAAAACAGACAGACCCATCAATCAAATCCTGTGGTTTGGTGCTATGGAGGTAGCTGTGCCGGTAATCCAAGTGACAGAGGCAGGAGCAGGTGGGTCCTGGGACTTACTAGTCAGTCAAGCTGCCCTACTTGACACATTCCAGGTCAATGAGCCACCCAGTCTGAAGGACAGCACTCAAGAAACAACATCCAATACTGTCCTGTGGCACACATACAGACACAGACAGACACAGACAGACAGACAGACAGACAGATGACTGTAACACAAATTCAGAGTCAGATATAGGGCTTAATGCTGAAAGATCAGAGAAGCAGAGTTGCCAATCACTAGAGAGTTCTTACCTCTTCCAATGCTTAGACTGAAACGGCAATCCTGTCTCTACTAATTCTCAGACTGAATCCTCAGACTGCATTCTCCGGCTGAATCCTTAGACTGCATCTGAGCTCCTGTCTCCTCCCACCTCATATTCCTCCTCTACACAGTCATATCACTCTTGTCTCCACCTGTCCAGTGCTGGGATAAAAGGCATGGGATCCCAAGTGTTGAAATCACCTTTGTGTGAGCTCTTTTTCTCTTTTTAGACAGATTCAGTCTCGTGTAGTTCAAGGTGGCATTGAACTCACAGAAATCCATCCGCCTCTGTCTCCCGAGTGCTGAGATTAAAAGTGTGTCCCACCATGCTTGGTTTCTGTGGCTAACTAGTGACTTAACTCTGTACTCTGATCTTCAGGCAAGCTTTATTTGTTAAATTACAAACACTACTGATGACAGAGAGACAGACAGACACACAAACACACACAGACATACACAAGTTTGAGGCTTTTAAGTAAGACAGTAGATCCAAGATTACATTGAGTGGCTGAGCATAGCTAAATTAAAAATACAATTTATAAATAGACTCAATTTATATGAAAAGAAAGACCGGTAGAAACCATATCTAGACCCAGGTACGAATCAGAATTGAGAAGAACCTAAGTTGCCCTGAACCATGGCTGCAGCCGCTGACCAGTGTTAGCCGTAGGCACCAGCCCAGAGCTCCTGCACACAGCACCAGAGAGATACAGGGAAGGCCTGGGTGAGAAAACCCTGTCAGAAGATGGAGAGGGTGGTGTGCACAGAACAAACGCTAGCGCAGAAGAGGCTGGGCTGTCTGAAGTAGCCACAGCATCTCTGACTGGCCAACTGGCTTTAACAGAGGTGAAGGACTCCATCCAGAAATGAAGAATCAATTGATCAGGTAACAAACGTGCATGCACGCGCGCGCGCGCGCACACACACACACACACACACACACACACACACACGAGTAAGGATAGCTAAAGCAGCTCTGAGCGAAGAGATACTGTCGGAGATAGCAGCGTGGTAATAGCACAAAATCAGACACATAGGCGGCCCATGGAGCAAAGAGGAAGGCTCAGATGAAGTCCATTTGGTTATAGCTACCTGGGCTTTGACAAAAATATCAAAAGTAAGCACTGGAATACAGAAAGCATCTTCTACAATTGGTTCTGAGAATCATGAACTTTTAACATGCACAAAAATGCCGCTCGAACTTTACTTCTCACGCTGCACTGCACCAAACCTCACCTGCAAATGGAGCAAGGACCTCAACCTAGGACCTGACACCCTGCAACCAGCAGAGGGAACAGTAGAGAGTAAGTTTCAACTTACAGGCACAGGAAAAGACTTTCTGAATAGGAAGCAAAGCACAAACTTGGCCTTTGGGATCTCATGACACTGGAAAGCTTATGGAGAGCAAAGAACACTGTCAGTCAAGGGAAGAGGCAGCCAGCAGGATGGGAAAAGTATCTTTATGAGCTATATAGATGACATCTCTCTCTGTCTGTCTGTCTGTCTGTCTGTCTGTCTCTCTCTCTCTCTCTCTATATATATATATATATACACACATATATAAAGAATTCTAAAATGTAAACATCAAGAAAACAGACAGCATGACTGTAAAAAACATGGGAAGGAGAGGCTATGTAACTGAATGGAAAGTTCTTAAGGTAAGAAATTCAAACGACTAAGAAACACTTGAAAAAATCAGTCTACTTCTGGGCGGTGGTGGTGCACGCCTTTAATCCTAGCACTCGGGAGGCAGAGGCAGGTGGATCTCTGTGAGTTTGAGGCCAGCCTGGTCTACAAGAGATAGTTCTAGGACAGGCTCCAAAGCTACAGAGAAACCTTGTTTCCAAAGACCAAACCCAAACCAAAGCAAAACAAAAACTCAGCCTACTGCACAAATGAAGGCTATAAACAAGACAGGGTGGTGGTCCTCACCTGAGAAGTAGGCTTTAAGCCAAAACTAGCAGAAAGGATACAGAAGGCTACTAGACATTGTTAGAGGGAACAACTGTAGACATCAGTGTGTACTGTCATAGGGGCCACAGGATGCCACTGTGCCCAGGATTGCTAGTGTGATTTATGGTCACTAGGTTGAGGATGCCCCTTGTTCCCACAGTGTTAAAACACTTCCCACTCTTACAATGAATCGCAGGTGAGAGAGGAGGCATGTAGTCTTCCTTCCTGACACTGGTGCCCTTGGAGGCTTTAATATCTGCCAGGGCCTTTTGTGAATCAGTTATGAGGTGGCTGTGAAGCTGTGCTTTTAAAATTCTGTCCTACGGTTTACATTCATATTTTGAATTCTCCCGTAAAAAAGCAGTCACTTTTCTCACTCTTCTTCCTCTTTAAAAAAGTTGTTTTTATTTTCCCCCTGCCTTTTTGAATACCTTTTATTTGAACTACTGCTGTTTTGAATTAGATGCACCAAGAGTCATCAGTGTGATCATTTTTGATATCTGAAGTGTCTCAGTCTTTATTGCGGAGGCTCCAAGCAGCCTTCTATGTGCTACTGTCTTCCTCCATGAGTTCTTCTGCATCTTTCCTCCACAGAGGATGAGGGACTCTCCTGCCTCCTGCTTTCCCTGCCTTGCAGCAAAAGGAAGCTTTGATTTTTTTTAATTTAAAATTGGTTTACGTCTTTGAGAATTTAATACTGTGCACAATGTGATGTGTGCATTAAATAGGCTTAGTAGGTTATTGTTTTGTAGAAAAAAGGCGAACTTCAAGCATCTTGGATACCAGAAACCAAGGTCCAAGTGAGTAGGTGGCTTATCATTTGCTGCCTGGTGTCATTTCTAAGGTAAATAAATACTGGAAACACATTTTGAATCATGAAGAGAGCCATGAGATACGCTTCGAACACCTTGCTTCTCTTTCAGGTTATTAATGGTCCACATGCATGTCTTCATTCCTAAGTCATACTCAAAGCATGAGCTCTGTCCATTTTATGCTTGTAATTCTTATGATCCTGATACACAGGAAAGATAGTGTGTAATCTGGATGGGCTCCCATCTCCTCTGTAATTTAAATTCAAGGGAATCAGCTTTTGTCTATACAGTGGCCTCTGTTTAGATGTGGGTTTGCTGGTGATGGGAAAGGGTAGCAGTCAAGGCAGTTACATTTCATCATTTTCACTAAATTGGTCCCTGAACAGAAAACACTTGAGAGTTAAATCATTTATCTAATCACCTTTATTTGTGAGAAGAGAAATCTGCATGAGTCCCAAACAGAGATGATGGCATGAGAATTGTCAATTGTTATTTATCTATGGCAATAAAAATCCATATCCAATGTTATATGTTCATGTTACCCTCTTCTGACTCAGTTCAGACAGTCAAGTTTAAGGAAAGACCAGGCAGGTACTCAGTATATTAGCTTCTCACGCAGACAGCTACAAAAGGCAGCACACAGTGATAATTTGCTGTGCAATTGTAATTGCATTAAGAGATTACAATATTTATTAATGTTTACTTTATATGTACAGATGTTTGCCTGCATATGTATGTTGTGCAGGCCTGGTTTACATGAAGGTCAGAAGGGAATTTTAGAGCCCCTGGAACTGGAGTCAAACATGGTTGTGAGCTACTGTGTGGGTGCTGGGAGCAGAATCTGGGTCAAGTGTCCTTAGTGGCTGAGCTGTCGCTACAACACTTCAGGTAAGGAAATTTTGTCATATATTTATCATTTTTAAGATATTTGTAAGGTGTCACTAATTTTTTTATTTGATTGATGATTCACAGTATTTCTATGTGCCCCAGGCTATCTTTGAACACACTATGTAGACCAGGATAACCTCAAAGTGCAGCATCCTCCTCCCTCAGCCTTCCCAGTGTTAGGATTACCATCCTTTGGCACCGTGGCCAGCTCAGCAACACTGCTGTTAGAGTTGATTATATGAAGACAAGGGAGCCAAGTAGGCTTCTGATGGCCTCACATTAACCAACCATCGGGAAAGGACTGGAAGCCCCCCTGTGGGAACTCAAGCTCTCTTTCACTGCCACACATGCTGTTTGGGAGCACTTGAACGTGCAGCAGGAGCGGGATGCTACAGGAGCGGAATGCAGCAGGAGCGGGATGCAGCAGGAGGGGGATGCTGCAGGAGGGGGATGCCGCAGGAGGGGGATGCCGCAGGAGCGGGATGCAGCAGGAGGGGGATGCAGCAGGAGGAGGATGTCGCAGGAGGGTGATGCCTCAGGAGCGGGATGCAGCAGGAGTGGGATGCCGCAGGAGGGGGATGATGCAGGAGACATTCCGATCCAGGTGGGCTGAGGTTCTTGCAGCCCGGCTACCTGTTTTGTGTCAAGCATCCCCTGAAGACCCAGTTATGCGCTTACTACAAGAAAGGACAGTCCTTATTCCAGTAAATAGCTGTGAACGGCATCCTTCCGCTTGGCTTTCCAGAGGATAGGCCTGGGAGTCACTTCTCAGTATCCAGATACCTTGACGAGCTCTGTGTGCAGAGGGTGCTGACATGTCAGGGTGCTAGGTTCCAGTAGACACGGAACTCCATTCCCATTCGTGGTGCTGATGGGGTGTGTGCCTAGCTTCTGACTATCCTGCACTACGATCTGGGAAAAAAGGAAGTTGGACTTGGGTCATTCCATTTTGCTGCCTAAATCTATGTTCTTTTCAAAAAGCCCACCTTATTGAGTTGCATACTTGTAATTTTATAATCACCTTTTCCCTAACTATTATCACACGCACTATGTATATGTACATTTAATAGAAATACGTAAGGTAGAAAATAAAAGTTTCATTCTTTTAAAACAGTTGTTTTTTTGGCGTGTGTATGCCTCGTGTCTTCATGCACATATCATAAATTATTTCTTGAAACAAGTGTATGAAAGTGAATTGTGATTTCTATATTTTCAACTGATAAAAATGAGATCCAGAGATTCCAGTCACCTATCTGGAAGGTTAAATCCATTGTCTTCATCACTGTACAGGCTGGACACAATCCTCACTGCCTAGAAGGCCCTCTTACTCCGCTGAAAACAGTAGGCTTGCTTACATGACTCTACCTGTGGCCCAGAATCTGAACTGGAGTAAATCTGCGGGGTAGGATTTTTGTGTGCTGTAAATCTCACACCGTGTGTGTGTGTGTGTGTGTGTGTGTGTGTGTGTGTGTGCGTGCGCGCGTGTGTGTGTGTTTTCTGTTATACTCTGTGGCTAACATTTCACATATGGGACTTTTCTACTTGTACAACTTTAAACTCCCTTTCTCTCTAGTTTTGTCTTGCCAAAATGTCTCTCAGCTCTCAGCAGATAAACTTTGCTTTGCTCGTGCGTAGTTATCACCAGCGTCAATGTGCAGCTTCATATCTGATGCAGCTCACGGACTGTTCACACATCTGAATGTCCTTGTTCTCTCAGTGTCTCCCCTCTCCCTGGGGAGAAGAGTTGAAAACAGTACTTGAATCGTTGTCTTCCCCTAAAGTCCCTCGGATTTCATCCCAGCTTCCCTTCGTTTTCTATGAAAACAGGTTATCAGGAGACCCCAAAAGTGAGGGGAGATGTTCTGGCACAAGGTAAATGCTGAGGAATCCATGTTGGCTCTCGGGCTTTCCACTGCCACCCTGCTGTGTGTTTCTTGACTTTTCACCCATGAATGACTAGAATGTCTAGATCTTATGCTCCTCACTGACTCAAGCCGTATCCCAGAGATAATTTGTCTTCCAATCTCCTACTGGTTGGTGGTTTGAACTTGGAGATGTTTGTAGATTTTTGTTTGACTTCTCAAGAAACAGAACTTACTTCAGAAAGTTGTAGAAATAACAAGTCGTCAAACAAACAAACAAACAACAACAACAAAACCCCAAAAGAATCAACAGTGGAAAAAAGTTGCCTTGCTTTTTCCCACCCATTTTGTCTTCTGAAAGTCTACTTAGGAATACCCTCCCGTCTTGTCCTGTTGCATCATGGGTTTAGATGATACTAGGTGGACTGGACTCCCTAGGATCTTCCAAGGACTGTTGAAATTAGGTATACCAGCCGTTTTCCTGGGAGTAGAACAATGTTCCAGACCCCACTGGAACTGACTTGCCTGCAGAAGCAGAGGACGCTAGAAAAAGCCTCGCATGAGGAAATATTTGCTTTTCTCTTTTTCTTCAGTTACCTCTTTGCTTCGTGGAGATTGTCATCTGAAGCTGGGGTTTCTTTGGACATTTTTTCTGCAGCTATATAGATGGAAAGACGAGACAGAGAGAGAGAGAGAGAGAGAGAGAGAGAGAGAGAGAGAGAGAGAGAGAGAGAGAGAGACTGATTCTGTCCGCTTCAGAACAGCAAACTGGGAATAGCAGTGCAGCTGTAAAGGGTAGCGTCCCTCCGAACACGAGGGCTAGGGGGGCTTAGGCTCAGATCTGTCTCCCAAGGCAAAAGGCTACTTAAGGTGCTCCTGTGGAGCCAGGTTCTTACGCATGTGACTACCTATCTGGGAAAAGGACTCTTACCTAGTGCCTCTCCTGAGCTTGTGTTTCTAAACCAAGACATTTCAGATAAGAAAAAAGTTGAAGCAGCTAAATAGGAAAAGGCTAACTGCTTAAATTAATTAAGGTACAGCTAATGATTGCCAAACTTTAGGGAGAGAGTGGACTGGGACATCAGGGGTGCCGAGCAGTACTGTCCCTAGAAACTATTTTGTCTTCCTTCCTTTTCCTGGCTGAGAAAGACGAGCATGTGTCCGTCATTCTGTTGTTGTTACGATCAACTACTTTAGAGAAACAGCTTAAAGGTAGATGGATTTATTTTGATTCTTGGTTTCCGAGTTGGCAGCCCATCCTGGTGGAGGGGGCAGAGCATAACAGCTCACTCTACACTCTACGGCAACCGGGAAGCAGAGAGGGACAGGTGTCCCCACAGGCTGGCTTTCTGCCCCTACCGTCTTATGGCAGCTGATTGCAGTCTCCCCTCAGTGAATCCTCCTTGGAAATTACCCCTCCAACAAGGTAGGGATGCCTTACTCCTATGCTAGACACTTCTTAAACTAATTGAGTTCAAAACCAGGTCCGATCATCGCGGAGCTAACACAGCTTCTCCAAGGCAGAGCATGCGAGGTAGCAGAGAGTGGAGGCTCATGCTGTCTTCCAGCCCGCTGCTGCATACCCGAACTTTAGCTACATGAGTGACTCTGGGAGTGAGCTTGCATTTACTGCCACATGCCTTAGCTCATGGGACAGTGTGTCAAAAGTTGTCAAACTGAAGGGCAGGGGAGCACTGTGGAAAATGAGGGATAAGAGGGGTTAACATGTGGTCTGTATCTAGGCTTTGCTCTGTCTCTGCGTGTTCATTTACCTCTCTATGAAGAAAGCCTCCTCCGTCCTTAATTAGGTCCCCCACAAAAGTGAGAAGAAGAGGAAGGGGACTCCCCAGATATAAAATTTTATTCACACACAGGACTGAACTAGTAGAACAAAAGACACAGAAATCCCCAGTAATTGAAGATATTAAAGCAATTCCTTCTGATCGTAGGAACCATGTAGATCTGCCCCGCTGGGAGTCACTTAGCTAGGTATTTCAGACTTTGTGTGGGGAGGCATTGAAAGGATGGTTCTTTCCCCCTAAAGGAAGTTGGGAAATGCAGGCAGAGCGCAGGAACTGCCTTGAATGTGGACTGCAGCTTACCCACTGGCTTCTCTCAAGCACCCCCCTCCGCAAGCTTCTGCAATATTAAACAGTGAAGTCTCGAAGTGATCATTTGCTTCCTACAACACTGCATTTTTCCTGCCTGCGGTCCTTGCCTACCATCACCCAGCATCGCATGCCAGCAGAAAGATGGGCAGTGAAATGGAAAGCAGATAGATCAAAGCAGCCGGGTTTCCAGGCAGAAGAATTCTTCTGTGTTTCTCGGCAACTGAAGACTCTCGCCACTCTTGGAGAATGCGCTTGATGCCAGATAACTCCACGAGAATACAAATCTCCATGCATAATAACCACATGCTCATTTTTACTACAATGAGATAGTGCCTTTGCAGATGCTGTTGGGAGAAGGGAGAGTTGGGCTGTACTAAGGAGTCTTATGTTGCTTGTGTAGTGCTCACCTACCTCTTTCTATTAACACTGCAGGAAATGCCAGCACTGTGGATGAGGAGGCCTATAAGACAAGCTTCTTTTTATTAACAGGTTATTCTCTTAAGGAAGGGGAAAACTAAAAATCAGATACTTTCAGTGAATGGAGAGAGAGAGAGAGAGAGAGAGAGAGAGAGAGAGAGAGAGAGAGAGAGAGAGAGAAAGATCTCAGCGGACACAGCTTTTTTTTTTTTTCCTTTGCCTGATTCTCATACCCATTTTGGAAGGAAGGCTTCTTTGCCTAAATATCTTCTTCACCTACATTAACTTGCTGGGCTCTCACTTTTTATAACCTGCTTGAACTTCCCAGTCCAGCTTTGGCAGTGCAGAGTCTTAATTGACGTTGGTCGTGGTTTCTGCTTTCAGCATCAGGCAGTTGGTCAGTACAGTCTGGTTTTGTCAACGATTGAATGACGTGACAATATGGCTTACGTATGTGAGAACTTGCTGCTTCATATCCATAGCTCTTCCCATTTTATGAAACATATATTCTTTTTATTTTCTCATCCTAACACTGTATTGTGTGGTTGTCATTTTAAAATGTGCAGATAAGGACTAGATATATCCATGGTCACCTGCACTATATTTGATGAGCGTGTGCATCAGGGTTTCACCCTTTATCCCCAGACATGCCATGGAACAGCATGTCACACAGGTGACAAGATTCATTGCCACCATCAGCACTTAAGACATGTATGACGAGAAGCCATTTGGAGGCAGGCTGAAGGAGTCTTTAGACCCTGATGTGAGGGACAGACAGACAGCAGCAATGGCTGCCAGGAGCATGGGTGGATGACCAGGTACCCTAGCAGAAGACCACTGTTTGTCTCTCTCTATTACAGTCTTATGGGGATATCTGCAAAACAAAGTGAACGAAAACAAGACCTCCTCATCCTAATAGTTTCAAACTGAACTGGAGACCATAAAGTCTCCTGCCCATGTTTTGTATACTGAGAGAAGAGCTAGTTAGTCCCTCTTTCATGTTGTTACCCCATCTTCCACTAGCGCTTACTGAAGTTGTTCTTTATCCAGTGTATACTTTTAATACGTCTTTGTGAGAATCGGCTGGGTTGAAATCTTTTTTGTGCTCATGTTAATATTTTTTTTTCCTAGTCCCTTAAAGTCACTTTGTTATTAAAGTCACCTGCTATTACATTGGGACCCAAATCTCTTCTTATGTCTAGCAGTGTTTGCTTTTTATATTTTGGGTGCTGCTCTTACATTTGGGACATATGTATTTATTATAATTTATTTGAATTTTATCCAAGTACTTTTAATATTCTTGTATATTTCTTCCTTTAATTTTATAAATTTGATGGTTTACTATGTTGGAAATATTTATTTTGTATTTCTGATTGGTTTATCTCTTATTCTAGTGGGATTTATTCACATTCTTAATGATGGTATCTAATAAATTATTTTCTGGATACAGAATTCCCTAAGTCATATTTTGAAATTCTGGTCTAGTGTGGTTTATTCTCTTGGTATTTTCTTATCATGGAAAGTCTTTATGTCTCCTTTGACTGTGAAGGACAACCTCATTGGGTATAATAATCTTAGTAGGTAGTTACAGTCTTTCAGGCTCAGAAATGCTCTTTGTCATTCAGAGTTTCTTCTGAGATATCTGCTGTTTGTCTTTAAACTTTGCGTGACACTTCTCTCTAGTAGAATATAATCTTCTCTCTTTATCCCTTATTTTTAAAATTTTAACTATAATATGCCATGGAGAAGAATGATGATATTCATGTATATTTAGGGAAACAGGTCAGAATATTGGCACTTATAGATTTCCTGGGTAAGGCTTCAAAAGCAGATGAAACAAACAAGAACTGACAAGAGAATTACATCCTAAGGTTCTACCCAGCAAAGAGACAGAATGAAGTCAACCCACAGCATGAAGCAGTTTTTGCCTTCTACTAATCTCATAGAGGATACTATATAAAGAACTATAAACAATCAACAACAACCCCTCAAAACCTAAGAACACAAATCGTTCAAAGGTGTTAAAATCAGAATAACACCCAAGAAGAAACAGAAATATCCATTAATTTTATTTAGTCATCTTATATTTTGTCTTTTTATAGTGTCCTAGATTTCCTGGATATTTTTTAATAGGATTTTTTTTAGATTTAACATTTTCTTTGATTGATAAATATATTTCCTGTGTCATGTCAGCAATGAATGCCTAAGATTCTCTCTTCCATCTCTTGTATCCTGTTGATGATGCTTGCGTTTGTAATTTCTTCTTACTTAGATTTTTTATTTTCAGAATTCCCTCAGTTTGTGTTTACTTTATTGCTTCTATTTCATTTGTCAGGTTTTGAACAGTTTTGTTCAATTCCTTCGACTATTTTTCTTCTTGGCTTTCTCTTAGGTATTTATTAATTTCATGCAATTGCTTGTGTTTTCCAGAATTAATTTAAGAGATTTATTGATTTCCTCTTTAAGGATTTCTATCCTATTTATAAAATTGGTTTTAAGGTCTTTTTCTTGTGCTTCAGCTGTGCCGGAATATTTAGGACTTGCTGAAGTAGGATTGCTGGGCTCTGATGGTGACATATTACCCTGGCTGCTGTTGATTGTGTACTTAAACTAGAATCTAGGTATCTGGTTTTGGGGTGATTATAAGTCTAATTGCTGATTTCTGAGTTCATCTTTGTTGGATAGGTGTTTAGTTCCTTGGTTTCTGTTTTTTTCTTTTATCTTCTGTTCTTTGTGTCCTGGATTTTTGGCAGCCAGAATAACCTTTGGTCCAGCAGGGAGTCTCAGTATGAGCTAAGAGTTGGATTTCTGGCTGCTACCATGGTTCAGCAGGGGGTCTCTGCCTGAGGTCACCTATCTGTTTCTCTGGATGGTATGGCTACACCTGTTCTTCCGACTGGCATGGCCTGCACCTAAGCAGCAGATATCTGCCCCACGTGGGGCTGGGCCACATGGCATCAGGGGCGCATGGTAGGGTGGGAAAAGGTGACAGTGGGTCAGATCTTAGGGTTTGTAACTGAGGGTGTGGGCAGGTTCTGAGGGCAGGTGGGCCTCTTACATGTTTGTCTGACTGGCGTGGCCTGAACCTGAGCAGCCTGTATTTTTTTTTTTTAAATCAGGACATAGTGTCAGTACACAAAAGAAATTCATGTGCATTTGTTTATTGTGACATTCACAATAGCCAAGGGGTAGAATCAACCGTAGTACAATATCGGAGAAAATTATTTTAAGGCGTGTTACATTTGCTTATACTGAAGAACATTTTTAAAATGATGAAAAGATGCATTGCATTCTCTTATGTTGCATTTGTTTAACTCTGTGAAACTGTGTGACTTGTCTGTCTAAAACACTGATGGTCTAATTAATAGCTAGGGAGGAGAAAGGATAGGTGTGACTGGCAGGCAGAGAGAATAAATAGGAGAAGAAATCTGGGAGGAGGAAGAAAGAATGAGAGAACAAGGAGAGGAGGATGCTAGGGGCCAGCCACCGATCCACCCAGCCATCCAGCCACCCAGCCACACAGTCAGCTGTGGAGTAAGAAAGAAAGTGATATTTGCAGAAGTAAGAGAAAGACAAAGAGGCAAAAGGTAGATGTGCTAATTTAAAAGAAGAAAAGCTGGCTAGAAACAAGGCAAGCTAAGGCTGGGTGTTTACAAATAAGAAAAAAATCTCTCTGAGTGGCTTCCCCCACTTCCCTAAAAGCCAAAAGAGTAAAAGAGTATAAAAAAACAACAGAAACAGTGGCAATGGGTTTTTGATCCTACTGCACCTATTGGTTTTGTGGGAGCCTAGGCAGTTTGGATACTCACCTTACTAGACCTGGATGGAGGTGGGTGGTCCTTGGACTTCCCACAGGGCAGGGAACCCTGATTACTCTTTGGGCTGACCAGGGAGGGGGACTTGGTTGGGGGAGGGGGAGGGAAATGGGAGGCGGTGGTGGGGAAGAGACAGAAATCTTTAATAAATAAATAAATAAATAAAAATTAAAAAAAACAACAACAACAGAAACAATGCAAATCAGTAGGCCAATGAAGAGAATAGTGTGTCAACACCAGTTACTCAGCCATGAAGAAAGAGATCCTATGCTAAAATGTGGGAAGTCTGAAAAAAAAACCCTTAAGATTTATTATTTTGTTTTGTTTATTTATTCTCTCTCTTTCTTGTGTGTGTGTTTGTGTGTGTGTGTGTGTGTGTGTGTGTGTGTGTGTGTGTGTGTGTGTAAGCAAGGGCCCATGGAGTTCAGGAGATGTAAGGTCCCTTGGAACTGGAGTTTCAGGCAGTTGTGAGCTGCCGCATGTGGGAGTTGGGAACCTATCCTGGGTCCTCTGAAAGAACAACAAGTACCCTTAACTGTTTAGTTATCTCTCTAACACCCCCAATACTTTGAGTGTCCAAGTTTTATTCCAGAAATGCAAACCACCAGAGGAAAGAGCAGGTGCACAGGCCCCGTGTGGAGTGGCGCTTCATACTGGGCAGAGCGAAAGTGGTCAGTGCGTGTCGAAAGGACACGGGCAGGAAGGGGAAAAGGGAAGGGAGGAAATGAGGACAAACAAGCAAGGATCCGGTTCTGTAGAGCGTAAAGAAGGAGTTTGCCCTCCTTCCTGAGCAAACTGGAAAGCACTGGTGAGTTTCAAATGCATGGAGACAGGTTGCTCAGCTTAGGGAAATGCTCTGGCTGCTGTGTGGGGGACGAACTGGGCCAGGAAAGAGAAGCAAAGGCGTGTTAGAGACGACTGCTACAACCCTGGGGGAAATGAGGGTGAGGGAGTGGGAAGGGCACCCTGAAGAGGTTTGAGTAGAGTTGACGGTGCTGCTGACGTGCTGGGCGTGGGTGAGAGGCGGGGAGGGATCAGTCATGCTCAAAGACTGTACCATCAACAACTGAAAATGTAAACAGCCTTGCTGTGTATGAGATTGGGGAATCGGGGCGATGAATAGGTCGCGGAGAAGAAACAAGCGTGCAGTTGTGGGCACTGTAGCTATGGGGCCCAGATTTTCAGTGGAGGCACATAAGCGTGGCATTTGTGGAGAAGGTCAAGGCAGTGCATGTCCTCGAGGGTATTAACATGGATATGACAGTGAAGCCCTGGGAGTTTAAGCGCACCTAAGGTTCTGCATATTAGTAGTGCAAAGACAGGAATCAAGCCTGGAGCAGATCTCAGGGGCTTTCTCATAGGAGGCCAGCAAGGAGGAGGAGCCAAGAGAGGAGATGGGAAATGACTAGTGAAATAGAGGGAACACTATGGACATCTAAGCGACTGGAACAAACAAAATCAAACAAACAAATAAAAACCCTGTTGCAAATGCTTGCAGCAATCCTGACAAGCACCTAGGAGACTATTTGGGAAAGAACAGAGAGCAGATATTTGGACTGATGGCACAAGCATGCCTGCACAGATGAAGCAGTAAGGAGGTGCTAATGATACTGAGTTTCTTATTCAGTGGTGAGTAGCAATTCCCCTTGTATACATTAAACCCAGAGAACCCCCGAGCACCGCATGGAAACCTTTATTACAATTTTTGTTGGCGCAAAGTATATGACAAGGAATTAGAAGCCACTGAGACACCTAGTAAGAGCAGGACGGGTCAAGTGTGCTTTGTGCACAAATGGAATACAATGAAGGAACCCAAAATAATGGACTAGTGTATGTGTGTGCATGTATACACATACATGCATATATACACGTGTGTTTATTTATAAATATGGAATTGATTTCAAATGTGATTGTTGTGGAATATCACTCTAACTATGTAAAGATGTGTCGTATTTATTTATGCTGCATTTGTTTAAATGTGTAAAGATGTGCTACACTTGTTTAATGGTGTAAAGATGTGTTGCTTTGCCTGCCTAACACACCTGATTGGTCCAATAAAAAGCTGAATGACCAATAGCTAGGAGTAGAGATATTGGTGGGGCTGGTGGGCAGAGAGAATAAGTCCGAGGAGGAATCTAGGCTAGAGAGAAGAGAATGAGGGAGAAAAAGAGGAAGATGCCTGGGGCCAGGCAGTCAGGCAGCCATCAGACAGATGGACACTAAATAGGACATACAGAGTGAAAGAAAGGAAAAAAAACCCACAAGGCAAAACATAGATGAAGAGAAACAGGTGAAAATAAATGATAAGAGCTGGTGGAACAAGCATAAGGCCCTGCATTTGTAACTGATGTTGAATCTCCATGTCATGATTTAGAAGCTGGTTGGTGGCCTCAAAGGAAGCCTGCTACAGGTGATATTTATTTTATTTCATTCACAATTTTCTTTGCATTATTGAAAATTGTCTCTAGGGCTTTCATAGTCTTTGCAAGCACTCTAGCACTGAGCGATTTCCTGGCCTTCTTTTTAGAATTTTTTTTTTTTCAAAATTTGAGGTATGATTTCAGATAGTTACCTAGATTAACCTCAGGCTCACTCTGTGGCTCTGGTAGGAGTTGATGTGATCCTCCTGCCTCAGCCACACAGGCACCTTGGACTATAGGCCTGGCAGGGGTGGGTGGAAGACAAGAAAGCAAATGATTACAGCATTAATAGCATGGTGTTTCTATTATCACTACTATATAAATTTTTAAAATGAGAAATTTAAAGCAGATGAAACCAAGTTATCTCTTATTTTTCTTCAGGCCTCAGTGAAATAGTAATAGAGGAGGGGTCCCACAGTGGAGTGAAGCGGGCACACGGTCACAAATGGTGGCCCCGCAGTGGAGCAAAGGGGGCACACGGTCACAAATGGAGTGTTCAGGAAGATTCTGCACCATGAAAAGGTGAGGCCTGTTGGGGATTTTGATGCAGGCAAAGAGATGTCAAGAGACAAGAAGTGCACGTAGGTCTGTAGGTCTGTGTCTCTCTGATCTCTATTTTTACAAAGTCACTGGGATTCACACATGGATGGACTCCCCAATGGCTGCTCACTTCCAATGTCAATACTGCTAACTAAGCCAAGTTTCCTTAGACCAAAATTCAACTCTCACAATGGATTACATTTGACACACACCCCTAGAGGACGCTCAAACCAGACCCTAACCAGTGCACCAGTTTTGTATTTCTTCCCACAACTGCCCGTCCTGATCTCTGTTCTCTGTCTTCCATGCAGGGTATCTGCCCCTTAAGGCCCGGGACTCTGATGTGTTTGCTGTGGCATTCCTGGTACTTGACCCATAGTAGATGGTCAACACATGCTATGCGGGGATCCCATGAAGGAGTGTGTGTGAACTTTGTGTTTTAGGGTCCCCAACAGTTTTTGACTTCTGTCTTTAGCTTTTTCCCTGTTGGAGGTCACTGTGAGGACTAAATTCCTGGTGAGGGCAGCAGAAATGCAGGTCAACAGGAAGGAGAGGGGTCTGTCCCGGTTGTGGCTGTGAGGCTATTTTAGCACTAAAGTTTCTCATGGAAAGTTCTGCCCTCGGCTCACCAACATTTCAACCATGTGCCTGGGTGAGGTGCCAGAGTTTGAGCTCCTGGGAGTGGAAGTCTGTGAAGCCAGGAGGCAAATTTATAGACTTCAGATCATATGCTATTCGTTCAGCATCAGTTACAAATGACTTAGTGAAACAAAGTTTAGCATTCCCCACTGAGCATTTAAAAACAAAAATAGAACCTTGCAAAGAGCTAACACCTTCCACTGCAAGAGAGCACAGGCAGGGAATGAACCCTTTCTGAAGAACAGCCTGATGGGATCAGGCAAGGTGGCTGTCCAAGGTGACTGGAGATTAGTGTAGGAAATGAGAAAACTTCCACTAGAGTCGCTGCCTTGCGCTAGAACACCATGATGGTCCAAGACGCTTGACCACAGTCAGTTCTTGGGTTCCAGTGTGCTTAAAGAGTTAAACAGGAAGAAGATGCTTAATTACAGCCGTTTCATCTGCTGTGTTCAAAGCTGGATTCCTTGTACAGAAGTTTAAGGAAGCTTTGTTTGTTCTTCCACCTTGTATTGTCTGTGACTGACCACGAGCAAGCGCTTGCAAGAGTCAGCACTAACAGGATGAATGAGGTGTGTAAAATATGTCATGCATCTGGAAGGGACAACATCAAAGCTGTCACTCCTCTGTCATGCATAGGAGTGAGGTGATAGTGAGGGGCTGAAAATTCCATTCATTTCGTTTCAGTCTTCATGCCCTTTGCACATATTGGTCCCATTTTTGAGACTGATGTTTCTCCCAGTCTGTGATGTCATCTCATGTGAAGCCTATCTGGTTGTCAGTTTCTTTGTAGTTTTCCTTGACTCTCTCCCCCTCCAACTCGGTACAGGGAAATGACTGGCATTTCTTCTCTAAGTCCTTCTTGCAGGGTTTTTCTATGCCCGTGCTGTGGGATACATCACACACTGTTAATGAGCATTTGACTGTTTGTATCTTTCATTGGGTTACTCAGCCACAAAGGACAAGTACCCAACTCCTTTTCATTCTGTAGGATTAGCCCAGAGCTTGGGTTAGAAAGTGGATAAATGAATGAGGCCAGTCATGCACAATGGATATGGACCAACTGTCATCCTACTTTATGACTAAATTCTCCCATGGCACATCTAATCTAGGTCTGGTGCTGCCCCTCTATCTATAGATGGGGTCATTATGGGGCAAGTCTTCCTTTGGTCTACAGGATTAAACAGCCCAGAGACATCAAGGTGACCAGGGTCACCCTGGCACCTGCTGGTGGAGTGCTGCTGTTAGATGGGACTATGTGACCGGGTGGTGGTTGCACACCCCTTTATTCCTGCACTCAGGAGGCAGAGGCAGGTGGATCTCTGTGAGTTTGAGGCCAGCCTGGTCTACAAGAGCTAGTTCCAGGACAGGATCCAAAGCTACAGAGAAACCTGGTCTCAAACAAAACAAAACAAGACAAAAAAAAGATACCACTATGTGTTTCTTTTTTATTTTGACCTGAAGGACTTACTATCCTATTGTAAGAGTAGCTGTGATTGACAGGCAGCTAGTATCTGTTTATCATGATTCTCAGCCTATCTCAGCATACACATTCTGCCACGACCAAGCTCATCTGTCCCTTTTAAGTAAACTTGTCCAGCATTGCTTGAGTGTCTCCTCCTTAAAAGAGTGAGCAGATATTTTGAGCAGCTTTGGAAGGCTTGATACTAGAAGGTAGTTCTCTCCATCCCAGGTCTTACCCAAGATGCAGGGCCAAGATGCTAGCGGCAGCCTTTTTACTTTTCCTGAGCACAGGGACTTTTTCTTCAGAGTTTGAGCTCATTTGACTCTCTAGGGCCTAGTGAGCTACACTGGGTAATTTCTCAACAGGTCCTCTGAGCAAATGGATAAAACCTTTCTAAGATTATCTCACTACGTTGTCACATCGTCTTGTCATATTGACATGTGTGGTACCAACCAGTGCTTGGCTAATGGCTTTTTGATTCTTAATCTAATAACTTAGTGGACTACTCACTGGAGAAATCACTAAAAGTTTTCCTTTTGTCTTGGGGTACTGTGTCCGGAAGCCTCTATGGCTAGATGGGGTAAGGTTTGTACAAACAGGGCAGCAGGCACTCTGCCTTCTATACTGCCCAGCCATCATGTAGCTGTAGAGTTTGGTACATTCATTTCAGTTCAGTTGACTTTCTTTCTGGTCTTTTCAGAAGAAGAAACTCTGTTCCATCTTCATAACCTCAAGCACAGGGACATCTAGGTCCACGGTTTTGTTTGTTCAACTAAACAAGAAGGTTCAACTCTTTCAACAGACAGAGTCCAGGTAGTCAGGCTGTTTGGTTCAGATCTTCCACCTGGCCTAACCTGCCTGGGAGTCCTGCCTCACGGACTAGAACCCAGTGGTTCTCCTAAAACTGTGAGACACAAAAGTGTACTGCAGTTTATCTTTTCTCCATTGACAAACAAAAACAAGCTTTCTTAAATTTCCTAGGTAGCCTGGCTAATTTTCCATTGCTGCAACATCACTAACTGGGTACTTGGTAAAGAAGAGGTATTTGAGCACTTCCTGGCACTGAGGCTGGGGAGTTCAAGAGTAGGACATTGGCATTTCTGGTAGGAGCTTTCTGTTGTGTCACAGCATGGCAGAGGGAGTCCCATGACAAAACTGAGCAAACATGCTGGCTTGGATATTCCCTTTCCTTAAATGATCCCCAACATTGTTATGGGTCCTCTATTCCCTCATGACATCATCTTGTTCTTTAAAAGCCCTGTCTCTAAATATTATTTCACAATGGGTTTGGGTACAGTTGATAATGCCTAACACAGACATACATTGCAATAATGATAGACCATTCAAAAATTATGTTGGAAAAACTGGATAGCCACATGCAAAAGAATGAAATTAGTACTGCTCATCCTACACAAAAGCCAATTCAAAATGTATGAGAGATCTTAATGTAAGACTTGAAACTCTGAAACTTCTAGAAAAAAAAGCATAGACAAACACTTTAAGATATACACATAGGTAATGAATTTGTAAAAAGGACTTCAAACAAACAAACAAAAACCAAAAAATATAGTAGAAGGAATGGGCTGCATCCCGCCACACGGGTAGCTTAACCCCTGAAATAATCACAGAGAAACTGTATTTATTTAAACACTGCCTGGCCCATTATTTCTAGCCTATTATTGGCCAACTCTCACATCCTGATCTAACCCATCTCTACCAATCCGTGTAACACCATGAGGTCATGGCTTACTGGGAAGGATTCTAACCATCGTCCATCTTGGGTAGGAGAACCACGACATCTGCCTGTCTCTGCTTTCTTCCTCCCAGAATTCTGTTCTGTCTTCTCTGCCCACCTAAGGGCAGTTTCTTTATTCAACCAATGAAAGCAACAAATAGACAGAAGAACCTCCTATATTATATCCCCCTTTTTTTTTTCTGTTTAAACAAAAAAGAAAGGCTTTAACATAGTAAAATTACATATAACAGGTATCAAACAAGAATTACAGTTACAATATTTAGATATAGTTTATCTCTTACCTTAACAAAGGAAAACTGTAACTATCTATCTATTCTTTAACTCCATCAAAGACTCCAGAAGGATATAATATTACCTAAGTAAACAAGAAGTAAGCAACTTCCAAATCTCTAGAAATGACAGAGACATCTTGCTTCCTGGACAGTCACCCAAAGTTTTTCTATACTATTGGGGCATCCATATTCAGCCTACAGGCCTATAGTATCCAGCTGGCATTTCCATGAAGCAGGAAATTTTAAAGACAGTTCAGTCACTTTCTTCTGTATCCTGCAGAATATCTCACAGACTCTTTCATGAAAGAAGAACCCCGAAGGACCATCTCACTTTTAGGCAAGTTTAGCAGTCCTCTCTCTGCGGATTCTTCATGTCCAGTTTATGCAACAGTTTAGGCAAGAGCAGTTTCTTGCCCAAATGGCTAACCAACCCCATAAGGAGCCTCTTTGGTGCCCATCTTCCTCTTGAAGTAGCTGGTGCTGCCAGGAGCAGATGTGTCTCACTGTCATAAAAAAAGCCCTAAGTTATTAAAACATCTTAAATGCCATATTCTGTAGTCTTTGATATGAAGAATGTCTATTTGAAATATATCTATGTACATCTAGAAGAACTAACATGACTACAAAATTGACTATTATAGATGATTATCCATTTACAATCTATATTTCCAAATTACGCAGTACATTTTTAAATGAACTATACAATCACAATACCTTAATCAAGATCAGAAGTACATATACATATAACACGATTGACCTTAAATTTATATCAATAAAGCAAAATCCATACCAATAGAAATTATTCATATCTATATCATATCCCCATTTAAGTATAAAAGAACATTTATAAACAATATTTGGGAATATGAGCACAGTTATTTCTCTCCAAACTGTTTCATGCTGTATGTTAATTAGGTCTTTTATGGTATATCCTGTTTGTTAGGTTCATCTCAGTCAGCAGTTTAGCAAAGTAATATTTTAAGGGTGTTTACAGCAACTCTTTAGGAGGGCATGGTCTGTCATACCACATTGGTCTAGGAGCAACCCACAGGGTCTCATCTTCTGTGAAAACAAAAGAAGAACCTCTTTTCCAAAGCATCATATCCTTAGACCAAAATTCTGAAGTCATAATACCTTTAGAATATCCATGCTGGTTCAGCTTGGCAGCCCATATAATGAGATGTCTTTCTGTACTTAGCTCCTTTACAGTCAAAAATTTAAAGAAAACACAATAATACATATACTCCAGTGATGGAGGAAGGTCATTGGTTAATAAAGAAACTGTCTTGGCCCATTTGATAGGCCAGCCCTTAGGTAGGTAGAGTAGACAAAACAGAATGCTGGGAGGAAGAGGGAAGTGAGACAATTGCCATGCCTCTCCTCTCTGGGTCAGACGCATTGAAGCTCCAGCCCAAGATGGACATACACTAGAATCTTCCTGGTAAGACACCACCTTGTGGTGCTACACAGATTATTAGATATGGGTTAAAGCAAGATATGAGAGTTATCCAGTAAGAGACTAGAGCTAATGGGCTAAGCAGTGTTTAAACGAATACAATTTGTGTGTTGTTATTTTGGGTGCAAAGCTAGCCATGTGGGAGCCAAGGAGTACGAAAAGCAGGCCTGCAGCTCCATCTACACTCCAGACTCTGTGAATTTTCTATTTTTAATTGGCTTTTTTTCTTTATTTTTTAATCTATGACTATCTGTACTTTGTCTCTTTTAAGACTTTTTTTTTTTTTTTAAAAAAAACAATTGTTTTGAGACAGGGTTTTTTATGGCTTTGGAGCCTGTTCTGGATCTAGCTCTTGTAGACCACAAGACATTGCCCTAAGACCTGACAAATGAAATTGTGTGAAAATAGAAAGCTCCTACACAGCAAAGGAAAGAAGCAGAATGAAGAGGGTCTGCAGAATGAGAGAAAATATTTGCCAATTATAGATCTCATAGAGAACTGGAAGCCAGAATTTACAAAGAACTCTGAATATTAAATACCGTAAGCCAAAACCATCCATTCCCTAAGTGGTCTAATGAAAATGAAGAAAAGCAAACAGCTAATAGACATTTGAAAAAAAATGTGCAACATCCTTAGACATGTTACATGCATGAGAGCCACTCTGAGATTCTACCTCACTGCAGTCAGAATGACTGTCATTAGGAACACACTGGATAACAGATGCTGGAGACGATGTGGAGAGAGGGGAAACCTTAAATACTTCCGGTGAGAGTCTGAGCTATGCAGCCACTGTCTAAGTCAGTATGGAGGTTCCTCAAAGAGATAAAAATAGAGCCTAGCCTTGGTATGTGATAGAATATATACACCAACTATATACACCAACATGCACACAATGGACGGGGAAGGGGACTATGAGAGGGGGAAGAGGTCTAGGGTAGTTTGGAATGCAATCGTCATTCAAACTGAAAAGAGAGCTATTTAGGGGGAGAAAGGGCAATGTAGAGGATGAATGAGAATAAAGAGATACTACACGTTTATAGCTGACAATACCGTGGTGAAATCTGCTTCTTTGTATACTATTAACAAATAAATTTTTAAATGTTTCTGACATAAGCATCTAGGGGACAGGTCCAAATCACAGCAATATCATTTTGTAAAGAGAAATTTAGGTGTTCCTGTGAGCTTCTACACCAGCTCTGCTGTATCACAACCTCTTCACAGAGATGGCCTGAGACCTCTGAGGTAAGTGACACAAATCTGAATCCTTTCTGGTTGTCAGGTGCTGCGGTCACAGCGGAAAAATGTCTGACAAATACGTAAAGCTTAAGTAAAAAAAAAAAAGTGTTCAGCACTTAAGAATTATCAAAAACTACTAGCTGTTTTGTTTGTTTTTTTTCTGATACTTTTCATGGCTTTCCAGACTCTGTCCTCAATGTTTCTGCTCGAATGTGTATGTCACCACCCAGGTTTTGCAAGTGTGCTCTTCTAGATTGCTCAGTCTTCCTCACACTGTACCAAGATATTTTTGCCTCTGTACTTGAACACATGCAAATATTTACACCTGACTCTTTACTTACCCAAGGCTAGAACAGTCATTCAGAAAAAAAACATTATGGGAAATTCTAGAACAAAGAAATAGTGAAATAATCCCCACACTCTTCCCACTCAGCTTCAACAATGATCACTATGCTCCTGGACCTCTTGACCTTTGCCCTGGGAAGGACCTTTGGGAAACAGACTCCAGCCTTTGTACCACATCATTCATGAGTGTTTCAGCACACAATTCTAAGTATAAGAAAATGCAGTTTAATATCAAAGATCTAATCAATGTTTAGGGGTCCTCTGTTGTTTTGCAAATGTCTTGCCACCTACCCAAAGCATAGTTCAAAGTCTACTTGTATTTGGTTGATGTGCCTCTTAAACTTGTCCCGACAATTTATTTCCTAAAGAAACTGGATCATTTGTCCTTAGACCTTTCTATGTCCAGGATTTTTTGTTTATTGTGTTCCTGCTAGTATGCTTTAACATGTTCTTTTGTGCTTTATATGCCCCTTAAACGAACAGGTCCATAGGCTCCATCAGAACCAGGTTAGAAAAACTTGGTGAGACTCCTTCATCGGTGCCGTTAAAAAACCTGCCTAAGCCCATGAAGCAGTTCTCCATGTGCAAAGGTATGACTCACACCTTCCACCAAGGGTACATGTTTCTCTTTTAGTTCTGCTTTACCGTTTGGTGTTTTTGTGAATCACATTTTGCCAGTAGCAGGGTCTTGTAGGCTTGAGTCCCCCTTTTCCCACCATGATGACTAATTTAGGCTGGATTGACGGATTGATGTCTGGATTAGCAAATTAATGGCTGGATTAATGAATTGATGGCTGGATTAGAAGATTGATGGCTGGATTAGCGGATTCCCACACAGTGGTTACAGTATTACTTGTGGCACAGCATCTGAGTGAGTAGTCTGAGAAAGGAAAAAGCACCCTCTCTTGAGGGGGTCGCGCATCACCAGATCTACCAAATGGAGCAAAAGTGCCAAAGGGCAAAGTTTCTTTTGGAACGATGACACTCCTCCTCCTGTCAGGAGGCCTTAGAACTCCAGGGTCTCTGGCATTTGAACCTTAAGGTTTGCATTAGTGGATCCCCTATTTTCTTACATCATTGGCTTGGGATTGGAAGTTCTGTTATAGGATTCCCCAGTTATTCATCTTTCCTTGGCATTTTTCAGCTTCTACAACTATGTCATCTAAGGTATCTAGTCTATCCCTTATTACCTCTCTCTACACATCCATCCTCTTGGGCTTGTCTCTCTGGAGAACTCAAACCACATCTTTCTATGTGGAAATCTACTTTATAACCATCTTTCTCCATCACCCCAAGTTTGCAGATCCAGAACCTGGGTTCCAATAACAAACCGCAATAAAGATGTACTGGTCATTTGGGCACGTCTATTCAGAGTGTGGCCTGGGCCAGGCACCCACTAAGTCTGTGGCACAAGGTATTCCCCTAACTTCCTGAAGATCTTACTGTGAAGCCCCCTCACTCTTCCCGCTGTCAAGATGAGAACTTGGATGTGGAGGAGATGACTCTCGTTCAAAGCAAAGATTAAGTTTATTTTTTCAAATTTAACTTCTTCATTGATTTTTTTTGGGGAGTTTCACATCATGCATCCCAATTTCACTCACATCCTGGTCCCCCCATATCCTCTCCTCATCTCTGCAGCATCCCCACAAAAGAAAACAAAGTAAGCAAGCAAACAAACAAAAACAAGAACAAACAAAACAAAAAAGCAAACCAAAACTAAAACAACAACAACAAAAACCCTCTTCTGGTCTTCTTTTCTGCCTCTCCAACACTTCTTCCTTCATCTTGGTGGCATAGGGAGCTTTTGTCCAATCAGCTTTACCAGCAATGTTCATTGCGATGAGGTGCTGGTCTGGTTCCAGGCCCCTGGTTTCTGGTCCCCCGTCATCACTGGAGTTCTCCTGAGGATGGAGTCTTTTTGCCAGTGTTTGTTCCCCAGTGTTGAAAACTTGTCCACAGAAAGTGACCTCACCTTGAAAAAGCCTTCCTTTCTTTCTTTGGTAGTCTCCCTTGATGGTCCCTCGGGTACCAGGTGCTAGACTACCTATGTGTTAATAGTGACTTGCTGTTAACGGGTGAAGAGATTAAGAATTCTGGTTTGAACTTAAAATGCCTTGAGAATTAATAGCAAGGTGTGTGTGTGTGTGTGTGTGTGTGTGTGTGTGTGTGTAGGAAAGGTATTTACGAACAGCAGTTAACAGAGAAAACCCATGCGTTCTGGAGTTTAATCCTGCAGGTGGAGACTTCTGAGAGTCACCATCTCTGTCCCCCACTGGTCTCATAATAAAACATGCAGCATACATGAACGGATTGAGGATAGTGCCCAGCACATAGTAGGTACACAGCAAATGTTAACGTGCAGTCACGGTGTGTGGCCTTCAGTATCTAGTGCTGAGTCTCGCCAGAAGCATCAAAAGCTTAAAACTGATTTCTGTCCCACACTGTGAAAAGGCCATTTCTTTTTTTTTTCTTGAACTATTTATTTTTTGTTTTCCCTTTTTCTCAGAGAGGAATTAGAAAGATGCTGCCGCCCACCCATCCCTCCCCACCACACACATTTTAATTAAGGTATCTTTCCAGAAGGAATGCTTTAATCCGAAGTGATCACTTTGATACCGAAAGAGACACATTTGGAGGCTACTTGGCGACGGGGAATTAAAGACAAAGAAGCTGAATAAATAGCAAGCAAAATGTTAATGTTTTGGCTTTGTGGTGTCTGCATCTGAGAGCACTCCGCGCGCGGATGCTTTGGCGGGCTCCCTCCTGCAAGCCTCCAGTGGCTCCTTTTGTGTGCGCGGGAGCCCTGGCTGCCGGTTGCCGCGCGGCCCCTAGAGGTCAGTCTGATCCAGGGATTGTCCGAACCGAGCTGGCCATGCCAGCAGCTGCTGAGGCCGGGAACACTGCTGCAGCCAGGAGCTGAGCCGCTCCAGCACCCACGACACCCACGCCCGCCAGAAGGCCTCTTCTTTCTGAAGATAGGTCTGCCAAAGTCAGAAGAGAGAGTTTTCCCGCAGACGGAGATTAACTTTGTTATCGCGTGGATGGCTTTGTTTTCTATGAAAACGCTTCTCATTTTGTTGTGTTCAGTTTACTACAGGCAAGAGTTGGTAACAGCATGGGAAGCTGAGAGTTTGGGTACCCTTTAACCAGCCCTTCATCTTACGAAGCACCCGAGGCTCATATAAGGGACAAGCAAACCCAGCCTCGTGCTGGAGTTCTTGTTAAGGCTGATCTCACTGTTCTCTCAAAAAACAACACCAAGATAGACTAATGTCTTTAAGGGCTTTGAATGGGTGTAAGAATTAGTATTTCGTGGGCAACCTCACTTAGTGTTAAGGAAAGGCTATCCAGGAGCACTTGTTAAATCATGGTAAGGGTGATTTTACTGGCGACTCTTACAGCAAGTGTGGGGACATGGTAACCCCGTCCTGCACTCTGACAGAGAGAGTGGCCGCCACTGGGAGCACAGCACCTGCATATGAGCCGTACATCAAGGAGGATGGGGTCCACAGGTAGAAAACCACTATGAGGAAGAATCAGGAAGGAGGGGATTCGGGTTAATACTTCAAGGAATGTTCAAGGCAGAAGTAAACCAGCTGTTACCTGGGAGAAGGTGAAGTCTGAGGATACTAGTTAGCTATCATGGGGGGGGATTAGGTATCAGGGTGCCATGTTGAGTTCTTGCCAGGCTAACGTGGCAGGGTCCTAACTATCTGTGGACATCACAGATACACCTAGAAGAGGCGTTCTTGCCAGTGGTTGAGCTGGTGGGGTCAGAGGCAGATTGTCTGTATTGGACAGGAGGTGGAGGAGGCCAAGCATCCCCACGACTGGGCAGATGGTGTGACTGCCTGGTATCGCACGGTTGACTCATCTGTGAGCTGAGAAGGCAGTGAGCACTCCACAAGTGACCGAAATTGTGACCCGAACTATTGATAGGGAGATCTTTGTGCACGCAGAGAAAGGCACAAACTCTCTTTTACATCCCCGGTAGCCCAACCTTTCTAGCTTTGTATTCACATGAGCGTACGTTATTGTTTAGATTCTGTATATGAGAGATAGCATGCAGTTTGTGTAGACATTAGTGTGTGATGTTTTCTTATTTATTTCCATGGTATTTATAATAAAGTTTATTAAAATAATAACTAAATATGTTTTATGAGGTCCCACTGCTCTTTCCCGAACTCCGAACACAACATCCTAGCAAAGCTGAGGGTGTGTCACATTGGAGACAGAAACAGGACGCGGCAGCTGGGGGCTGCAGAAGAAAATGCTGCTCCACAACGTGCTCCAAGGAGGAAGCCCCAGAATTTAGTAGTTCCCCCAAGCTCAGCTCCTAAAGACAGAGGATTTTCACTAGGATGTGGACTCGTTTATTTCTTTGTTAATTGGTCAGACTCAGGTAATCCGGCCTCAGCTTCTCTGAGGACAGAGGTTTCACCTCACACTTTCTCATGCAGATATTAATGAAAGCACTTCCCTCTGCTGAAGTTTGTTGAACAAAACACTCATGGCAATGCCCTTCCATCCTTTCCCCACTAACTGGTGTTTTGCTGCAGACTCCATATTAGATAAGCAGTCAGAGTAGGCACCCAGTACCAAGCACTGCTGTATGGCTTTTCTCTCTTCTTTCCTTCAACTTTTCTGTGTCTGTAGCTTGTGACGATTTTGCCATGTGCTCATCCCTCTCCTTGCTACTTACTCTGCCTCCAGAAGAGAGCTGGCACTAAACCCCCTTTCCTCTACTTTTTCTCTTTCTCTGCTCTTCAGTTTTTCCTTCTGGCATCATTTTCAGATCCATCACTCTGCTGCTCACTGTTGTTTCTAGATCTGCTCGAGTTTATAGAAACCTCCATTACCTCTTAGACTTTGGTGCCATTTTCTCCAAGTTCTAACTCTTCTATTTTCTTACCAGAGGGTATGGCATTGTCCTTAGCACATTCTAGGGATGCCTTAGCAGTATTGATGGGCACATTTTTCTCTAGAGTAGTAGAACACGCAGACAAATGCTCCCAAAGTCTTCGCCATAGCCGTCCTTTGAGCCCTATGCTGGTCTTAACTGGCCAACTGTTTGCATCTTCAAACTGCATTCTGTGTTTATCTTACTGCACCAATTCCATCTTATAGTTTTGCAGGCTCTTTCTCTGGCCAGACTGTGAATTCCTTGAGATAAAAGACTACATCTCCCAGCACTATAATCCACCCTCCGTCATAGAGCCCAGCGTTTCAGAGGAGCATAACAAATACTTGAGGAGGAAGAGACTGAGAAGATGAAGAGCCTTTAAACTGATATTTCTTATTCATGATTACTCACAACATTATCTACATTATATAATTATAATTATACACATGTATATAATATGTATATAATTATGTGCATGTAAAAATGTGAAAACATCTCATGTTTCATCTCAAGTAGGTAACATCTGAGACAGATGTATAGCTCAACTAGATATTATTCTTTATAAAGGCTAAAATATTCTGATTACAGTGACCACACTAACTTGATAATGTATGATCAATGTATCTCTCTCTCTCTCTCTCTCTCTCTCTCTCTCTCTCTCTCTCTCTCTCACACACACACACACACACACACACACACACACACACACACATTATTTTGCTTATATCTAGGTTAAATTTTTGGTTCTTGGCCACAAGAATTTCAGACAGTTTGTACAATGCAGGGTTAAAATCAAGACGTGGAGCAACCCAGGATATTCCTGAGGACCAAATGCACCAGCTACATGCAGGCCAGGGGTGAGCGCTGAACTGTTTCTTTAGGAAAAGAGCCTAATCTCTCAGTGTGCCTGGCGCTGCCAGGGAACTGCACATAGACTAGTGCTGCATGCTTGGGCTGTGCTACAGCACAGGAGAATCCATCAAAGCCTTCAGCAAAGCGCCCGACTCACCATGAGCTTAGAGTGCTAACTCCTCCATGATTGCTTTTATTTGGATAGCTAGGAGCCCACTCAATTGGATTAGTACCCAGCAAATTGTGCATTCATCCCGTCAAGTTGGTTTTGATTTTTAAAATTAGTTTAGCCGATTCGGTGTGCCTTCGCCAAAGACTGTGGTTGGCTCCATTTTTATCGTAGCAACCTTTTCTGTTTACTTGTTTGTTTTATTTCTTTGCCTGGAAAAGACAAAGACCTGAGTGTGTTTCTTGTGTGCAGATGTGCGTGTTTGTTTAAGCTGGTGTCACAGGCCTGGGATGAGAACGAGGTAGAATGGCCAGCAAAGAACCCTGTAAACACAGGTCAGGCCAATTCAAAGAAAGCATGCTGGCTGTGTCTTCTGTGTCTGAATGGGTCGGGAAAACTAAACATATAGAGTTTTCCCCATCTACCTACCCATGAGGTATTTTAAGCAGAAGATATAAGGTGGAGCCTTCAGTGTGGTTACAGAGGTTAAGAAATCTAAAATCCGTTGTTTACTGAGGAGATGGTGATGTTTCTGCATGACTTGATCTTCTGAACTTTTTTGCAGGCATCATTTTGCTGGTACAGTTGAAAATGTGTCTCAACATCCACATTTGTCATTAGGGATGGTTCCTGGAGGTTGTTACCAGGGACCAGTCTTGACCTGGCCTTGAACTAGATTTTCAAAAACTTGAGTTCATGGTATTGATATTATTTACTCCTTAAACATTCTTATAAATTAGATGTGATCATTCTAACTTTCCAGAAGGCTGAGGAGTTGCTTGAAGTCACATAATAGGCAAGTGGCAAAACAAGGTCTGTCTGCTCAATGCTGACCTTACGGTTTTAAAGTTATACCATATGAGGACCTGTGTCATGCATCTTCTTTTACATGTTTTCTTTGGCCATTTCTGCTCATTGCAGTGAATCATGGAGATGACAGAGACAATCCTTTAAAAGGAGAGAGACACATTTTGGCTCTAGCATTAGAGGTTTCAGCCTTTGGTTTATTGTTGCCCGAGAAAAGTATCTCACCACTGGGGAAGCACAGGCGGTAGAAAGTCCTCATGGGCAGTGAAAAGGAGAGGAAAAAGAGGCTGGTAGCTTTTCATCAGCATGAACTCACTTCCTTGCACCAAACCTCAGATCCTAACTGGCCCATCACTTTCCAGCAGTGCCCCAGGCTAGAGACCAAGCCTTTACTATACAAGCTTTTGGGGGACATTCAAGAACAAAGGCGTAGCATACTTCCAGGAATAAATTACAAAGTCTGATAATGTTGGGAACAAACCCTTGGCTTAGGCCTATGTGACAGGGATGAGAGTGGCCACTAAGGCTCTTTGTTTTCAACATGACAAAACAGTTCTGACTCATCCCGTGGAAGCTCTTTGTGCCCGTGTGACTTGTCTGGGTCAAAGAACTGTGAGCAGCGATGGGATGTTCTCCAGGAGCAGAGAACATAACAAGAGTCAGCCCCCTGACCTCCCAGGTTCCTTCCACACATTTGACTGTCAGCGATGGTATGAATATGGAAGTTCCAGCAGATTGGATCCCTGAGCAAGGACACATGGATCAGATGTTGCAGTTGACCCACAGAAGACAGACCAGGAGTAAGAAAGAACCTTAATTAAGAAACAGCTTGTAAGCCACATACTTCTGGGGGATTTTTGTTATCTTAATCTGTTTTGGTTGACACATCACGAGATAAATCCACACCAATTCTTTGACGACCTTTGGGTAACCATCCAAAGACCTTTAGTGCTGTGGCCTTGCCCTCAATTTGTCTTTTTGGAGAACTCCACTGAGATGCCAGGGTGGCATGTGTGCTAGTTTAGACTTTTATTAAAAGGCACCATGAAGGATTGTGGTGGTGTGTCTGAATCTCAAGGCTGGAGACATAGAGGCAGTTGGATCTTTGGGGTTCACTGAGCGAACCAACCAGGCCTAGCTGGCAAGCCTCAGGCCCTCGCGATAGACACCGTCTCAGAGAACAAGGTGAGTAGTGCCTGAGGAGTGACATCCACGGTTGACCTGTAGTCTCTATATGCATACATACAGTAAGCATGTATACCTGAATATATCCACGCACCCCTCACACAAATGCTCATGTGTATGCATCTTCTCCCCTTTTCACTCCACATGTACACAAAGTACCAGCAGTACTATTTTGTGTTACACGATCACGGACAGTTTATTGGAATGTATTTTTTTAAATCTTCAATGAGTGCTTTCTTGAGGTACTGCGTCCAACATGACAAGGTCCTGGAAGCCTGACTAAGGTGGTGACGGAATGAAGGAAGGACAGCAACTCTGAAGAGATGACAAATACATACACAGAAAAGTGGGCTGCGCACACTCAGATGAAGTAGCATCAGCTACCTTAATAACTGGGAACTTCAGTGTGTTCAGTGTTTATTACATACAGCACAGGGGAAGGAGTTCGCTAGTCCCAGCAGGAAGCCTCAGGATGCAGTCATCTGGAGAAGGAAGCTTCAGTTGCTAGTTTTTGTACATACTGGTCAATCCTTTGTAAACACTAGTACCAGAGGAAGGCTTTGCTGATTTCCCATGGATCTGAGGCCTGAGTCCTTGACATGACTGTGGCTATGTCAGCGATGCACATTGACTCAGGACCCCATTTGCTCTCTTCCTTGGCTACCCGCACCTAGGAGCTTGGTTGTTTGTAGGCTAAAATCCTTTAGTATTAACTTGCATTTTCTCAGTGAGTCGATGGTAAGGTACATTGACACTGTATATACTTTCAGATTCTTATTTCTGCCCCCCCATTAACTTGAAGATTTTCTGATTGTTTCCAGGTCTAATCTCTACCATCTTAGCACACAGGTGTCAGGAGGGTGGGATATATCCGCAGTGTAACTACCACCGGAATCCCCGACACTCAGCGTCTCCCTTTAATTCTTTAAGCACCCAGACTCTGGTCTTTCTGGAATGCCGAAGAAGGCTAGAGCTGGTGCTAGAAGAGAGGACATCACCAGAGCCCAGCACACTTCTAAGTCTATGTCTGTCGTAGTCGGCTTCTTCGAGCGTCTCTCCCATTTTAGCTTCTCCTGTGGAGAACTGGGTGGGCGAGAGCAGCAGCAGCGGCAGCAGCTGCAACTCTGACCTCTGAGTTCTCCTGGGAGCAGGCGGCAGCTGGTTTGACAGCACATGCTACCCTGCAGGGAGGTTCAGACTCCTGACTCCTTCCAACCTTGAAGAAGGTCACCGCACAAGGAAATGCCAGCAAGACACTCCTGCTGAATACCGGGTGACTATATCAAATGTGCCTCTAGCGGGAGTCCCGTGCCCTCAGAGGTGGGGCTCGGGGCAAAGGGAAGTCAGTTAGCTGCCACATCTGTATCACTTCTGCTCCCCCGCATATCACTGGAGGGTCTGGACTGCAGGGGCCTCTCCAAGCTGGGTGATTTAAAGGATTTTTAGATGGAAACATTCATAAGAGTGGGGTAGGATATAGGAAGTTTTCAAAGGGCACTCGGTACTCTGGGGTGTTAAAGACTCTGTCACTGCTTGTCTGGAAGCAACAAGTAAAAAGATCAATGATCAGAACTGGGAATAGAGAGGGCTCCGTTGCGAGAACTATAGGCTTTTACTTGATGTAAATAGCCTATTGTGGCCATATGGGCCTAAGGAAAATTAAAAGCACCATGACCCCATTCTTCTACCTTTCTCAGCACTGTTGCTGAGGCCACCCACTGTGAAAAGGCAATTGGAAAGGCCAGAAGAGAACTCACGGAAGCAGTGTGCACTAGCGAGAATCCCAGAGAGTGCTGTGAGTTAGTTTCAGGGATGGGCGGTGCATAAATTAAACGGAACAATGACCGATATATATCGTCATTCAAGACCAAGAGTTCAAAAACATATGTGACTTAAAGCCGTAATCAGAATTTGGAGCTTCACTTTATAGGGGAACAAGTGGAGAAAAGAGACATGGGAAAACAGCGAGAGCAGAAAGACATGGAGAACAGACAGTGTGTATGTGGAGACAATTCACTTTTGTGAAAGTGTCTGCACTAATAAGAGCTAATCTTTCCTGTATCCTAGAGAGTGGATTTCTGTTGAATTTGGTTGTGCTCTTTGGGTAGGTAAGGGGCCTAGGAACTCAGTGGCTTCTGCTCGGAATGACTCATTCCACAGCGGTATATACTGGATCACTCCATCTTAAGAAGCTGGCACAGCCTGCGGGGAATTGTTGAAGGTCCAGGTTTGAGGGACCGAGAGAAGAGATCAAATGGGGCTGTGGGGACATCTGTGAGGATGCTGGATGGGTGACATCTCCATGCTCCTCTGTCCAGAGAGAGTAGGCTGAATCTTTGGTTTCCAGGAGGTGCTGGCCTGAGCCACCCACGGCCTCAGTGCAGAGCTTTCGTGTAGCCCATTGGATCTGGTTCAGAGCCTTCTGCATTCTAGGTAGTCACTTCTTTCTATCTCGCAAGCTCAGAATATTGTTCTGCTTCTTGGACACATTTTCGGTGGAGTGAAGAATTGTAGGACAGAGAGTCAGGGGCCTTGTTTTCCTGAGAGCGAGGGCCACCCTCAGGGTGACTGTCTGAGTACTCTAAGGAAAAGATTCTCCGAACAATGCTAAAAGTTTTTTTAGAGATTCAAGAAAGTGAACTTCCCAGGTGTGCGCATGAGTTTTCCAGATGGGAGGAAGGGTGAACCAGACACAGTGAAAGGATTTCCATTGTTAGATGCCTCTTGTTTGTCTATGAAACTCTCATGAGGGAGCTATACTGAGCCATGAATACTAAAAACACTGGTGTGTTTTTCCATGTGTGAAAACGTTACCCTTTGAAAAATCCAGGGCCCACCCTGGGCCACACATGTCGGCTCCGGAGCTCAGCTGTTCTCAGCTTTTCACCTGCACCAACAGCCAAAGCAAAAGTGGTTCAGCACAGACACCGTCTAAAATGGCTGTGTTAAAAATACCAGCCCAGCTTCACGGATTTCTGGAGCTGTCAGCGGTGTCTTCACTTCTTCGCTCTGGTGAGGAAGGTGAGTCCTGGAGAAGGGCACACGCCAGTTAAAAGTGTTGTGACCGGATGATGCGCCAGCTTAGAACCCCCATGCTGTAAGCCTTTGAGCCAGCAGCTTAGCCTCTCAGCCCTGAAGTCCCCACTGTCTGAGGCTGGGGGGCAACAGAGTGAGAAAGTGCTGGCTGCTCCCTCTGGAGGCTCCATGGCTCCATCTCACAAAAGGGTCTATGTGTGGAGAAGAGAAGATCTGTCCTTGGGGAAGAGGAGCCCCCTAAATGCTGAGGAGGAAAGTCTGTGGTGGCCTGAGGGGCAGTGTTCAAAGAACAGCCGAGGTTTGGGCCTGGAATCCCACATCCCCAGCTCAGGACATGGTCAATAGTCTTGGTTTCTGTTTAGTTTAAAAAGTCTGGTACTTTTCAACATTCTTTAAAGCTAATTATGACTCAACTCAATCAACTGTCAGTGAACTTAAGTCATGATCAAACTTGTGGGCCTTCCTCATTGAATGTATTTACTTTTTGATTCAGGCAAATATTTACAAAAGTAAAGTGTAAGGTACCCCTTAGTCCCTGCTAATGATCTCAGCTGCCTACCAGTAGCCCACCAGCCTACCAGCCCACCAGCCCAATAGCCCACCAGCCCATTATTCTAATGTTAAACACAGAGTATCCTTAGCCAAACTGCGTTCACAAACCCAAGCCTAATAAGGTCGTCTAGGAGACACAGGCCTTCCGGAAGAGGGTGGTCATCGTCATAGAGCAGCACACCACTCTCCAACAGGCCTTTGTGATGGACTCAGAACTGCAGGAATTTCTCCCAGGGTAGTTGGTTCATGGCCAAGGCTACATGAGAGAAGGAAAGGGTTAAGAAAGAGGCCCAAGGTGAGGAC
The DNA here is from genome assembly GCF_014885135.2 of Alexandromys fortis. Classification (NCBI taxonomy): domain Eukaryota; kingdom Metazoa; phylum Chordata; class Mammalia; order Rodentia; family Cricetidae; genus Alexandromys; species Alexandromys fortis. The sequence continues at coordinate 6,329,513 of NW_026067970.1, forward strand.
CACAGGCATATACAACCTTGAGTATTTACTCCCGGGGAATGGAAACAGTTGGCAAATCACCCAGAAGTCAGAGACAAGGATTGTAAAAGCAGAAGAAAGAGGAAAACTCCTCACCATGTGTTGATTATGAATTTTAATTACTGAGTTATCTGTTTAGTCAACGGCTGGGAAAGAAATGTGGGCAGGAAGAGCTCTGCGAATGTTCCAGATGATATGGTTTTGTTTTTAGGAAATGCACAATTAGACTGTGTCTACACCACCCAAAGTAAAAGCAGATGTATCCGTCATCAGACTATTTTGATTAATGGGGAAATTTGGAACCTAAATTATCTGTTTCCATCAGCTCTGTAGATCAAATGAACTGGATCATTGCCAGATCCACATCCTTGCAATAGGGTACAGACACAACTTTTGGGGGTGATGCAGATTTGGGGACAATATCCATCATGAAGAACTGCAATGGGAGGAGAAAGCCTCACAGAGTGAGTGTGGTTTGCACCTGTCCTGAATAATGAAGAAATAGTCCATCCTGAGAGGTCATGGGCTTAGTTCACTTCCAAACCAGGTAGCTAACTCAGCCAGCCATAAACTCAGGTTTGGAGCCACGCTCTTCACACTCTTCCCTGGAGTTGCTGTCCAGTTGGGGCAGCAGTGGTCCTCATGATGCTCATTTGTGTTGACAGGGCTAAGTGACTGGGTGGGAGCAGAAGAGTTATAGAAGTGGGAAAATTCTCTCATGATTGCTTATTCTAGAGAGAGGGCCAGGGGTATTAAAACTACTTCCACTATTTGGTTGACCAGGCCACTCTTCTTTCTCGATATGGCAGGGAATGCTGTCTGTTCTCTGAAGGTTTCAAGGAACCAATCCTCACTTTCTCTTTCTCTCTCCTCTTCATCTCCTTTGCCTCTCCCCCCTTCTCTGGAACATACTTACTTGTGTGCATGCACAACTAGAGTTACTTGTAGACTCTGATGCCAGTTATTTGCTTGCATGCCAAGACTACTTTTAGAGTACTCATGTAAGGTGTCAAGCTGTCATTGAGAGAAGAAAATGATAAATAGGTTATAGAGAATAATGTTTCACCAAGGGGAAAAAAAGACTTTTTAAGGCAAAGCCTTCTTGCAATATGTGCCTTTTCAAGTTAACTGGTATTTTTGTCAAAAACCAAGTGGGTCCAATTATATAAAGAAGGAGAAAAGTATTAGAAATCAGTAAGGATGATGGATGCGACAGAAGTGGTTGTACTGATCAGGCATCCATGGGTGAATGGATGTGCAGATTGGGGGATATATACAGTAGGGCAGCATACAGTCATTGGGAGGATTAGAATACCAGTGCATGCTACAACTGATAGACAGATTTTGAAAACATGAAATGAGACAATCCGGACACAAAATGGTATCTACTATGTGATTCCATTTATATGAAATGTCCATAGGGTCAGAAATCAGGCTGGTGGCTCCCGAGGGCAAATGGGAGCAGGAAATGGAAAGCTACTTCTCTACAGAGTTTTGGGTTTTCTACTAGAGTGACATTGGTTAATGGCATTGTGGCTATACTACATGCCATAGAACTACACACCTTAAATCGTTAACTTTCTGTTATAGCTGATGTTGTATTTTAAGAAAACAATGTTGGAAAAGCAAGCGTGTCTGAGTCAGGCTACTCCTCCATCGATTCTCCTTCCTAAATGACAAGGTAGGGGATTAGGACAATTTTGGGGTTGTTTTCTTTAGGTAAACAAGACCAGTGATCTAAAGGACCTTGGCAACGATGCCCTCCCATCCTTTCTTTGTGGAAATCAGAAGTGATACAATTTTGAAAGTCAAGGACAGATCTGGATTGGTTGATCCAAGTTGCTTGAGTCCTAAACTGATATGTCTCTAAAGAAGGTGACACCGCATTCCGAGATACTTATGATTCAGGACTCAGAAGTTCCCTAAAGGTCATGTGCTGGAAGCTTTGTCAGTAGCCTCTGGTGCTACTGGGAGGGGGCAGAATCTTTATGAAGTAATGCCTAGATGAAGGACAGCAGCTCACCAGGAGAACTCTTGATATTGGGGTCTTGGCTCATCTTTTTTCTTTGCTTGTTGGCTGCCGTGAGGTAAGTAGCTTTTCTTTATCTCTGCCCCCTCTCATGACATTCCACCTTGCCTCTGTCCCAGCTGATGGAGCCACCTTATTGTACTTAAAACATATAGAACTGTAAGCCAAAATAAAATTTTCCTCTTAAAATTTTTCTTGCTTCGACTTATTTACATATTGTGTGTGTGTGTGTGTGTGTGTGTGTGCCATTACACATATTTATTTATGTGGCGAACAGAGGAGAACTTGCAGGAGTTGGTTGTTGCCTTCTACCATGTGGATCCTGGGGATTAAACCAAGGCAGTTGACTTGGAAGTGTCTTTGCCTGCTGAGCCACTTTCTGGCTTCTCTTTCCTCCTTATAAGTTGTTGGATTTATTGTAAGCACTCGCTACACAGATCAGAATCTGATGAACATGTTTACTCAATAATTTTGGTTATGTTTTGAACCAACACAGCAGTAGTTGTAATATTATATATGTAATGTATCTTAAAGCATCACAGTATTCATGATATGTACATAAATGTTATTCATTAATTAAAAGTATAAAATTAATATACAATAAATTGATAATAATATAGTTTATTGTGCATTTATTAGGTGTCAGATAAGTAAAGAAATACTTTCCTTGGTCTCCAAGCCTATGAGGTCAGTGAGGACACTGGGCCCAGGTAAATTAAATAATTTTTTTCAGAGGTTTATAGGGTTGGTGTTGGGATTAACCACCACTAGTGGTTACAGTGTTCTTAACTACCACATCTCTTACCTGGGCTCAAGACCTTTGGGGTTTATACACTAGTAAAATTTCCAGAAACCAACATAAAGTAGCTATATTTTCTTTGTATTCTACTGATTCCATGGTTCTGGTAGGGTGTAGTAGGGCTGATTTCTATTTTATCACTTACTTGTTACTTAATGTTAATCATCCCTGCTGTGCTCTACCAGAATCTTGGAATCAATAGGATACATTTTTACAACCTCCTACAGTGTGAAATGGTTGAGGAGTATCTAACAATGTGTTCCACATCCTTAGTAATCAGGGAAATGCACATTAAAACTCCTTTGATACTTTATCCGGGGCTTCCTAAGGGACAGTTGGGGGACATAGACAATCTGATTTTCACTTGGGAAGCACATGCTATTAATTACAGTCTCTTATTTTTTTTTCTGGTAGGGAATTTGATTATGCTTTTTTCTCCTTCCTCCCTTCCTTTCTCCCTTCCTTCCTTCCTTCCTTCCTTCCTTCCTTCCTTCCTTCCTTCCTTCCTTCCTTCCTTCCTTCCTTCCTTCCTTCCTTCCTTCCTTCCTTCCTCCCTCCCTCCCTCCCTCCCTCCCTCCCTTCCTTCCTTCCTTTCTTTTTTTTTTTTTTTGAGATGTGATTTTTCAGTAACTTTGGAGCCTGTCCTGAAACTAGCTCTTGTAGACCAGGCTGGCCTTGAACTCACAGAGATCCACCTGCCTCTGCTTCCTGAGTGCTGGGATTAAAGGCATAGACTACTACATGGACCAGGCAAATTTGCTTATACCTTTATGAACTGTATTGATAATCCCATCCCAGAATCCTTTTATTAGAGTCTTTCTGTAACCACCCTGTATCAGTTAAAGTCCATCAAGAACCAGGTATTTCAGTCTATTTGGTGTTTCTATAGTAAGACACTCAAGTCTGAAGTAAGTGAGAAAGAAAAGAGGTTTGTTTCCCTCACGATTTTTAAGAATAGAAGTAAGAAATTGTGTTTTTCTGTGTGTTGAGACAATCACATGACCAGGGAGCATGTGGAACAGGGGCAAACACTGAATATGGCACATGTCAAGCACACACATGCCACTAACATGCTTGAGCGAGAATGATGCTGGAACCATCGGCAGAAGCCAGGAAGAGCCTCACTTCATGTAGGCACCAGGACCTATGACTATGGTTCTGTGTAGAGAAGTAGAACCATTTCTAAATCAAGTTCTACAAAGAGAGGAAGAGGTGTCTGTCTCTGCTGTCACATTCTTCGTTCAAGGTCTATGTTCTGTACTTTCCTTTGGTTAAACACAACTGGAAGCCAGAAAAGCAAGAATTCCCAGAGGTCAGACTCATGCTGTGTTAACAGCAGAGTAGGAAATGTGAGTGGATCTGGAGAGAAAATGAATTAAAGATTACCTTTACATCCCAAGTTGTGATGGTTTGGAGTGTAGGCATTTCATTGAGTAAGGTAGTAGGATGACCCACACAAGGTTGTGGATTTTGGCTCGAATAATTCATAGATGGGTGACCAGCCAAGACACTACAGGTTCAACTTTGACATTAGGATGCCGTCGTGAGACTGGAGGGGCTAGGAAGCTGCTTCAAAGGAAAACCCAATAGATGCATGTGTAAATGTCTTTTACTGTCAGTGAGATGAGGGGAAGCTGCAGTTTGAAGATGAGCTTCTAGCTGCTGCCATTTAGTGAATCCAGTCAGGAGGCTATGAGGGCCACACGCTACAACAGATTGCTTTGGAGTTTTGCTTTTGAAGTTACAAGCCAAATAGATGCACAGAGCATCCGGCCTTCCTCATTTCTATGCGCATGGGGATTTCATGTTGATATCAAAGGAAGTCAGATTTATATGTAAAGGAGAAATGCTTTTCTTCAGGGTCCTTTCTTCCCTGCAAACTCCACCAGGATTTCCTTCTTACTCATGAAAATGACAGGATCCACTTTAAAAGATTTGACAGAAAGTGACAAAATTTAATGCCAGGAGTGGATGCTCTAATAATACTGATTGCTCCTCACTAAACACCTTCTGTGATTTAGGCAGCATGCTTCGCTTTGTCACTGACTGCCTCCAAGTCTCTGAAATTGCCTTAGTTATTATCATCTTTTAATAGAGGAGGAGACAGAGGCTGGCGGGCTTTAAATCCCACAGACAGAGAAAGGACCGTGAACCTTGAAGTCCAACCAGTATGGACTTCAAGGATCTACAGTAAGCTTAATTTTCTTGTGGTTTCAGTGGTAAATAAGATCAAGGTATGTTTTTATCATCATTGGGGTCTATTGCCTTTCTCTTTTAATCACCTAGTGTGTATTCTCAGAAGCTCTGGGGATCCAGAATTTCCTGCATGTTCAAATCCTTTATTTCAAAAGCTTAGTAGGGCAGTTATGGTGCTGCTCTCTTGTAATCTCAGTACCCAGGAGGTTGAGGGGAGCATTGGGTGCTCAGGGCCACCTTGCTATGCAGCGAGTTTGAGGCTCTATTGGACTGCATGAGACCCTGCCTCAAAAGTCAAAACAAGCAAGCGAATAAATGAGTGGAAGGCATAGTGTCTGCTTATGAAATGCCTCACAGGTTTGAATCGGTGGTTAGATAACATCCAATTCCCGGTATAGTGCAAAGAGGTGTTGTACTGTGTTATTAAGTCACAGTAACAAGATGAGTCTGAACGTGGTCAGCCATGGCTAGTTCTTCAAAAGAGTCTGGTGATACGGAGCCCACAGAGAGAGGCCAACTTGTGTGTGTGTGGTTGCATGAGTATACAATGAATTTGAAGCTTTGGCTAAATATACTGCTGTCATCAAATTTTATTTTTAAGCCATATGTTAGGATGAGTTAAAATTTAAAATTAATTATTGATTCGCTAAGAATCATAAACAATTGACCAGGTTCTGAAAACATCAAAGGCTAATGTTTCCCCGGCACTGCTTTAAGTACTTTATATATTATTTAATTTTATCCTCACCCCAGCCCTAGAAGGGTGATACTAATAGAATTTAGCTGAGACTTAGTTCTAATAAACAAGATGTGAAAATCATTCTCAGATTGAAAAGTCTCGTTGACATTTGCTCTGTTGTCTCCATTTGAAGTGGCAGGATTTTGTCAGAGCTGGCCAGTTCCAGGCCCATCTTGCAGGTCCGTTTGTTCTTTTAAAGGATTTCTCAGGTTTAATGTTGGCCATCGCTGTACTGGCGCTATGAAAATACTTCTCACACTTTCTCCTTGTTCTGGGCCAAAATTGTCTCTTCTGTATCAGCAAGAGCACATTCCATACACAAGTATAGCAACTCTTTCTTGTTCCTGTGATCAAATGTCTGACGGTTTGAAGGTCCAGAACGTCATGGTGGGAAGGCCTGGCTGCAGCCACTCTGTGGTCGTGGGAGGGTGTGATTCAGGCTTTCTCACGTCTCGCCAGAGAGGACCCAAAGAGGCTCCGGGCTCCAAAACCTCAAGGCCCACTCCCGGTGACCCATTTTCTGTAGTGATGCTATAATTTCCCAGATCATGGCCACTAGCTGGAGAGCAGGGTTCAAATACATGAGCGCACGGCTGAGAGCTCACATTGAAAGCACACCTAGTTGCTATAAATATCCCGCATGCATCACGAAGGTCCATGCTCCATCATGCTGCTTACAGCGCATCGGTGTTCGGAAAGTGCTTGTCTGGGAAAGTTTGCTGTTTCTGGCATGCACACACAGGATGACAGAACCATGGTGCCCATACAGTGCCAACCATACCCAAGGAGAAGAAGTCCCCTTTCAGCATGGAGCAGGGTTTCCATCTGATTTGTGCCCAGAACATGTAATAAACACGGCAGATCGCATGCTGTTTCTACTGAGGAACACACACATGCATTTCAATCACTTAGGTTTTATTTCTTTATGATGCATTGGTGAATGGCATCCTGTTGCATTTGTAATTAGAAGGTGGAACAGATGTGGCGGCTTTGTTTAAAGTGATATGTCCATTAAAATAACCTATACTACCAAGTAATTGTTTCCTTTAACAAGGGAGTCTGGCCATTGTCCTGCTGTTTTTGAGTCATTTAAGCCGACTATGAAAGAAAACATGTGTGTCTTCAGGAAATGTTGATCAATTATGGATGTTAGAAATTTTCTAGTGGGTTTTATGTCTGTTTGTTGCTTTTGTTGTCATTGTTCTCCCCCTATTCCTTCTGAATTGAGATTACCTTAAAACAATTCCTTTCTTCAGCACCTCTATTTTTTCTCTTCAATTTAAATGAATAAATCAAATCTATCCATATTTCAAAAGGACCCAAAATTTCTCTCTCTTTTTTTTTTTTTTTTTTACCTTAACAAGGGGCAGTTTGTATAGCAGAATACTCAACTCTCACTTGGTAACCAAACTCGTAGTCAATATTAGCATTGGCTCCTAGTTCGAACCTAAATGAAATGTGGGCTTTGTTTTGATCCATGTCACTTTCCTGAAACCGGCAGTTATGCTTGATTGAGACAGGCTGTGGCAGCCAACACAGTAGCTGGCAGATGATTCCTCAATACAGTGCGAACCCGACTGACCCAATTATCCATCTCCTGCCCTAACGCGAATGGCAGGTCCGGCACCCTTCTCACCAGTTCCTTCTCGCGGTGCCAGCACACTGCAGAAATCCTACTAAGACAACCTGCCTTTGTAGAACAGGTGCGTGCTAATTCCCTCTAACCTATAGTGAAATACTCCTTACCCCTAGCTTCGAGTCAGCAGTGCTTGTGGACACGTTCCAAGGTTCAAAGTTGTCATTTTTTCAAAGGAAAATTTATATGTTAACAACTCTATGGTCAGTACGTAACTTGCAAAAACAACATGGTTTCAAAGAAATTTTATTTAGGCTAAATTACTGTGGCAAATACACCAAAAATACTCAGAGAAGTTTACTATGTAAGCCGTGCTCGGGTGGAGCATATTATGATGGTTGTGATGTTGAGTTTAGTTAGTCTCTGATTTCTTTTTCTGGAAGAAGACTGCAGTAATCACCGAGGAGGCTACTTTTACCCATATGGTAAAGAGAAAACTCTTTAGGACCCCTTTAATCAAACTCCATGGCTTTGTAATCAAGCCCTGGCAAAGCTATCTGAGGACTTGCTTCTCTTGCATCCGTGCTTTATGGTTACTGAAATACAGCATGGTTAGATTTATGGTTATGTGTGTAGACTTCATCCCATCCCATGGGCTACTGCTTCTGAATTGCTATACAGGGCAGCTCTTCAAGGCTGATGTGGGAGGTGACACAGAGAAACCCTTGAGTCAAAGGCTATGATGGTCAGAGCCAGTCAACTGACTTAATGAAACAGCTAAAAATTTTAATTTTCTCTGGTCACAGACACAAATAATGACAAAATTTCTTCAATTGCAGTGTACGGACTATATGTCCATTTTCCATACTTGTTTTAAAGAATTACTTAAAATATCAATGAAGCAAGTGTTGACAAATTATTGATAGATATTGGTATCTATATGAATGAGAATTAGTAAGATATTTATTAGGCTTCTTTTTTAGCATGCAGTTTATTAACTATTTCTGAACATAATATAGTAGATGACATGACGGGGAGGGCTGGTGGCCTGGGAGCTTCTGTAGAAGGCTTTTAGTGGTAGTAGAAGTTTATCTATCTGAAGTTATTTAGATACAATTCAGCATGAAATTTTGACTTTTAAAGTCTACTAATAGGGCTTTGAGTTGACTGTGTATGTAGACAACTTTCTTGTTAAAATTTAATATTCATTAGGAAATAAAATACATAAGGATTATAACTAATAACAAAATATTTTAATAAGGATTTTTCTAAATGAGTAAATCATAGCTACATTTCAATGAGAGACAGTAACTATGAAATGATTGACATGTCCATTTGTTCCCTCTTCATACCCATTTCACTATACATACATGTACATTTGTGAAAAATAAATGTTGTCACCACGATCTTCAAAATAAAAGTGGAACTCTCTTGGATCTGTAAGTTAATTTAAAACTAATTGGTATTCAGTACAAATGCTTTTATTTTATAGTAGTTAAACATGCCCAGAAATCTCAGCACTGAAAAATGTTTACAACTGTTCATAAATCCACTTGGATAAAATAACATTATTTATTTCAAGCTGAAAAGTACAAGTGTAAGGTCCCAAACCAAGAAAGCCGTATTCATGCCTCCATTCTGAGCATTTTCCTTTTTAGGTGACATGCCTGTGGGCTTCCGGTGGTGGCAGGGGACAGACCAACCTTCCTTCCAGAAGATCAGTTGGGCACCATACAGTCACCATATGCATTTACAACAGAGGGTGCTCACACCAGTGTCCCACAGGGAGACCTTGTGCAGAGAGAAGGAACCAAGCAGTGTGCAGAAAAAAGAGAATCATTGTATGAGCAGTGAAGAGATGAAAATTGGAAGATTCAGGAACACATACCAATACAGCCTCCACTGGGCTCCCGAGTTTCAGTCTTGCCTTTTCTTGGGAGAAGGGGGTTAGATTGGGTGACTGCTAGCGTCAACACCAGGAGGCTGCATTCACATGGTTTTTCTTCCTTGAAATTTTATAAAAATACAAAATCTCGAATGGGAACTTTGTCTGTGTGGCATTTTCTTGATTGACGTGGTGCCAGTCCTGGCCAAGTGGTCCTGGGAGGTATAAGAAAGGTGACCCTCAAGCAAGTCAGAAAGTAGGGTTCTCTTGTGTTCTCTGTTCAGTCCTGCCTCAAATTCCTTCCTACTTGTATTTGCCTCAGGGGTGAAGTGTTCCACAGAAGTGTGAGATGAAATAAACGCTTTCCTCCCCAACGTCAGAGCTTCATCACAGTGAAGTAGGGCATGCTGTACTAGCTAGGAGGAACTAAGATCTTTGACTCTAGACTTCTATTTAGATGTCTCACAGTTAAGAAGAAACTGAGGTTTCTACTTCCTAGTCTGAGGATGCAAGTAAAAAAGGTGGATCTATTTTCTGCTATAACCTGGGAGCACTTTGCTCTGCTGAACATGCCACAAATGTAAATGAGCACACCTGGAGATTTTCCTTCAAGACTCTAGCGGTACACCATGGACCCAGGAGAGGGTATTTTTTTTTTTCAGAAGCACAAGCTGTCCTCCTTCATCTCCATGACACCAACTACATCCTTTTCAGTGACTTTGTTTCCTAAATGTGCCCTAGGTCTATTTGTCCAGATTTCCTTGTTTTTCTGTAATTTCTTTGGGTGGTTTCATCACTCTCATAGCTTGACCAAGATCCAAAGCATGATCTTGACCTTTCTAAGACTGAGAATGTCCAAGCAGACATAAACAAATGTGCTTAGAAGCTAATGTCTAGGTAGTGCTTACCTCTAGGCAGAGATTTTGTATCGGATCTACAGTTCTACACTTGGTAATACCCAACAATTGAAAATAGTTGAAAAAGTAAGTTCAACTATATTGAACCTGCACAGAATTGCTTTCTTTTCATCATTAACCAAACAATATGTATGAAAGTATAGATACAATTTAAGTATAGATATGATTTGCAAAGTATCCTCACTGCATTAGGCATTACAAGCAATCCTGAGTTGGGTACAGAAATGTGTGTGTGTGTGTGTGTGTGTACATGCAAGTACTATACTACTTTTTATAAAGGACTTGAGCATTTGTGGTTATGCAGATTTATCATCGTCCCAGAGAAGAAAGCCAGAGCATCTCCCAGTTCTCCTTCTCCCCCTCACCTCCCACATCTCTCCTATTCCAGTGACTTTACTTCTTCAATGGCTGCCATTAATAACCTTCTTCTGTATACTTTACTCTATGTTTATAGGTCACCAGTCATTCTTCTCTAGCTTATTGCTTTCTTCTTCCAAATCCCTGTCATGTAACTGTACTAAATTGTTAAGTAACTTATTAAAATAAGACTATCTCTCCATACATAGTTCAGGTGTTATTGTTCCACCAAAATAGCTCAGTGACTTCTCACTGTCTCTGGGTTAACACACAAACTTATTATCTCTCCTTATTATGTATGGTTTTTCTTTCTCCCTATCCTCCAATTTAAACTTTAACTACAGTGCTTTCTGTATCCATATGTTTCACATGGTTTTCCTGCCGTGAAAGCAACCCAACTACATGTATCCATCTTCTGTGTTGAAGACTCAGAGGGTAAATGCGCTTTCCACTAACCCTCATGATGTGAGTTCTAGTCACAGAATTGCTCAGTAGAAAGGAACTACAAGTTATCTTTTGACCTAAATACATACTCTACATATACAGTAACACACACACACACACACACACACACACACACACACACTGAATGACAGAGAGAATTATTAAGTAAATGTAGAGATTCAAGGTTAATCTGTTAGTAGGGTCAATTTCTTCTCAAGTATTTCTCCTTGGCTTGTAGATGTCCAAATTCAACTTTATCTGATCCTGTGTCTAGGTTTCCTCTTACATACCAGCATACTGGACTTTTCTTAAAATCCTCATACTAACTTAGTTACTTCTGTAAAGACCCTACATTCAGGGATTCTAAGAACTTCAATATACAAATTTGGGGAGCTGCTGCCAAAATTCTTTCCTTAAAAGAGACATAAAGAGTGTTTTCTCTCTTCCTAAGGTCCCAATGACAAACTAAGATATGATTGCATCACTGTTTATTCTAGGGAACCAAAGAGTTTCTCAGGCTTGCTTACATAGCAAAGGATGAGCAATTATGGGCTGGAGCGTGGGTGACTTTAAAGCAGCCTCCCTGGAAGTTCTGCATCCAACGTGGATGATGCTATCCCCCAGCAGTAGGTGGAGTCTCATCTAATTCTTTCCCATCTATCTTCTGGTCCTTCCCAAAGATCCTAAGGCCACGTGCAATTAGGGAAAATTGCAGATATCTGTTTGAGATAAGTGACTGGATATTCAGGTGAGTGTCCTCTGGCCCTTTTAGCTTCCTTCTTCCAAGAAAAAAGGTCTACAGTCAGCAAACTCAACCGTGATTATCTCTGGTGAGCCTACCCAGCTGAGCTTGTGAAGATAGAGCAGTTTGACTTGGAAGACTTGTAAACAACAGGAGGACATAATTCAGCTCCAAATACTTGTCTTTGTAACACAGACAAATAGATTGGCTTGAGGGTCAATGATAGGACTTTTGTTGTTGTTGTTGTAGTGCTGGACTTGAACCCAAGGCCTTTAGCTTGCTGGACAAGGGCTCTAACACTGAGCTACAGCCTCTGCCATTATTTTTATGAGCTGAGCCAGGGTCTCATGTAACCTAGGCTAAATACAATGTCATGCGAACATCTTGCCTTTGCCTCCTGAGGGTTGGATTGTAGGCCACATACATACACGCATGCGTGCAAACATACATTTCAAGAAATGTGAAGGGCTTCAGCCAGGAGTTCTCCATATGCCAACAGTGATGGTGAGCCACCAGCTCTGTGGATGCTACTATGTAACAACACAAGAGAGCTCCCTACTGTTGGCTAGTCTACCGTGAGAGAACACTCCAGCAATAACATGTAACACTTCCTGTGTCTGGCTCTTATGCCTGTGCCACAGTAGCTTTAAACACTCTTTAATGGATAACTCACTTAATAATCACTATTGTGAGGAAGATACAGTTATGCTTACAACTGAAGTGTCAGTTTCTGAGGGAATGTGCCTGAGGTTACACCAAGTGCTAATAAGTAAACATCAGAAGGAAGCCTTGAACATGTGTCAATTGTAACCCTCAGTCTGAGCTCTGATCCCATTTCTACTATGTAATTCAGTCCCATGGTGACACACATATAGTTTATAATTATTATAATGTATTGTTTAAATGTATTTGAGAAAATAAAGAACATTAAATTCCAAGGCACAAATTTGTTCTTAATCCTTTTTAGGATTTCTGAAATATAGACACTTTTCTTTTTTAAAATAGTTGAATTTATTCTTATAGACAGGCAGATTAAGGAGTTGAGGGTACAAAGTGGAGTTTTTGGTTTGAATTATCTGGCTAGCGATCAGTCCACAACGATCTTTTCCAAATGTCATAGTCAAAGTGTGACTGCACAGGCAGGGACTATAAAAAGACCCAGTTTTGTCTCCTGGCCAATCTGTTAGCATAGAAACTCAACTCTGGCAGGGAATTATAAATTGATACATTGTTATAGGAATGTCTGATTCACCAGACTCTTTAAACATTAAGAAAACAGATAAATATTAAAAATGACACAGATAGCTAGAGATGGGCAAGCAGAAGGCAGCCATCTTTTCAGATCAGCAAAGATGGATCTCTGGAGATGTCTATCCACTTTCTTCTCAGGAAATTTGAATGCAAAGCAGTATGGAACTAAGAAAATAAATACATGTACAATATTTCTTCCTTCTTTATTTTATATGAAGCCCGTCTTGGTTAGTATATGTGTCCAAATTCTAACCAGAGAGAGAAGGACACCAAAACTTTCTGATGTTTTTATATTCCGATATCTCTTCTCATTCCCACACTCCCTCCTTTCCTTTATCCCTCCCTCCCTCCTTTCTTTTTTCTGTCCCTTCCTCCATCTTCCCTCCCCAGTATCAGGTTTTATCCTGATAATGAAAGATGTCATTCATCACTACAGCATGAACTGCAGCAAGACCCTTCCCTCTTATTTAGATGAGAAAGAACTCTTGATGTGCAGCCTTCTGTTGGGCTCAGCACAGCCCTGCCCTCTGGTGACAGCCTCTTGGCAAGGGAGGAGGAAGCAGAGAAGGAGGGAAAGGCAAGTGCAGGTGAATCAAATGGGAACAGGTGCCTTCTGGGACTATTTACAAACAAAATCTACTTAACCTTCTTCTTAGGATAATTCATTATATTTTTGTTTAAACTCAAAATACGCAAAGGTAGATAGTTATTTTCAAAGACAATAAACCATTCAGAAAGTAAAGATTAATATAATACAATAAAATGACCTACAGGTGGGAAGCCCAGGTGGTATTTTGTAAGTAAAATAGGTACTTTTATACAGCCACCTTTCCATATCTGGCTTCTACATCCCTGGATTCAAACCACCACAGGTTGAAAATATTTGAAAGAGAAGTTCATCTATATTGAACCTGCACAGACTTGTTTTCTTGTGATTCTTAGCCAAACAATATGTAGAGTGAAGTATAGACACGGTTTGCCTAATATTCACATTGTATTAGGCATGATAGACAATTCTGAATTGATGAATGGCCTCATGGGTGTTTGCAAATTCTCTACAAAGAACTTGAGCATCTGTAGTAATGCGATCTGCAAGGGGACCTCAAACCCATCTGCCTAAGAGAAGCCAGAAGAATTGACCATGTCATGGACTTATAAGGTGACATTTCTTTAAATTTAATTTAAATTTTACTATGCTGTTATTATATTTAAGTGTACGGGCATATTGCCTGCATGTATGTCTGTCTGCACAGCACATGTGCGCCTGGTGCCTGTGGAAGCTAGGAGAGAATGTAGTATCCTCGGGCAGTGTTTGTGAGCAACCATGTGGATGCTGGGCATTGAACCCAGGTCATCTAGAAGGACAGTTGGTGCCCTTAACCACTGAACCATCTCTCCAACATTGCAAGGTTTAAGAAAATGGTAGGGGCATCCAGGTACTTTAGAACTGGGAACTTTGGTGTAGAGCCCTTGATCTTACTCCTGAAGATTGTTTATGGGTATTTCTCCTTTTTATTGCTTGAGCACCATTCTTGTCTCTGGGTTTTCTTTTCTTCTCTCATTACATGGGGGAATGACTATAACCTTCTTGGATGGTTGAGGCAATACTGAAAGAGATGAGGACCTAAAATGTGCCATTGGGTAGACTCTTGCTAAATGCCAGCTTTCCAGAGTGACATGGATTCCACACACGGGTTTGATGCATCATTTCTTTTATTATTCAGTTCTCTTAATTGGTAGGGGTTGATGCAAACTGAAACAAAAGTCATGTGTTTAAGTAGAACAGGGTAGGATAAATTGTGCTCACTCTATTTCTGGTAATGAAAAAGACAAGCTTACACAAAACTAATTACTCCTTGTTATATGTCAGCAATGCAGTAAGAGAGAGGACGGGGCCGGACACCTGCTGAGTCACCATCATGGGATGGCAGGGTTTTGAGCAGAGTAGATATCATGTGTCACACCGTCACCGTCATTCTGTCAGTCATCGGTGACTGGGGCCATATGAGGCCCGGAATAATGCACAGCTGCTCAGCACAACAGCCAAACCAAAGACCACGGCAAGAGTTGAAAAATTCAGTATAACACTTTCCTTCAACAATGGTAAAAAAAAAATGTCAAATTCTTCAATGTACACTATTAGATCGCTGTGTTCAATTTTAAAGATGCTATATCACCATGTCCAGTCTGGGAACAAATAGGTCCTTCTACCTGCAAAGTACCAGGCCTCTCTGAAGCCAGGGACAGTATTTTAAGCAGCGCATGTGATACTGTCTAGCTTTATACAGCTGCCACTCCAGTGCGCTCACGACCAAGCTTAGATGACAAGCATGAATTTTATCAGAAGGAATCTCTGGAAATTTGATTTAAAAAAAAACAGAAAAAAACAACGGAATGAATTCACAGCTTAGCAGCATTTGATCATCATTTCCCTTGGATGTGGTTTCTTGTTGGTAAAATATAGAAAACTTCGCATGTAGCCTCTCAGAGCACACGGAACGTACATTCTCATGAAATGTACATGATTGTGTAGTTAAATATTTATGGGAATTTTTCATCTTTTTGCCATTCAGCCTGCTTTCAAATTATTCAAATATATTTGGCTTTTGTAACTTTGCTAATTAAACCTAAAACAGATGGAATTATAGAAATCGCAGGGTTTAAAATATCATCTTAATTGGTTTACAATCTCGGTGACACCGAGTGCCACTCATACTGTATAAAACAGATCCTTCGGCTCCAAAGATGTGCCATGCCAATTAATTTTTCTTCTACTCTTTCAATTAAATTTTGATACTTTCGTTACTATGCCCTTCCCTTAGCTGGCTGCAGGAGAGTCTGATCTTCCTGAGCTGAGATGAAGCTTGGTGGCCAGAGAGCACACGGAAGAGTTTCTTTCTGAATGAAGTTTGGGTAGAATGGGAATCCACCTTTCTAAGGAAAACAAAGGGCATGAGAGCAACATTTAGGTAACACGTCATGTCCCCTCCACTGGAGCCGAGGCTAGCTCTTCTGACAAAGATTGTGTAACTCACGCAGGGAACCCTATTTCTTGCTGTTCTGGAATAGCGTTGATGTCAAATACTTTCTCTCAAGACCCTACAAAGAACATTTGCTGTACAGGCCTGATGCTCTGTTCCGCCTAAATTGGAACTGTAGTGGTGACTGTATATTAGTCTGGGGTAGTTAGAATAGGCTGCTTGACACGTGTCTAAAACCCTAAGATGAAGGATTTGATCAATTTCACCCAGTCTACCACTGATCCCAATTTTGAGGCCCACAATAAAGGCCTCCATTAAATAAACCTGCTTTCCCTGAGCAAAAGGATGTTCATTTAAAAAAAAAAAAACACTTTACTTTTTTTTTTTTTTTTTGGCTAACAAAATTAAACCCGACTGTTTCTTTCAAATATCTCAATTTGCCATTTAGATGTGATTTTAAACCCACCATTTCCCCCTTGTTGCCATGGTAACGGATCTGGGTCCTCCTGGGTGACAGAAAAGTACCATAGTACTGGTTCTTGTTTGAACACACATGTTCACTGGGTTTCCGCCTTGCGGCTGAACGAGTGGGGAGCCTGGAATCTCCACGCTCCCACAGCAAGGTAGATCCCGGCATCAAATAGCACTCGGAGCAGGGAAATAGCCCACAGCAGGGACAGACTACCTCTTACAGTCACTACAGAGAACACTCACATTCTAGCTTTAATGATCCCAGATAGAGCGCTTCTCCTCCCCACCAATGTGACATTTTGCAGACATTTTATATATCAAGGAAATATTTAATTGAAACGTGTTTCTGAGAATGCCTACTGAGCTGGCTCTAGGCATCTTCCAACATGGCAGGGGTCAATGAAAAGAACCAATCAAGGGTTTTTTTTTTTTTTTAACTTTAAAACATTTTTATAAATAAAGGCGGGGGAAGGAAGTGGACAAAAGTAACGCGGAATAGCATGGAGCATGACTAATGGCGCTAGCATGTTAAAATCATGGGGAAAATGTCCTTGGAAGACAAATGAATTTTCAGCAGAATAATTAACTTAATTAACAAATTTGCATGCATATTCATCAGGCTATTGAAGTCTTTCCAGCCCAGCTTGATGAGCGTTGGTGTAATAATTGTCTCATTTACATTCTGCAATCTACTACAATTTAGGGCATGCAAAAAAGCCGACCTCTTCCCTTTGACTTCCTTTAGGACCCACGTAGTTGAAGAAGCCTAGCCTTTGCCCACTCAGGAGCTGTCCTCTCAGACCTTCCGAGAGAACCCCCAGAGATTTTCCCATCCCCCAGTCCTCCCCTCCTCTCCTTTCTTTTCATTTTTTTCCCCTTTTGGTCCAGGTTCTCTGTTTTTTTGCCTCTGCTTGCTCTCCTGGGTAAATCTTGGCACCAGTTCTGACTTCAAATCTCTTGGGTCGCCAGACTGCATCATGTAAAAATTGCCATTTCCCTCTATCTCTGCAGGGCAATCTTTAAAGGCAGTAAGGTGTGACGGCCCAGACTGGCAGCTTGGCAAGTCAGAGCCCACGGATACCAGCACACGGGAATCTGGACTCTTCTCTCTCTGACAGCAGTCAGCGCTGGGAACAAAAGGAATGGAGGGGGGAAAAGCGCAAATGTATTTTTACATATTGTAGGCATATGGCCACAAGACCAGCAGAAATATATTTAATTACCAATTGCACACATTAAGGAGAAAAACATTGGGGTTGGGGGGAAGAAACTGTAAGCACAGTAATATTATTCCCTTTTAACTTTTCACCTCAGTCTTTCTCTTTCTTCTGGTAATTGAAGATAAAAGGGAGTGTGGATTAGAATTACAAAGGGTTATCTGCTGGAATCCCAAGCAAGGTAATGGTGGCTTTGGCCCGATTGATTTCCTCAATGGTGGTAGCATTATCTAAGGAAATGTACAAGTATTCCTTTACTAATTTTACTCATGAAATAATTTTACAGAGATATTTTGGGAGACAAGGCAACCAAATTAGAACTAGACTGCTTAGATGGTCTTGCTGCGTGTTAAAAGTCTATTTCTGATGTGACTGACACATTCGTTTAGGCCTTGACAATGAACTGATAACATTTCAAATTTTACATTCTTCCCCTTTGTTATGAAATTAGAACAGTTGACCCCTGTTATGTTAGGCACTCTGCTGCCCAATGGAGGTCCGGAGATGAATCAAAGAGAGCTCCTGCACCGAGCCAAAGAAGCATGCGTGTTTAGAATGATAGCTATGTAGTATTACATTATTAAGTATTCTAAAATTATGATTAGTTAAGGCCAGAATTATAATTCGCATAATACATTTCATGTGATATCATGACGCAGTGGTCCAGAAATGTGGGGATCAGTCACACCCAATGTTTGGGGAGCACAGATGAAAAGGGAGACTTGGGAGAAAATGCCAGGGAAAGAGGGAGCAAAGGTTTTGAGGTAGCCATTTCCTAGAGTGCAAATGAAGAGCTGAGACGTCTTGCAGCAGAGGAGTGTCCTTGGGAGCAGGGCGGGGCCTGCAGCACCAGCAGGGCCAGAGAGAAGCCCTTGAGTTCAAGAAAGCAAAGCCTAGGATTCTTCCTGACTTCCTATTGGCGGGGGTTTTCAGCTCTTTGCAGGCCTGTGTTCTTGGGAACAGAACTGATGCAATTGTATCCAGCTGACCTCCCTTGGAGCTTGTCTCTGGACTCATGTGAGGTCAGAAGCTTGTCAATAGGTGTTGTACTTTATGCAACAAATGCACTCATGAAAAGTTTATTATTATTGTTATTATTTGTAAACTTACTGTTTTTGGTAAATCAATCTACACAATAAGAACACTATGGGAGTTGATATTTTAAACGAACCTGTTGTGAGTCTTTTCATAAAGTAAAAGCTGTTCCTTCAATAACCTTCCCAACCCCACTTTTTAAGCCAGCTGTACCTGTGTCTTTTTAAGGAGGCACATGACAATATAGTACCAAATGCAGGGGACTGTAAGCCAAGATTTAGAACTAGGATTGAGCGTTGCAGGTACTGGGACTGAACGAAACCTTTCTGTCCCTTCCCTTTTCTACCAAAGACTTGTCCTACAGGCCTGAGCAGGAATTCACTGCTCCACTGTTGATCATTGACTGTTGGCTTAACATTGTTTTGTCCTCTTTGGTTTTCAGCTTTCCACTGAGAAGAAGGGTGCTCTACAAAGCAAGTGAATGCAGCTCTCTGAATTCCTGGCACAATACATATTAGTAAGGGTTAGTTTGTCTTGCCTGTTTCTCCTCTATTCACTTCTTAAAGCCCTGTTGAAGAAGAGACTGAAGTTGGAGGGATAGTCATATCCTCAGCTGGTCTTGCTAGAAGGCAGCATGTGTTAGTCAGGGAGCCCTCTCCCGTTACCATGTTTCCTCAGAGAGAGAAGATACACTAACATCTATTGTTTTAGCGCTTTCCTTGTCTTGAGCCATGAAGAAGTGGTTTATTAGTGAGTTTCCAGGCTTGGCCATCTGGGGAAGATCTGTACATTCAAATGCAGAAGCTTGGGGCCACCTCACCCTGGTACCTGCTTGCATGTGTCTCGTGGATGAAACTCAGCTCCTTTGATTCTCCTTTTTGTGGTCTGAGCTCATGTCCGTGGCTCTGTGGCAGGTTTTCATCTGAGGAAAAGCATGGGTGAGAGGTCCCACAGTCCCTCCCAATCCTATTTCATCAATCATAGTCCCGTTGGAAAACTGTGTCTGAGTGAGTTTACTGGAACTTCTTAGTCCTCCAGTCGCCTATGGCTAGGGAGGGCAGGCTTTGACAGTTAGCTACCTCTTGGTCCCTCAAGGAACTATACAATGCAAATGAATCGGGTGTTCTGGACCTGACTCATGTGCCAGAAACTTCCTCAGGGAGGAGGCGTTGCAGTGTAGCAAGCCTTACAAAGGACCTCCTGGAAGGTGGTTAGACCACAGCGGGTGCTGCCCTTAGAAAGAATTGATGCTGTCCTCACAGAATGAGTTAGTTCTCTTGAGAGTGGCATGGTGCACAGAGACCAAGGCTGGCCCCTTTTGTCCCTTTTCCTGCTTTGCTGGGTCATCTCTTGTGCCCGTGACTGATTCTCTCCTGGCTTCTCAACTATGTTGTAATGCAGTTGGGGGAAGAGGGTGCCTTCTCCAGAGTCTGAACCAAAAAGATGGCCACAGATTCTGTGATGGTTACGTTTTTGTCAACTTGAAACAAGCTAGAATGTCTTGGGAAGGGGGAACCTCAATTGAGAAGATTCCCCCATTAGAATGGGCTATAGTTATGTCTGTGGTGGCATTTTCTTGATTAGTGATCAATACATTGTACCATCTCAGACATGTCCTGGCTTGTGTAAGAGAAAGCAAACTAGTAGGCAATACTGTTCCATAGCCTCTGCTTCAATTTCTGCTGTTAGTTCCTGCTCTGACATCCTTCATGATGGACTGTATTCCATTAAATGAAATAATCCCCCCACCAGCTTGGTTTTGGCCAGTTTTTCTTTGAAACAGTAGACAATAACCAGATCAGATCCTGTGGGCATGGTGGGTGGTGATGACTTTTGCAGTGGAGAGATGGCGGCCCTGCACTGAGGTGAAGGTAAGGACCTGGCAGGTTGACTAGGAAGAGAGACTGTACCCAAAAACCTAGTGCCCAGGCTCTGTTTTTTTTCCCAGCCCGATGTATAGGGCCTGCCAGGCACATCCTCTGATTGGATCAGCATTTCTAAAAATTGTGTGAGCAGCTCTTTTCTCCTCTCCTTCTGATCACTACTGGTATTATTGGAAATACAGACAGAGGGCTGAGATAGTTTTGCTCTTCAACATTAGGGTAAGCTTATTCTATTTGGGAGTTTGGTCTTAGAAAGGCTAACATGAAAGGGAAAGGCCAAGACCATTACATGAAAGAACACATTTCTTTCTGAGTCAGTTGTCAGAAAGCTCAAGTGTGCTTGGGTGTAGGCAGAGACTACTCATTAGTTTCCCAACTGCTCAGACCCAAATAATCACACAGAAACTATGTTAATTACAACACTGTTGAGCCAATGACTCAGACATATTTCTAGCTAGCTCTTACATCTTCATTTAACCCATTTCTATTAATCTGTGTATTGCCATGAGGTTGTGGCTTACTGGAAAGGTTGCAGGTTCTTCTTCAGCAGCTACATGGCATCTGTCCAACTCCGCCTACTATTTCTATATATCTCTGTTTGGATTTTTTGCCTGACTTTACTCTGCTAAGCCATTGGACAAAATAGCTTTATTCACCAACCAATAAAAGTAACACATATACAGAAGGACATCCCAAATATTCTCCCCTTTTCTGTCTAAATAAAAAGAAAAGTTTTAACTTTAACAGAGTAAAATTACATATAACAAAACAGGTGTCAAGCAAGAATTACAATTACAATATTTTTTGTGAGTCTAAAGTTTCACATAATTTATGTTTTATCATAACTAAGGAGAACTGTAATTATAACTATCTGTCTTCAACTCTTCAAAGACCCCAGAAGGATATAATATTACCTAAGTAAACAGGAAGTGCAATGTAAGCAACTTCTAAAACTCTAGAACTGACAGAGACATCTTGCTGCCTAGACAGTCACCCAAAGTTTTTCTATAATGTTGGGGCATCCATCTTCAGTGTATAGGCCCATAGTATCCAGCAGACTTTTCCATGATGCCTGAAATTTGAATATCTGTTCTGCCTTGTAATGGCAAAGTTCATCAGTTGCTTTTTTCTATGTTCTTCAGAATGTCTGACAGTTTCTTCTGTGAAGCAGGAACCCTGAAGGACCATCCCATCTTCTTTCTTTCTTTCTTTCTTTTTTTTTTTACTTTTTTGTGGGTCCTACATGTCCAGCTCATACAGCATACTATAAAGCAGTCCAGGCAAGTGCAGTTTCTTGTCCAAATGGCTAGCCTTGTTATATTGAAGGCAAATTCCATAATGTGTTTTTTCTATGCCCATCATTTTCTTGAAGTAGATTGGTGCTACCAGAAGTAGACATGTCTCAATGTTGAAAAAAAATCTAAGTTCTTAACATGTTTTAAATGCCATATTCTTTAGGTCTTTGAAAGTGTTGAAGGATACATATTCATTTGAAATATATCTCTGTATATGTAAAAAATCTAACTAACACGACTACAAGTTTGACTATTATAAATGACTATTAAACTGTAATTTAAATTATATTGCATTTTAAAATGTACTATATAAGCATAATACCTTAAATAAGAGCAGAAATACGTATGCACAGTGTATCAAATCAACCTTAAATTTGTATCAATACTTCAAAGTCCATATCAATGCAAAGTATTCATCTCTATAGCATATCCCTCTTTGAATGAAAACAAACATTTAAAATAATCATTTTGGGAATTTGGGCATTGTTCTCTCCAAACTGCTTAATGCTGTTTGTTGGGTGAAGTACTTTTAGGCTTCACAGAGAACTTTCAGGGGGTCTTAATCCATCAAACAACATTAGCCTGGAAGGAATCCACAGGTTCTCCTATTCTGTGGAAACAAAAGCAGAACCTCTTTTTCCAAAGCAACATATCCTTAGACCCAAATTTTGAAGTCAAGATACCTTTATGTTGGTTTAACTTAGCAGACCTTAGAATCAAATGTCTCTCTACAATCAAAGAAAACACAATAATATACATAATCCAGACTCTGTGTATTTTTCATCTTTACATGGCTTATTTTTCTTTACTCCTTTAATCTATGACTGTTTGTACTCTTGTATATTACTTTTACTGTCTCTTTAAAGACTATTTCTTTTTTTAATATTTATTTATTATATATACAATATTCTGTCTGTGTGTATGTCTGTAGGCCAGAAGAGGGCACCAGACCCCATACAGATGGTTGTGAGCCACCATGTGGTTGCTGGAAATTGAACTCAGGACCTTTGAAAGAACAGACAATGCTCTTAACCACTGAACCATCTCTCCAGTCCAAGACTATTTCTTTTTATAACTCTTTATACATGTGTTTCTCCCTCTCCCAAGTCTACACACATTTTTAGACAAAGTGTATTTCAGTTAGAGGTCTTTTATGTCTGAATCTGTCCTGTTGTGGGTGTGAAATTTTTTTCTGATAAGGAGCACTTTAAAATGATAAGCTGTGTGGTACTGGCAGCCCTGGGTGCTGGCTCCACTTCTCTTGGCCTTTCAATATGGCAAAAGTACTTTTACTCCCAGCTCTGGGACTTCTGGGTGGGAGCTGTGCTCACCTCAACTCTGGGATGCACCATGCAGCACATATGTCCTTTTTGTCTGAGTAAAAGCTAAATCTGCCATGCAGCAAGATATGTAGTCTGGAAATGTCTCCATGTATGGTGGTGGGAATCTGCCATGCTTTCCTGCCTGTACATGCCTAGCAGACCCAATCCAGCTGCTTGCCCAGGTAGGGGTGTTGAGCATCAGACATGCTCTCAGGTACTTTCCTCCTAACCCTGAGTGGACATACAAGTACATGGACCCAAAGTATGTGGCTGGCCACATGGGTTAGTCCCACGTTGGGTGCCATATTGTAGGCAGAGAGTGCTCATTTGTTTCCTGACTGCTCAGACCTGAATAATCCCACAGAAACTATGTTAATTACAACACTGTTGGGCCAATGACTCAGGCATACTTCTAGCTAGCTCTTACATCTTGATTTAACCAATTTATATTAATTTGTGTATGGCCATAAAGCATTGGCTTACTGGAAAGGTTCCAAGTCTTTCTCCTTCAGCAACTACATGGCATCTCTCCAACTCTGCCTATTTTCTCTCTATATCTCTGTTTGGATTTCCTGCCTGGTTATACTCTGCTAAGCCCTTGGCTGAAACAGCTCTATTCACCAACCAATAAAAGTAACACATATACAGAAGGACATTTCACACAACTTGTGACAGCCTTAAAATGCTGAAACGCATGTGGATTAGGGGTCTGCCCACAGTTACCTTCCTGTTACCCATATTTAAGGCGCTTCTGAAAACTAGAGAGACAATTCCAAAAGTGCTCCAGGGTTCTGCATTCTCCTTCATTTATTCACTTACTTGTGGGTTCTTGAGGACTTGTTCAATACCAGGTAGTGCCCCATCTGTTGGAGAGACAGTGGCATATGAACTTATACAGTAGTCATTGCTTTTCTTGAGGTTTGGTGGGAGGGAGAGGTGACTCAGTAAGTAAGGATGACCACCTCTGGCAAGAGGTCTAAACAATACAGGTAGGATATAGCAGGGACAGTCGACTGAATGTAGATAAAAAGGGGAAATTTTGTAGAAAATTATATCTGACATTGAATGGTGTCGTTGTCTACTTATATTCATAAGGCAAACAGTTGTGAATTATTTGGTCCTTTGTTTGTATTTCTAGGGCTGGGATTGAATGATGAAAAAGTCCCTGTTCACAGTCCATATTAAAATGATTCTAGCACATCAATGCAAAATGTTATGGATTTAGCTGTCATGTTGATGCATGATGGATGAATTCTGGGTTAATCATGTTACATGATTCTTTATGGCTTACAAAATGTTTTCACACATCATTACAACCCGTGTCTCCACGTGGCAGCTTTGGGAAGTTTCAGGTATAACTCAACATTCAGATTTGAAGTGATGCTTCTGCTACCGGGTGCTGACAGACCATGGAAGCATTGTTTGTGCTTACATTTTTCCATTAGAGATGCCATGCTTGAGAGCCTGTTTCAGAAATTAGCAAGATAGTCGGCTAGCAAATGCCACTAGAGACCCTAACATACCTCCATGTGCTTAAGGGCTGAACACTGCACTTAGTGATACTTGGTTTAATGAACATGATAATTTCCCTTACATCCCACGAAACACTGCAGAACTTTTGGCAAAATGTGAGATCCTTGCGTGAGGTACAGCTTAGAAACATTAATGGCTGTTGATTGGCAGCCATTTGTCCCTCTCTCAAGTCTCATGGTCATTTGAGCTCTCAGGCCTCCTTGCCTCCATCCCTAGCATGCCTGCTGTGCACAATGGGTGCAGATTCTGTCTCTCTTGTAGGAATTAACCTGTATATAATGAACACTGCTCGTTTTTTTTTTGTGCCCCCATATCCTCCCCTGATTCAAGAATGTTAATATAGAGTCTGCAAGAGGGTCTAAGTACATACATCCATTAGTGCAGGTAGGCAACTTATAAGTAAGATGATCCTGCATCCAGGATTACCCAGAACTTTCTTGGTTTTAGTCCTCAAGTTCTGGGGGTCACCTTCTAATCTTCACACCTAGACATAGAGGACCAGGAGTGGTCACCGTAAGAATAGAAACTCGTCTGTGTAACCAAACTTTGAAAATGAGCACCTCTACCGCTAGGAAAAACACAGTACAATAATCAGAATAGTAATATTTAGTGTCTTCCTTTGGGGATCCTCTGGAAGTCAGCCTTCATTCCAGGAGTCTAGTGCTAGTAGTTCATTGTGAGGTGACCCCAGAAAGCAGTAGTAAGGGGGATGGGAAATAAGATAGGAAAACAAGTTGCCACTTGGGCAACTGGGTCAGGAAACCATGGAATGGGGTATAGTTTGTGCATGTACCACTCTGCCATGCCTTCAGTGGCAGGCACTAACTCTGCCAGGGCTGGCATTAGTTTGATCTGTTGACCTATGAACAGAATTGACCCCAACTGTTGGGGAAAGTTTCCAACAGAAAGACATAGGGAATGAAAGTAGACACAGTGATTTTGTGGACTGAGGTGGCATGAACAAAGGGATGTGGGAAGCACTGACGGCGCTATCCCAATTCTCCCTCACCTCCTCCTGTGCTGACCAGATGACCCTCCCTTTGCTGACCAGCTAACCAACCCTCTACCATGCAGAGCCATTAAAATGGCAGAAAGAATATGTGTGTTGGATATGGTGTGGTCCAGGCTATAGGATGTCTGAAGATCTGGACAGGTGGATGCTTTGGAATCATCATCCATACAGGGTTAGTTTGACCTTGTAAAGGTTGTGTGCATGCCTAGTCACAAGTATACATGCTGCCTGCATGATGACACTGTCCTGTGCAGAAAACACTGTTTCATTACTGACCTCTTCTTCCTCTGGCTCTTACAGTGTATCTTTCTTTTGAATAAAGCTGGTTTCTTAAGTCAATGAAAATCCCACAACGCGATATTCTTATGTGCAGAGTGGAGTGCTGTGTTAACGGCAGCCAGGCATCCAGACCAGATGCCTGGGTTAGTACCCAGGCTGTGCCCTAATGTCTGGTCTGATCATTGATTTTCCAAGTGGCCTACAAACACCTCTGTCAAATGAAAGTGGCTGAGTCTTTTTGCAGGAGGGAGCCTCAATCAATTCCAGTGTTCAAGCCGCTTAGCAAAGACAGCGGATGAGCTGAATCATAGTAATCAGAGCTTGATGACCAAGGGCAGAGGTGAGACAGTGTGATGTCAGAAAAGGTGGGGCAGTTGGAGCTACAGCTAGAGAGCTGTGGCCCCGCTGGTGGGCCTTGAAGGGTGACCGGAGTTTGCTTGCCAGAGATGAAAGGGACTGAGGAGCCATCTCAAAAGTCTACCCACTGTCCTGAGTCTTGATGTGAGGCTGCCGGCTCCATTATCTGCACTGTGCCGTTCGGTCTCACAGGAAGGCTTATAGACTAGAGGCATATGGGTGTTGCTCTCCTTCAGCTTGAGAGAGTCTAGTTCAACGTGGACATGCCTTTTATACAGGTGAAATCACTTTGCCGTGATTCAGAGCGAGTAATTTTGGCCCCATCAGTGTTTTCTGTTTCCTTAGGTTCTACCGGTTTCATCAGCAGTGGTATTTCAGGGATAAAGACCAATGGATTCAGTGTGGCCTCTTGGAGTCCTACTTGGTGGACACTGGTGAGTGGAATAGTGTAGACACAGGTCAGCAAGACACTGTTTCAACGCTGATCTGCCAGTCAGTGGACTCATGCTCCTGGGTAAAGGGCTTCCTCTTCATGATGTTTCAAGGTGGGTTACTTTTAGTTCATTAACACAAATTATATTCTTGTTTCCATAAAAATAATGTACCTAAAATTTTTTCTTGGTCCATCCTGCTCTTAAATATATTATATGAAAGGTGGAAGCATGCCATCTTAAAGAAATACAATCTAAAGTTAAAGACAACATTAAAGGATAAGAATAAGAATATCTCACTTTATACATGGTGGAATGGGAGGAGAAAGTAGGCGAGACTCCAGTAACAAAGAGGAATGGGTACAACAGTCAAACTACAGGGCAGCAAAATCAAATATATATAACGAAGTCAGAAATTTGTCTAATTTCTTTAGCTTAATTGTAATATGAATGATTTTGTATTTCCTGTTTTAATACACAGAAGCAAATAGAAAGCTATAGTACACAGAAAAGGAAGCTCTGTATTCCATTTCTCCTTTTGCTCTGTTATCTATCTATCTATCTATCTATCTATCTATCTATCTATCTATCTATCTATCTATCATCTATCTATCTGGTGTGTGTGTGTGTGTGTGTGTGTGTGTGTGTGCATGCGCGTGCACGAGTACAAGCCACTGAGCCTGCCTGGAGTTTAGAGGACATCTTGTAGGAGTTTGTTCTCTCCTTCCACCGTGGAGGTTCCAGTTATAGAACTCAAGTTGTAAGCAAGTGCCATTGCCTGCTGACCCATTTCACTGGCCCTTGCTTTCCATGTTAACTGTAAATGAAACACTGAATGTCGACTTGTGTTTTGAATTCTTGAAGATATGGAGGAGAGCTCTGGGACATCTGTTTTCTAAGAGAATAAAGACAAGACAGGCATCAGTCCAACCTAGAGGAGCGACAGGACTTGTTTGGCTTACGTTCTCTCTCTCATTCTTTGTGAATAGAGCTGCTTTGGTTTTTCCTTGGTACCACGTCTGCTTCCTAACTGCTGTCTTTTCTCTATGGTGCAGTCAGAATGGCATTTCTAAAATAATTCTCTTCTTATACTACTTCCTACCTTAAAACAGTTCCTAAAGCCTTCATGGCAACTTTTCTCTCTTAGATGTGTTTTTCTCTTCCTTTTGCTCTTTCTCCTTTGCCTGAAATGACCAACTCTGTTTTCAGTAAAGTTGCCAAGTTATTCTCACCTTTGGGAGTCAGATCACATAGCATTACTTCTCAAAAGCCCCTGTTGGCAGCTCCCTCCCATGTCTGAGTTCCCTTTTTCTCCTCCCGTTCCCTGAACAGTGTGCCAGTATTGTTTTGTTATTCACTGTGCACTTGAATATCAAGAATGCTACTGGAGGACCTTTATTCAGAGGTTTCTGTTAGCAGAGCCCTCTAACAAAACAAAAACAATTTTGAATCTTCATATTAAAGATGTTAAGTGAGGAAATAAAACAGAAATGCATTTGGTTTCATAGTTATTAGTATTTTATTGTAAAATTTAAGCTAATGTATGAAGTACAAGATAAAAGAATGAAAGTGAAAATTGTATTTTTAGAATAATATTGATCAAATCTTGGAAATATAAGAAAATCCCCTAGACCAATCTGTTAAACTAACAAAAATGTGACTCTAAAAAAACAAATATGTTGCAGATCATTGCAAATCATGAGTAAACAGTAGCCAAAAAATTTGGAAAATATCATAAAGACTGGGTGAACAACTTAGGAAGAAGTTGCATAAGAACATGTATGAATTAAATCAAATCTTAAAAAATCAGCCTATAGAAGACACATAAACTAAGAGATTTACCATGCCTCTCAATGACGTCATCAGCTGTAGGCTGTACCAATATGGTAACTAAATGCAATAATATTAGAAATCCCAGTTCTGAACTTGACAAACTCTTTTTGAATTTCACTGGCAAATAAAATAACAAAGAAAACATAAAAATGGAGATCGATTAGAGGAAGCTGGCAGTTCAATTTTTAAAATATGTTAGAATTATAATACTTAAAATCATATGATATTGTTAGCTCTCTGCAGCCAGGGCCACCTCACCCACAGATTCAAACAACCGTGGTTCAAAAACATGTGACAAAGCTGCATCTGTTCTGAACACACAAGACTTTCCAGTTTGGCAGTCATCATAAGCTATCTAGACGTGATTCAAAGAATCCGGCAGAATGTGGTCAGGTCGTGTGCAAGCAGTGTACTGTTCTCATTTGTGTATTACAGGTCTGGGTACCCACAGGGGTCCTGGAACCAGTCCCTGCACATAGCATATGCATGAATAATCTACCAGATAGCAGAAGGCATCCAACTATCAGAAGGTGTTACCATCTAAAACGAGTGTAAAAGAAAAGTGCAGTCACATATAAACACAAGAACGGGGGAAACTGCAGTAATGCAAAACAAAATATTTAAGCTTTAAAGTTTGCTTCCAATGTTTGTGCTATGTATCATTTCCAGGTTAATGAATTAAATATAAAAGAAGTAAAACGCGGAACTAAGAGAAAATAGACTTTGAATTTAAAACAGTTTTAAAAGATAAATTTTATTAATTCGCTGAGAATTTCATGCATTTTATTTTGATCATATTTACTCTTTCTTCAACTCTGCTCATTCTATACCCCTCTGACTTGTCCTTTTCTTTTTATAAATCTATCCAGTCCAATTAGTGCTGGTTATATTCTCTTGGGTGTGGCTATCTATTGGAGTTTGTTCCACCAACCAGGACCCACTTGCATAAATGAAACTAGCTCTCCCTTTCCTAGCAGCTCTGTATTCCCAAAAGAAGACAGTCATGGCCATGGAACATTGAAAAGAAAAAAGGTGAAGGACATTGGGAGTTTGGGGGTAGCAGGGTGAGGTGGGTGGATGATGATTTTTGCTGAAGTGGCCCAAGCCTCATGAAAAGACAGAACTTAACCATAGAGTATAGATGTCTGGTCAATGCAAATTTAAAAAAAATGTATTGCTAATAAAAGGTAAATCCAAATGATTTCATAGTATTTCACCTTTTATATGATATATACTTAAACATAAAAGGTTGGTGATGGTCTGTGGAGATCTGTGTACTTGATCATGAAAGCAATGAGGCAATAAAGAATAAGAAGGATCACCAATGTTTAAATATAATCATTCTACGCTTATGAATAAATAATTAAAATGTCATTAGAAATGTTAATGAAATTATATAAAATTCTTTATTTGTAATTTCAAAATTTGGGTCTAATATACATTTTTCACATTGGGGACAAACTAGAAATTGGTACGTCCAATTAATGTAATTTAAAAAAACACCTAATGATTTGAAAGACCATTTGTGCATAGAAAATGTTCCAAAAGAAATATACCAATCATAACTATAGGTATAAACCTCTGGAGGTAGGATTATGGATGCTTAGAAGTAATTTCCCTTCTGATATTAATGCATGATTCTTTATGAAATTATATATAACGCATGCTAAGAATATGTTAAAAATAAAAAAATGGTAGAAAAATTAAAAGGCAGTAAAATTGTTTGGGCTGATTTTTCTTAAAGTTCTATGAGTTTGTATTCTTTCAGATCCACCATCACTCCTCCTCAGTTCCTGTATCTTTCCTGGGCAGTTGTCTCTGTTTCTCACTCCTCTTCCTTCTGCCTTGCTTCTGATGCCCGAGTCAAAGGGTATCCACATGCTTTCCTCACTGTTAGACTGCAGCCAACAAAGGCATCTGGAACACCAGCCTTCCCCCTCATTCTCTGCAGTTCAAGAGAATCTTTGTTTGCACTATTAGTTACTTGACTTGCCTTTTCTGTGAATTCGTTTTACAAGGATTTTGTTCATTTGTCTGTCTGTCTATCTATCTATCTATCTATCTATCTATCTATCTATCTATCTTCCATCATGCATGCATTTATGTATTTACATATAGTATGTATGTGTGCATGTGTTTCTGCTGTCTACTACCTTGACAAAATAGCTAAGATAATGGACTTAAAAAAGGGACTTTGGTTCAAGTTTCAGAGCTTTTGATTCATGGTCACTTGGGATGTGGCTTTGTGTCTGTCATAACCCTGTAGATCATGATGGGAATGTCAGCTATAGGAAGTCAGCTTTTGCTATTGTATTGTGAAGCAAAGAGAAAAAGAGGAAGGGACTGAGGTTTCAGTCTCCTTTGTAAGGGCTTCAATGTCCTAACTTTCATTCACTAGGCTCCAATTCCCAAAGGCACCATGGCTGATGACAAAGCCTTTAACTCTTGAACTTCAAAGGCCTCCCAGACCCATGCATCCTTCTGCCAGTCTTTCTAACTTGGAAGCAATCTTTACTGCTCTGTTGAGCATCTTCTTGTAGTCCATCCCCTTCCTGTACTTTCTGCAATGTCTATAGAGTGAACTGAGTTTTTGAGCCGTCAGTTTTTTTTAATTGACTTACCATGTTAGTCTATCACTTTGTACTTCCGTCCAATCTCTGAGTTTTAGTATCTATTATTTTTCTCTCTCCTCCTTCTTCGTCTTTCTCTATGGCCTCTCCCTGTCAATGGTGTTACAAACTAAATAGTTTTGCTTCCTTAAACAAAGATTTCTACAAGTTTCTTTCTGTTGTTCTTTTCCTCCCGAGTTTTCCAGAAGGTCCCCTTTCCTGTAATTCTTTTCCTTTTGGGGTTGCTCCATCCTCAGGTGGAAGTGTGTGGGAGGGTGCTTGGCCCCTCTGCTCTGACCACTGGTGGAGTGACGGAGTCTCTTGGCTGGAGACACAGATGGCGGGTAGGTTGGTGAGCCCGGCAGCTCACACATTTCCTGTCTACTTCTGCTCTCTCAGACAGAAATGGGATCCACTCCTACGTCCACTGCCGGCTTGCTAGCATATGGAACAGATGGACTGCATGGAAAACTCTAGCCCTGGTTTTTACTGCTTCTATTTCTATCTTCTCCCTGGCCCATAGTGCTTTATTTCTGGAGACTACTACGCTGGTAGCCCACAGCCTAACTCTTGCCCAGGTGTTTTCTGAAGAGTTGCCCTTGCTAAATGTAGATAGGGATGGGCATCTGTCAGATGAGAAATCACCATCTGGATGTCTTAAAAAACTATCATGATCTCAGTGAACAACAAGCCATTGTCTTTCTGACTGACGATAGCAGCCATGCATTCCTCAATGGGGCATCATGTAGTGGAGAAGATGCAGAAGTTCTATGATTTTGATGGACGGTTTAGAGTTTTCTTTCCCCCCTCACCAACAAGGGATCCTCTCCTGTGTATGAGGCCTTGTGCCAAAGATCAGATTCTCTCCCTTTGTTTCTGAGCTCTTTGGTAATGATGTTCATTTTTGTACAATTTCAGAGCTGTTTGAATGCAGCCGAGAGGAAGGCATCACTTGAAGCTGATCCCTGGTTTAAAACACCATATTACATCCCTTATCTTGGAGTTATTAATATCTCTACATAGAAAGTTTTTGAGTAATGCTAATCAGCCAGACCAAGACGGCGAGGAAGCAGAAAGTTGGTCTGGTTGTAAATATTTAAGTAGGTAACCTTTTATGAATAAAATGATTTATCTAAGAAATTTTGAAATTTATTATTATTACTATCATCATCATCATCACCATCACCATCATCACCACCACCACCATCATCATCATCATAAGTCAGGATCTCCCTATGTATCTCTGGCTTGCTTGGAACTTGCTGTGTAGACCAGCCTGGCCTTGAACTCACAGAGATCTACTTGCCTCTGCCTCAAGAATGCAGGGGAAATACAGTATTCTTAACTCCTGCTTCTACTGTCTAAAAAGTTTTCTAAATATTTGAACTTTAGAAAAAAATGGATATTTTTGAATCCTTCTTGTAGATAAGAGTATAAAAACAGACAATGCTGAGATCTAGAGTGAGGGTAAATAGCAAAGATGATACAAAAGAAACACACAATACAGAGTAAGCGTGCGTGGCTCGGTACCCTGTATGGATACTTTTGGTGTTACCAGAGCGGCAAGAGCCTACACTTTTGTACCATTTAACAAATAAAAATGAAAGGTAGACTTCGGTAGAAGGTCTACACTGGCTGCATGTAATACTGCCAGGGAAAATGGCGCATGTTCAACTTAGTTTGCCTTTTAGATAGATCATGAAAATGGGCTTTAGTATGAGTGTGCTGTGCCCCCAATATTCAGGACTTATAGGAGGCATCTGAACACTTGCAGTCACACCTTACAGCTCAAACAGAGGAGAGGCGGGGAGGCTGGCGAGGCCAGTTGGTAGAATTGTGGAAGATGCTTGTGAGGGGTCAGTGTCACTGCCACTGCTCCCCAGAAGGAAGAAGGGTATCTATGTCTTTGTAGCCGAGCATTCTGAGACAAGCCCGAAGGACCTGACACTTGTAGCCCAAACCAGAAGGAGATGCTGCATTTTATTCCTAGATCACCAAAGTTTGGAGACTGGGCAGCAAAGGAGAGACAACTTTAGAAAGTAGGGGAGGAGGAATTTCAGTAAGAACTGTCCAGGTGACCCAGAGAATGGCCAGGGAGACTCCATGCATATCCCTAGTCCCTCACTTGGTCCTTCATCCCTCATCACACAATTGAGTGAACAGTAGGTAGGAATTTTTCATTCTGCCCTTATTATGCAGGCACTATTCTGTCTTTGGGGATGTGTCAAAGGATCAGGGGACATAGACACTTGCTCTTAAAGAGTGTCTCACTGGAATACATCACAGGTGGTGTGCAAAACTTGGTGAGCAGACAGTGGATTCTATGCTCTACATTTTGGTACAATCAGAAGCCTGGGGTGGCAGGGTACTGGTATTAACTAGAGAGTTCAGTGTTGATTGGAGAGTCCCAGGTTCTGAGGGAAAAGGCTGCGCTGTCTTATGGGATATGTCAAGTGGACTTGTGCCCAGTTCATTTAGAATCTTGAAAAGTAAATACATTCATATTATGAATGGGATAATCATTTGGGTCATACGCTATGCTTTTCAGCTGGCCAGAAAATGGTACAGTAATAATACTAGCGAAAGTCCCCCAGATGCAACTGTCATGTATCACAGAATGTATTACTTACTGTTCTTGTTGTTATAGCTAAACACCTGACAAAAAGAAACTTCTTGGCAAGGGTGAAGGCTTTATTTTGGCTTATGATTCAAAGGAATGCAGTCCATCTTGGCATGGAAGGGATGGAGGCAGGAATGGCTTGGTCTGAGGCCCTGGTCAGGAAGCAGACAAAGAAGAAAGCCAGAGTTCGGCTTGATTTGCCTTTGTTCCCATTTTCTTCTCCATTTGACAATCAAAATTTATCATCATAGAAATAAATGGGAAAAAAACTGCTGGAGAAAAATGTTACTGTCAGTCTTTTCCTCTTTTATTCTCCACCCCCCTCCCCGTTTATGGCTGTGGCTTTGTTAAGACAGGGGGAGTGTGGTAGCTCAGTTCCGGGAACCAGCACTAGGGAGGAAAAAGAGGGGGCGAAGGATAAAAAGGAAGAGAAGGAAGAGGAGGGGCAGGGAAGGGAGGGAGGATTTCAAGTTCTAGGCCAGCATGGGCTATGGAGGGTGGGGTAGGGCTAGTCATTGATTCTAGGCTGTTATCTGAGAAACAGAACAAATGCAGGGTAGAAACAATAGTAGCCTGAGAAAGGTGGAGAGCATCACTAAAAAGGGACAACATTTTCATGGCAAGATGTGAGTGAGAGACTGAAAGAGAAGCACACTTTAAAATCTGCACTTAAATAAAAAACATGAAGTTGGAAGGGAAGTGAGTTGAAGGGGAGTGGAGAACGGATTTGATGGAAATTTGTTATATGAATGAATAATAAATAAAATACTTAAAAAAGAACAGGCATTTAAATATATGTGATGTATTCACAGAGAAAGGGGTACAGTTTGATTTGAGCCTTTAGTCATAGCCTTTCAATATGGCTACTTTAGTTTGTCAAAATAGTGTTTTCATGACTATACCTAGGCACCATCCAGGGTCATGGTTTCATTTATCAAATATCATATTCACAGGAACACACTATGTTGAAGAGAATTAATGATCACAATGGAGAGGTATAAATAAAATGTGGCATAGACCATCAACAAATGGGCTAGAGTCATGTGAATTGATTTCACCTTCAACTACAATATTTACGGGGTAGACTAAAAATGAAAAAAGAATAATTGAATATGATCATGAATATAATTGAACACATCTACAAATCTTCCTTTATGACGTACAATGTTTAAATATGCTGACCATAGATGTAAAGCCTAAATGATAAATATTCTACAGGAGATCAATTAAGATGGCTACTGGAAAAGGAATAACACTAAATAGCCATTAACAAGATTTCAAAGTCAAGGTCATGGGGAAGATGTACCTTGACTTCTCTCACCCAGAGACACTCACTGCTCTGAGACTCAGCTGCTTGCAGCGTCCCTCTGTATGGATGCATCTGGATGCTAGTATAGTCTTGGATGACCCCATGAAGGCACTGTGAAGCTATGTGGGCCACAGCTGGGCTTCAGTACCCATCTGGGAAGCCACAGGTTGTCCTGTTCAGCACGTGAAGGTGGACTTGCATCTCAGGGATGCTCAGGCCTTTTTCTCTGAAGGCTTAGTAATTCAGTCTAGAGAAACAAACCAACAACCAGCAGATTATCAGGAGGAAAGGCTTCCTGAGTTAGTGAGTTACACACATGCACAAAGCCAGACGATTCAGCCTGCAGGGAAGGCCTCGATGGAGGCAAGGGTACAGACAACGTTATAAGGGTAGTAAATGAGTACTAGGAGGTAAAATGGAACAAACTCAAGGGACCAACAACTGTAAAGCTCCCGAGCTTCTGGGTGGTACTAGATTTTCAAGGTCTACCTCTGTGACTTGACTTTAGTATTTCTTGGGCAAAAGCCTTTAGCCAGTCTGAAAACAATTTTATTCTCCAGAGGCTGAGCTAGGGAAATGAAGATTCTTCAGAAAGAGTCTTTCCTATCTGTACTTCACAGGAGGAAGAGGAGCAAATATGATTGGAGACAAGAGAGCAGGAGGAGAGCAGAGGGATCTCAATTTTGAGACTTCTCTAGCTCGGCGTGTCAAAGTTCCACCATTTGAAGTGCTGTTTTCTAGATCCTACAATAACTGTTGTCGGTGACTAGGGACTGTCAGGGTCTTCTAGAACCCTCAGATCTTCTCAGCAGCCATTGCTAGAATATCAGGAAAATGGGTGGTCCTTAGAGAGCCACAGTGAAGATCAGAACTGAGTCCACTCCTCAGATGACATATCCCTGGGCTCACTCTGTGATCCCCAGACTCTAGAGCTGTCAGGGCAAATTGAGTCTACTCCCAGGAACCTGTTCCAAGCTCTGAGTGGGGAGCTGCCCTTCCCTGGCAGCTCATTGCATAGCTCCTGCTGGGAAGCCCTGGTTCTTTAACCTGAGCTCTCAACTCACTGCTGCTGCTGGTGATTAGCTGAAAGAGAAAGTTTTCTACTCTTTTGGATTTTAACCATGGGAGCTTTATGTTAATTTCCCCACAGCCTAGCAAGCTGCTAGCTTCCAGGCCTCCTTTTCTTGAACTTAGTCTTAGCACTACCTAATAGTATTTGTGAAACCTAAGTAGATGCGAGAACAGCCTTTGACTCCTGGAATGTCAACTTGCTATGATTTCAATGCTGTGTGGTTTTCATAATGGAATATTTTTGACAATACATTGCATTTTAAATTGCTTTAAAAATTCAAACAATAAAGAAAACAATTTAGTTTCAGTATGGAATTTACTGAGGAATTATTTACAGCAATTATATATGTATTAAATGTACATAGAGAGATGTTGAAACACAAAGTACCTGGTGAAATGATTAGACAAACTAGCAGATCAGTTACCACAAGCCAGCATAGTTGCCTTGTATGGTGTGTGTGTGTGTGTGTGTGTGTGTGTGTGTGTGTGTATGTGTGTGTGCGTGTGTAACACTTAGAATCTGCCTGGTCAGTTTCATTGTTATTGCCATGGTCATCGTGTTGCTTATGCTTATGGTTATCTGGAAGTTTCTTCTTATAGTTGAAGGCTGGCATCCTTTGGCCAACACCTCCCCATTTCCCCCAGTTCTCCATTTCGGACAACACTCAGCTACTCTTTTTCTCCATATATGTGTGAGATTTGCTTTTCTGGTCATGGTTTATTTCATTTTACATACCCTCTGGGTTCATCCCCACTTCTGCATGTGACAGGATTTCTCTCTTGTTGAAGGCTGAGTAATACTTTGCTGCTTAAAAGGATTCTGTATTTTCTTTCTTTACCTGTTCATCCACCGATGACCCCTTAGGTCAATTCTGTGACTTAGCATCTGTGAATGATACTGTAATGAGTGTACAGACCTTTCTTTGTGGTAATAATTCATTTCCTTTAACTATACACCCAGAAATTGGGTTGCTGGATCATATGGTAGTTCTATCTTTAATTTCTAAAGAACCTCATACTGTTTTCCATAATGGTTGTACTAATTTAAATCTCATCAACAATGTGAGAAGAAAATTCCAAGATGTCCTAAATTTAGTGACAGTCCATAGGAGGAAAGAGAAGTTCACACTAACTCTCAGGGCTTCTGCTTTCCCAAGCAGATCTGCATATCACAGGCTTGTTTGTTCCACCTGGACTTGGCTCCACGGTTCCCGAGCTTCAAGCTCCATCAACATAGTGTATCATTTAGGAGACATCCACCTTGCTCTCTTTGCCTCCATCTTCCCCCTCCTTACTTTCCACGTGTATGTCACAGTAGCTGATCTGGAGCTTTCTGGGTAGGTTAGCTGGTTATCAAGCTCCAGGGACCCATTTTGCCTCTGCCTTGTGCCAGGATTACATGTGTGAGTCACTGTTGGCTTTTTACATGGGTCTCAGGATCGAACTCAGGTCTTTACACTTGTGTGGCACACCTGAGCCATCTCCTAGCTCTTTAAGTGGCTAAACTAAATTTAAAAGAAGCAACAAAAAGACAAACATTTCTGGTAGAAGGCCAGCTGAATGAAAAAAGAACTTAGGAGCTCCTGGGGAACACACTCACCTTGTAGCTTTCCACTTGTAAGTACACACTGTTGACTGTCACATTTCAACAACACTCTGACAGCTCCTCCAAACTACTTCAAAAGCATAACCCAGATGTTCCCTTATTTGCACAACTACAATCTAACTGTAGCTGTGTAAAACGGCTTAGATATATCCAAACTAGTCTACAAGCAACATGTTATTTGATCCTTTTCTAAAATAAGGATTTATTTTCATAAAATAAGGAGAGAAAATGGAGCGATGAAGTCCAAATAGCTATACATACATATTGTTTGACAGTAGGAGAAACCTGTTACAAAATGAAAACTTTTGTTTTTTTAATTAATTAATTAATTTATTAAAAATTTTCACCTCTTCCCCTCCTCCCATTTCCCTCCCACTCCCCCCACTCCCCTTACCTCCTCCCTTTCCAGTCCTAAGAGAAGTCAGTATGCCCTGCCCTGTGGGAAGTCCAAGGCCCTCTCTGCTCCATCCAGGTCTAGGAAGGTGTGCATCCAAACAGACTAGGCTCCCAAAAAAGCAGTACATGCAGTAGAATCAAAATTCAGTGCCATTATCTTTAGTTTCTCAGTCAGCCCCCGTTGTTAGCCACATTCAGAGAGTCTGGTTTGATCACATGCATGTTCAGTCCCAGTCCAGCTGGCCTTGGTGAGCTCCCATTAGATCAGTCACACCGTCTCAGTGGGTAGATGCACCCCTCGCGGTCCTGACTTCCTTGCTTATGTTCTCCCTCCTTCTGCTCTTCATCTGGACCGTGGGAGCTCAGTCAGTGCTCCAATGTGGGGATTGCATTGAATCTATAGATTGCTTTTGGTAGAATTGCCATTTTTACTATGTCGGTCCTACCAATCCAAGAGCATGGGAGATCCTTCCATTTTCTGGTATCCTCTTCAATTTCTTTCTTCAAAGACTTAAAGTTCTTGTCAAACAGATCTTTCACTTCCTTGGTTAGAGTTACCCCAAGATACTTTATGCTATTGGTGGCTATTGTGAAAGGTGATGCTTCTCTGATTTCCCTCTCTGCTTCTTTATCCTTTGTGTATAGGAGGGCTACTGATTTTTTTTTGAGTTGATCTTGTATCCTGCCACATCACTGAAGGTATTTTTGTAGGAGTCCTTTTGTACAAGAAACCCAACCCACTCTCCACAGTGTCTTCACTCTGCTCTTGTCCTTTGTCCACTCCTCACAGGTGGCTCGACAAGCACCATCAGCATCTGTCTTCTTGGTCATCTCATCAGCTCCTTCATCTAATGACTCCCCCACCCTGAAGCCTTGCTATCACACGGCACAGCTCTGAGGGACTCACCCAGCCATTCTGTCCTTTCCAATTGCATGGAACCGTTCTTTTCCGTGTCTGTGTCTTTCATTGTTCTTACCATCATTGACAAAATTTCAGCGAAGTAATTTGTGAAATTCCATCAACATGGACTTCGGTAGTCATGCCTTCCAACTTTGCTTCTGTAGGATTCTGCCTGGGAGACCTCAGCACAGTGCCTGATTCCTCTGTTGTCGCAGCTCTCTCCTCGTCAAACACTGAAAAGACTCTTTTGAGTCCTGCAGCTTGCTCTTTGTTTGGTTGCTCAACCACATTATCAGAGCTCATGCTTTCCCAAGCAGATCTGCAAACCATAGGCTTGCTTGTCTCACCTGGACTTGGCTCCATGGTTCCCCAAAACATCACCCTGGGGAGCAATTTTTTGAAGACATTAGACATCCACACTCACTTTCTTAGAATAAAATTCTCTGGGACTCTGGATTCACTTACTAATATATGTTATATTAGAGTTTTGGATCCTATATTTGTCAGACATACTGGATCACTTTTTTTCTTTCTTGTACTGGCTTGTTAAGGTTTGGTATATTATGGCAGTCTTACAGCTATTGAAATGTATTCTTTATTTAATTCATTAGATTTTTAAAAAGATACCAATCCAAGTTCCCATTCCTTCCCCTCCTCCCATTCACCCTCGCACCCAACCCCCATCTAATCTTCAGAGAGGGTAAGGCACATTGCCTTGTGTAAGGTTCAAGGTACTCCCAAATATATCTAGGCTGAGCAAGGTATACATCCAAAGAGAATAGGATCCCCAAAAGCCAGTACATGCAGTAAGGATAAATCTTGGTGTCACTGCCAGTGGCCCCTCAGTCTGCCTTAGTCATACAACTGTCAGCCACATTCAGAGGGACCGGTTTGGTCCTATGCTTGTTCCTTCCCAGCACAGCTGGAGTTGGTGTGCTCCCATTAGCTCAGGTAAACTGTTTCAGTGGGTGAACCCATCATGGTCTTGACCTCCTTGCTCATATTCTCATTCCTTCCACTCTTCAACTGGACTTTGGGAGCTCAGTTCAGTGCTCCTCTGTGGGTCTCTGCCTCTGCCTGCCTCCGTCAGTTGCTGGATGAAGGCTCTATGGTGATATTTAAGACAGTCATCAGTCTGACTACAGGACAAGTCAAGATCAGGCCCCCTCTCCTCTACTGCCCAGGGTCCTAGGTGGGGTCATCCTTTTGGATTCCTGGGAATTTCTCTAGAGCCAGGTTTCTGCTAACCCTATAATGGTCCCCTCAATCAAGATATCTCTCTTCTTATTCTCATCTCTGCCCTTCCTCTATCTCGACCATCCCATTACCTCAAGTTCTCCTCTCCCCTCCTTCTTTCCCCTCCTCTACTCCTTCTATCCTCCCCTCTCCCCCCACCCCCATGCTCCCAACACTGCCAGTCAATCCTGTCAGTTTCCACTTTCCAGGTGGGTCTATACATATATTTTTTCCTTTGGGTTCACCTTATTACTTATATTCTCTACAATCATGAACTATATGCTCAATGTCCTTTGTT
This sequence comes from Alexandromys fortis, assembly GCF_014885135.2. NCBI lineage: Eukaryota > Metazoa > Chordata > Mammalia > Rodentia > Cricetidae > Alexandromys > Alexandromys fortis. The sequence continues at coordinate 6,370,161 of NW_026067970.1, forward strand.
TATAGCTAGTATCCACTTGTGAGTGAATACATACCATATTCATCTTTATGGGTCTTGGTTACTTCACTCAGGATAGTGTTTTCTAATTCAAGAAGTCTTTTTTTTTTTTTTTTTTTTTTTTTTTTTACCGCTGAGTAGTACTCTAATGTGTAAATGTGCCACTTTTTTTTTTTAATCCTTTCTTCAGTTGAGGGACATTTAGGTTGTTTCCAGGTTCTGGCTATTACAAATAATGCTGCTACAAACATTGTTGAACAAATGCTTTTGTAGTATGATTGAGTGTCTTTTGGGTATATGCCCAAGAGTGGTATTGCTGGATCCTGAGGTGGGTTGATTCCCAGTTTTCTGAGAAACCACCACACTGATTTCCAAAGTGGTTGCACAAGTTTGCATTCCCACCAGCAATGGATGAGTGTTCCCCTTACTCCATATCCTCTCCAACATTACACTATCATTGGTGTTTTTGATTTTAGCCATTCTGACAGGTGTAAGATGGGGTTTAGTTTAGTACCCCATTTTTTAACTGGGTTATTTAGAATTTTAATGTCTAATTTCTTGAGTTCTTTATGTATTTTGGAGATCAGTCCTTTGTCTGATGTGGGGTTGGTGAAGATCTTTTACCATTCATCAGGTTGCCTTTTTGTCTTATGACTGTGTCCTTTGCTTTACAGAAGCTTCTCAGTTTCAGGAGGTCCCATTTATTTATTGTTGCTCTCAGTGTCTGTGCTACTGGGGTTATATTTAGGAAGTAGTTTCCTGTGCACATGCATTTAAGACTGTTCCCCCTTTCTCTTCTCACAGGTTCAGTGTGGTCAATTTATATTGAGGTCTTTAATCCATTTGGTCTTGAATTTGGTGCATGGCAATAGATATGGATCTATTTTCATTCTTCTACATGTTGGCATCCACTTATGTCAGCACCATTTGCTGAGGATACTTTCTTTTTTCCATTGTATAATGAATAGCTCCTTTGTAAAAAATCGGATGTTCACAGGAGTGTGGAGTAATATCTGAGTCTTCAATTCAATTCCTCTGGTCAACCTCTCTGTTTTTATGACAATACCAAGTTATTTTCATTATTGTAGCTTTATAATAGAGCTTGATGTCAGGGATGAGAAAGCCTCCAGAAGTTCCTTTATTTTACAGGATTGTTTGGGCTATCCTGGGTTTTTTGTTTTTCCATATGTAGTTGATTATTGTTCTTTCATGATCTGTGAAGAATTGTGTTGGGATTTTGATGGGGATTGCATTGAATCTGTAGATTGCTTTTGGTAAAATTGCCATTTTTACTATGCTGATTCTACCTGTCCAAGAGCATGGGAGAACTTTCTATTTTCTGGTATCTTCTTCAATTTCTTTCTTTAAAGACTTTAAGTTCTTGTCAAATAGGTCTGTAGTGATGAGGCGAGCAGGCCTGCTTTTTGTCCCGCCAGGCTCCCACATGGTTAGCTTTACACACCCCAAAATAACAACACACAAATTGTATTCATTTAAACACTGCCTGGCCCATTAGCTCTATCCCCTTACTGTCTAATTCTCACATCTTGGTTAACCCATTTCTCTTAATGTGTGGAGCACCATAAGGTGGTGGCTTACTGGGAAGATTCTAACCTATGTCCATCTTGGGCTAAAGCTTCATTGCATCTGCCTCACTGCCTTCTACCCAGCATCCTGTTCTGTTTACTCTGCCTACCTAATTTTCTGTCCTATCAAAGGCCAAGGCAATTTCTTTATTAACCAATGAAAATAACACATAGACAGATGACCCTCCTCCATCATAGGTCTTTTACTTCTTTGCTTAGTGTTACCCCAAGATCTTTTATGTTATTTGTGGTTTTTGGGGTCACATATACAATATAATATCAACTGCAAATAACGAAAGTTTGACTTTTTCCTTTACAATTTGAATCCTCTTGATCTCCTTTTCCCCCTCATCTCTCCTGTTTCATTAGTAGTGGCTACCATTGCTGCTCTCCTCTTTCTTCTTGAACTTGTTACTCTACAGTTTCTTCAGGTCAACAGTTGGCTTATTTACTTTTAAAAATAATAAAATACCAACATGTACATCTAAGGCATTGAATTTCTCTTAATAGTGGCTGTAATTTTATTCTCCAAGATTTGATGTATTTCATTATCATTTCAGTCTAAAATATTTTTGTTTTTATTGTGATTTCTTCCTTGAAAGAATAATATGCAGATTAATATTATTCAATTTTTATACATCAGGAGAGTTTGTATATACATTTATTCTATTAATTATTAGTTTAATTTGTTGTATGAGATCATAGTATGAAATAGTGTGGTAGACCATATGCTAAATTACATAATTTTTTCCACAAACAAATATAACTTGAAAATATGAGTTGAAAATAATGTATTTTCTATTTATATGTGCTATTGATGTCAATTTGACCATTGGTTAACACTGCTCATATTCTGTTTCCTCTGTCTACTTTCTTTGTTCAGTCCTTAGAGGGGTATCCTAGGAATCTCCACTTAGAAATCCACCTCTTCATTCTCTTCCTGCTATTGTTTTTTTTTTTCCCTTAGAGATACCCGAGGTTCACTTTACTATATCTTCCTAAACTTTGTTGTTGAAATGCTTTGCAATATGGAATGTTCTTTCTTATCGTGGGTATCTGGCCTTGAGCACTCTTAACCTGCTTTCAGTCCAGCCATGCCAGGGCCAGGATTTGTGCTATTCAGTTACTGTTTCATCTGTGCTAATTTTTGTCTTCTCTTCAAACTTTTAATCCATTCATATTTTCAGCATGTTTCTCTGAAGCAACATGTACACAGGTTTCATCTTTATTATCACATAGTAAAATCTCTGTGTTAATTAGAATTTAAGTAATATAAATATGTAATTATTATTGCTCACAATATAAAGCTTTCTACTGCTATTTCTCTTGTTTTCTGTTCCTTAATTGTGAAGTGATAGTTACTTTTCTTTTCCACTGATTGCTTCTTTGCCCGTGTTTTGGAAATTATCTTAGAGATTGCCACATATTGTTTGTATTTGTTAATAATAAAAGAATTTTTATCAGTCCCTAGACAAAATAGGTACTTTAAATGACATAGACATAACAGCTTCCCTATCACAAAGCTCCTTTCTGATATTATTGTTATGTATTTTAAATCCTGTGCATTGTGGTGTAGCAGTGTCTTAACTTAGCTGCAAACAAACACTTGCTCTGTCTCCCCTACATTTTCACCTGTCTGGCATTATATCCTCTTTAATTAATAAATTTATCTAGTATTTTCTCTATCTGAAAATTCTGAGGGAAGTCTCTTATGAAAGATTGTTTTTGGTTCTTCTCATTTGGCCTTCATTTAAAAAAATATGTTTTCTAAGTAAAGAATTCTAGATGGATGATTATCGTCATTCAATATTGTCTTCTATCACCCATGTTTCTTTTCAAAAATCACCCATCAATTTTTAAAATTTAATTTTAAAATTAAAAATCTTTTATTTTTCTTGCAGGTGATACATTTAATAAAGACTTTTTAAAACATTTTATTTTTGTGTTGAGTTTAACCATATTATTGCCATCATAATTTAACTTAGAATGACTTCTATTTGTCCTGGCTAGAATTTATAATGATTTAACACTTCTCATAAATCTTGGAAAAATTTTAACTGTTATCTTTTTTAGAGCATTATCTGTTTTATCTCCTTTTCTATGATTCTAATTATATGTGCACATGTGCCTGTGTATGTGTAAGACAGCAAAAGTTACATTTAATAACTAAGTCGTAACATAAAAAGTTACATTTCATAGCTAAGTACTGTGTGCAGTTTTGCACTTTCAAATAAGGAACTACAGTGTAAAATGAAAGTCAATGAAAGCAAGAGATTCATACTTGGGTTCTGTTGTTCTCCTGGCCACCTCTGGGACCTGGCGAAGGTCTCTTCTGCTCCTGACTCACAGCCCTCTCTGGTCATTTCCTCTGCTTCTTTCCACACCTCGTGCAAAATTGCAACTGCTAGAATCACCTATTCTCTCCCTATCTTTTAAGTCAGTTTCCATTGGTGGTTCCTGTTGCCAATAGCTGTTCCTTCTAAACCTAGTTATTATAGTTCTTAATAGTACATAAGGGCTTACAGAAACTGAACGCAACTGCCAACAATGGATCGTATTTTTCTATTTTTCTAAGTGGCATAATGTATCACTGTATAAATATTCTAAAATTTATGCATAGTTATGGATACTTACCTTATTTTCAATATTTTTTACTATAAAACAAAAATCAGAGAGTAACTTTATATGTATATTATTTCCCTATCTACAAATATTTAAGATCTTGAAGTTCCTAGGATCCAACTGCTTGACCATATAGGATGTATGGAGTTGAAGCTATGGCTCAATGGACTGAGTGTCTAGCTTTCAGGAAGTCATGAGATCAGGCCCCAGCATTCCATAAACAGGATGTTGTTGTTTATATCTGTAATATAACTCTGGAGGTGGAGGCAGGAAAATCAGAAGTCAAGGTCATCTCCGTACATTGCAAATTTGAGGCCAGTCTTTTTATACATGAGAATCTGGAAAAAAAAAAAAACAGCAATTAAAAAACCAAAGAGAATATGTACTTGCATTTGGATGTATATTGCCATATTGTCTTCCTTGAAATGTTTACCAGTTTACATTCCAAATATTGCACATGAACATGCCTGTGCCCACAGCCTGACAACACGGTGTATTCTTTTCCTTTTGGTATTTGTCAATTTGGTTGCTAAAGTTTGCCTCTTATTATAGTTTCAATTAGTGTTACTGTTTTTGTGTGAGAGATTGAACACCTTCCTTATGATCCAAGTTCCAAGTTAGCATGCTGTGCTCGAGATTTGTCCTAGATAATCAGCATTTCCCAGGGCATGCTGCAGTGAATCCATGAGAAATTTTCTGCAGAAGAAGAGTTGGTTCCTCCATCTCATTCTTTGGATGTTTCTCTAAAAGCCTTCAAGTGAACTAACAAATTTATGAGGGTTTACTGTGGTTACAGCCATATATAGCTTGGTATTTATCATGTTAGCCAGTTGTTAGGGTGTGGTTCCTCCCCCCCCCCAGTGCACTGGGAGCCTTACGTCATCATTACCCAGACCCTTCCCATCATCTGACTCTTATGCCCACTAAACACTCTCTCTCCTCTGTCTTTCCCCACAGCTGGTGTCCTCTACTTTCCTCTTGGTTGCTTTGTCGTCTTCTATTTTAAATTCTCATCAGAGGAATTATATCTGTCTTTTGAATGGATTACTTCACTAAGCATGTTTGCAAGGGGCTTCCCTATTGTAACCATATATTAAACACCCAGGCATTTTGGCAGATGAGTAGAATTATCATAATATACTATATATCTAGTATGTAATATATTGTATATTATTTAACCATTTTTCTATTGATGACCATTTGGGTTATTTCCATCTTTCAGCTATTATTCATAATTCTATGAACAGCACTGCAGATCTGTTTTGAGTCTTTGTTTTTGTCTCTTTGTATATATGTCTGGGATTGGGATTGGCTTTGTTAATTATCATTTATTTATTTATTTGGGGTGTGTGTGTGCACGTGCTTTGGAGGTCAGAGGGTAACTTCTAAGAAGCTGGTTCTCCTGAGTAAATTGAGAGTCTGGGGATCATGGGAAATAGTAGATGGAGGGGGGAGGAAGAAAGGGGAGTGGAGAAAAATATATAGCTCAATAAAAACAATAAAAAAAAAAGTTGGCTCTCTCCTTCCACCATGTGCATTCCAAGAACTCAGGTATTTAGACTTGGTGGAAAGAGTTTTTAATTGCTATGCCATCTCCCCTGCCCAGAATTACTTAACCGAGTTAACAAAGGGCCAAATGTTTTTCTTGACCACAGCTGTATCATGTTGTATTCCTACCAGCAGTAATTAGGATTATATTTCCCCCACATTTTTGCTAATAACTTTCCTTTACCTTTGTCCTCATTTGCTGTTTATCCTGTGATAGACACCATAACCAAAAAAAGCTTGGGAAGGAAAAGAGTTTACTTGGTTTACACATCTTGATCATAGTTTATTGTTGAGGGAAATCCGAGTAGAAATTCAGGGCAGGAACTTGAAGACAGGAACTGAAGCAGAGGCCGTAGAGGAACACTACTTTCTGTCTGGCTTCCCAAGGCTCATTCAGCCTGCTTTCTTATTTAAGCCAGGACCACCTGCCTAGAGGTATAACACTGCCTGCAGTGGGCTTCGTCTTACAAAATCAATAATTAATGAAGAAAATGTCTCACGGCCTTGCCTACAGGTCAGTCTGATTAAGGCATGTTCTTAATTGATGTTCCTTCTTCTTAGATGACCTTAGCTTGTGTCAAGTTAATAAAAACTAAGCAGCTCACTGTAAACAAACAAAACTCTGGCTATCCTTGTAAGTAGGAGGGCTGGCTCATTGTATTTTGATTGGCATTTCTCTAATGATGAGTGACATAAGGTGTCTTTTCATATGATTGTTGTATGTTTGTATATTTTCTTTTGGGTAAATGTCTACTTGTTCTTTCCCAATGTTCCCCTCAGTTGTTATTTGATGTTATTGTGCTATACTATTTCTCATATAGTCTATATATTAATCCCTTAATAGATATTTGCTTTGCAAATATTCTCCAATTAAGTACATTGTGGTTTTTATGTTTTGTTTTTGTTTTGGTTTTGATAGTTTCTTTGAATTCAACTGAGTATCCTCTAATTTAGATGAAGCCTAAATTATTTACATTTTCTTTGGCCTGTGATGGTGACTAAAAAGCCTCAGGCAAACAGCTTTTCCATGAATTTGTGCCCCAAAAGTTGGATGCCAAATGAAGCATGATCTTACTGGAACTTTCTGGTGCCAGTGTGGCTGCTGGGATTGAAGGTGTGGGTCATTGCTGCCTGGTCTGTCAGGATGGCCCGTGTGGCTGTTTTACTTTTCTAATCCTCAGGCAAGCTTTATTTATTAAAAGACAAATGAAATGCCACTGCAAATGATTATATTATATGAGTTACACATTGGGCACCAAATATTAACATGATTAATAAAAACCCAGAAACAGGTATTGGAGTTCAACCTGAAGGTCAGAAAAGCAAACAACCAGCCACTGGCTCTTACCTCTACTTCAGTTCGAAATGGAGATCCTGAGCCCAGGAATCTCAGAATGAGACTGTGAGTGAGAGCTATCTCCTCTCGTCTTATATTCCTCTCTACTGCTGGGATTAAAGGCGTGCACCACTACCTGGCTTCTATGGCAAACTAGTGTGGCTACTGAGATTAAAGGCGTGTGCCACCACTGCCTGGTCTGTAAGGCTGACCAGTGGGGCTGTTTTACTCTCTGATCTTCAGGCAAGCTTTATTTATTAAAACACAAATGAAATTGTATTCACTTCTCTAGTGACTTACTAGACATGAAGTTGCTGCCTTAGTTTATTTTGCAGACTGCTTGTCGCTGTTGTATGAAAACACAACTGTCCTGTGGATTTATCTTGTGCTCTGGAATTTGCTGAATTTGTTAGTGCTAATAATTGTCTTCCAGATTTCGTGAATTCTTATACTCAGGATCTTGTAGCCTCTGAACAAACCCAGAATTGCCTTCTGCTTTCCTCACTGGCTCCCTTTATTTCTTTTGCTGTCCCCTTAGATCTTACTGAACTTCCTGGCGCAGTGCTGAAGAGCAGAGTGGATGCACTATCTCTTTCTGCATCCACTGGGTGTGTGCATGGGCCTGGGGAGGCTAAAGAATTGCACTCTTTAGCCACTTAACAAAGACCGTTTCACTTTGGGTAACTCAGAGACTTCCAAATGCAACACATCAGGGGACACATTAATTGACAGATCAATACCTAGAATTAGTCTACAATACCTGACCATTAGAAAAAACTTCCTGGTGTTCAGAAGAATATACTAATATAAATTTCAGCTCTTGACCTTTACATGTGACTTCACCCTTTCAGACATTTTAAGTTCATTTGACACATAACAGCCGTACATATGTAAGGGTGCACGGTGACACCTCAGTACATGTGTTCAGGGTAATTGGTAGACAATCTTCAGCTCAGTCTTTATTTTTGTGCTGGTTATATTAAAAATTCTGCCTGCAAGCTGGTTTTAAATACCCAACTGACACTGTTGGTCGTATTTATTCTCTGTGCAATAGACGACTAGAAGTTATTTCTCTTACCCTATGATACCCCTGTAACTCGTAACTGTCTTCTTTCCAGGCTCTCTCTGGCATCTTCCCGTTGTTCTGGTAACCTGTGTCCTTCCCCTTCTCCTATCAACTCCTTCACATAGAAGTGAGAACATATAGTTTTTGTATTTCTGGAGCTGACTTATTTCACTTAACACAGTGTCCTCTAGGCTTTTCTGTGATCCTGCAAATCTCAGAAATTTTAATTTCTTTTCATGGCTGAATTAATGTTCCATTGTGTATATACACCACAGTTTTCAGTTTTTTTTTCAGTTTTATATTTTTCAATGAATACCTCTGGTCCACTGTTTTTAAGGAAACCAGTTTATCTGTTTAATCAGTTCCTCCATATCTTTCAAAAAAAGTCCACAAATTAAAAAAAAAAAGAAGAAATTATAATCAACCCAGCAAGCTGATGTAACTGCCCATTAAACTCATGGAGTGAGCTCTGGCCGCGGAGTGAGGACTTTCCTGTGTCTTGCTCTGGCACCCTTGATGTGCTTGCAGGATGCAGCAGGAATGGCCATGGCTGAACATTTCATCATTTGTCTTTAAGGACAAAGAACGCGGTGCGACACTTTGGGCATTTTCTTCTCTTGCTGCAGTTTCTTCCTCTCCTCTGAATCTGTTCGTTTTTAGAGTACACCACTTCTTTATGTACTCATTTTCCCTCAGACTGTTCCAAGCAGGACCCTGCAAGCTCTCTTAGGGCTAGCACATTAGAAAGCAAAAGGGTAAGTGAACAAAATGGTGAAAAGTCCTGAGTTGCAAATTGGTGGCAGAAGGGAAGTTGGTGGAAGACGCAACAGTGAGCAAGCAGGCAGACAGTGCTGTCACAAGGCTCAGCAGAGTCCACTGGCCTTGTGGGCACAGCCTGGTGATTGGCATTTCTGTGGGATTTACTCATAAAGCTGCCATCAAATACAGTCCTTCCAGGCAGGCAGCGGTGGTGCACGTCTTTAATCTCAGCACTCAGCAAAGAGGCAGGTAGATCTCTGTGAGTACAAGACCAACCTGGTCTCGAAAAACAACAAAATTACAGTCCTGCCATTGATTTGTGTCGTATATGGCTCAGTTTTGTCTTTTTTGTTTTGTTTTTATTTTTGAGTTCCGTTTGCTTGGGTACCCAGGCTCATAGAAGGTGAGCTTTTCTTTCTGTCAGTCTGCATTGGCTTCCTCACCTGCTTCCCACCTGAATACCTGTAGTTCCACCTGCCCTGTTTGCAGTGCTGTTACTTTGTTTGCTCTTCTACCTATGGTGGTTTTTAAGCCTTACTTACGTAAGGATCTGTTCAGCACACCCTTCTCCACGTCTTCTTTCTAAGAGAGTCCCCAGCACTTACCACCATTGATCTGTCTCACCTATTCTGAAGATGTTTTCCCAAGTGCCTACTGAGCAAGCAGACCGGTAAGTTATTTCAGAAGGAAAGAGGAGTTACTGACTCACAGGCATGTGATCTTTGCAGATCTAGCTAGATGGAGCACACACACTACACCGCACTTCCTCTCCATCACTTTGCTAGACGTACTTGAACCAAACATGGCCAAGGGGTGGAATTCAGTTGGGGCCAGCCTGAGCCTTTTTGTCCTTCCTGACGTTCAAACAAATCTCTTAGAAGTGGGGTAAATTGTTTCTTCACAAATCATTAGAGTACTGAAATGAGTGGCAGAAGGGCAGAAAGGCAAACCCAGTTTCCAGGAACATATTACAAAAAGGATTTAATTCAATCCTGAGTGAGAAATATTGTGCCTATGCTCCATTGGTGCCCAGTGGTACTGACTAAGACAGGCACAAGAAACCCACTTGTAACTGGAGGTTTCTCTCCCGCCTGCTATTTCCTGAATAACCACGCTGAGGCTTAATATTAATTATAAACTGTTTGGCTCATTAGCTCAGACTTTTTATTTACTAGCTCTTTGAACTTAAATTAACCCATTTCTATTCATCTATGTATTGTCACGTGGCCACGGTGTTACCTCACATCTTGCTTCTCCAGTGGCTTCTGGCATCTCCCTCGACTCTGCCTTCTTTCTCCCTGCATTCAGTTTGGCTTTCCTGTCTAGATATATTCTAACCTGCCATAGGCCACAGCAGCTTCTTTCTTAACTATTGGTAATAAAACATATTCACAGCATACAGAGCGGCATCCTACATCAGGTACTGACACAGGAACCAATCAAGGCCCTTCAAATGTAGGACTGACCTTTTTTTTGTGCCAAGGGCAGAGTTGGAAGCTGGGGAAAATCATATTCCTCTCCAGCCACCTCTGCTTCTATTGCCTCCACAGAACTTATCTCCTCCCAATGTCTTTCATAATGTGAATGAATTCATATCCCAGATCCAAGAACTTTGCCTGGCAGAGACTGGTACCAGGAGTATTTGTTGGATAAGTCAATGGCCATAGTTGAACTTAGGTATTTAGTCTCATTTTCTCTGTAATCTGTTGATGATTGCTATTCTATCTGATATTTTCCTCATATCTTTGCAATATTTTAGTTGGTTTTCTTTTCTTTTCATTTTTCTCACACTAGTGGTTGAGCCCAGGGCTTCACATACACTCAGCCAGCACTCTCCTGATGAGTTCCACCCTTAGTCCCATTTTCTCTTTCATACTAATGTCTTAGAGTGTCTCCAATTTGTAAGTTGCTCAAAATAATATGCAGTTGACATAAAAATGTCTTTAGATTATCTTCTGATAGTATTTGCAATGAGTCAGCTTCATTAGAACAGAATACCAGGGGCCCGAATCAGCAAAGGACACAGATGGTGCTCCCCCAAGGTGATGGCACAATCAACCACTGGCTTCCCCTCCCCGATTCCCCAGCACTAGAGGCACCAGGTGATCAAGTACCATCTTATCAAGTGCTGTCCAAGATCTCTTGGTCTAAACACGAGAGAAAGGCAACAGCCCCATGCCACTCCTTGTGGTTTGGGCAAGTAGTACTCAACCAAGAGCCACTTATGACCCAACCAAGAGACCCTGGAGTTGTGTGGTCGGGCACTGATGTGGTAAGGGTGCAGAGATGGAGAGGTGGAATGATTCATGGGCTAGGGAGAGAGGTGGATCTAGGGAGGGGAGGGTGATGAAGAATGGACTGATGTGAATGACCAGCTGGCCACCCAAGGCCAGGGAGATGTTTGACCTTGGCTATGACTAAGGGCCAGGTCTTAATGCTGGGCTGTTAAGCACCCAAGTGGACCTGTGGCTCCTGTCACCACGGGGGGGCCATGCAGGGGTCTGTGGTCTGGGCTGCCACTTGGGACCTTAGTGTTTGAGGTTTGTGTTGCCACAGGGGCCATACCAATCTGTGGCTATAATGAAAACCTGGCCCAGGATATTACCAAGGACCATGTCGAGATCTGTAGTCCTCTGGTAGCTAGGGTCTATGCTGATGACCCTAGCCAGTATTGCCACCAGGGACCACATGGATTCCCAGTGTCTGGATCACAACCTGTGACCATGTTGGTGTCTAAGGGCTGTGATGCCACTGGGCCCAGGCTGTCAACTGGGGACATGGTATCATCTTGACTAGGGCTGAGGCAGAGGGCCACATTTACGTGGAGAACCAGTCACATCCAGGGTCTGTGTTGATGTTTGTGATTCCTGAGACCATTGAAGACCATACCAACACCAGGGCTTAGGATGCACTCTGGGGCCATGTTGGTGTCTGAGTGCTACACTGCTTTAGGAGCCATGCTGGTCCAGTGGCTTGCTCTGCCACCTGGGACCATACCATGGTAACATCTGTAGCCTGGCTGCTTTCTAGGACCATGTATGTTTCCATGGACCTTTTATACCAGTGTCTTTATTGATGTCTGTGGCCCACATTGCCACCAAAGGCCACATCGATGTCCAGGGTCTGGGCTAAAACCTATAGCCATGAGGGTGTATGAGGACTGTGCTGCCACCACAGGCATCCTCATCTGAGTGGCTGAGTGGCCTGCACTGTCATTCTGCCTAAGCAGCACACTGGAGTTGACCCTGTTGTCAGGGTTGCAGGTGAGCCAGTCCCGAGGATGTGAGAACAGGAGTGCTGACCCTGTCACTTCCTTGTATACCCTCCCCCCACACCCCCACACACAATCAGTAGAGAGAGTCTTATACCTTACCCAGGCAGAACAATGCAGCAAGTCCTGGTGATGTGAGGGGGACCTGAATATGAGGGCCCCAGAACAGGAAACAGACCCTGTCACTTGCTGTAGGCTGCACTGGGTGAGCTAGCCAAAGCAGTGCTGGAAATCTTCCTGGGGTAGTGCGATAAGGAAAATCTAGCGAACTGACCAACTCAGCTACCACCCAGGCCCAGAACCAGTGCTATGAGTTGGCCCACTCCAACATCCAGTAAATCTACTGATTGTTGGAGCATGTGAAAGGGATGCATCTACAGATCTAAAACAGCAGGATTTCCATGATACAAGACAACAGGAAATCCAAGGTGAGCCCTGGTGAGAGCCCATTATTGGTGGAGTAGCAAAAACCAGAGGCCTTGAGCCAGACCACTGACCAGGCAATGAACACTTGCAAGCATAGATAAATGGACTAAAAGGCAAACTGAGTGACACAATGGGCCACACTACAGCTTCCAGGACAAGAGTCTTCTTTTTGTTTTTATGTAGTAGGAGCTGTGGGCCTCTTCCCACAGCCCGGCTCCTGGTTGCTTGGCTAGCTTATGCCCCCAAATAACAACACACAAATTGTATTCATTTAAACACTGCCTGGCCCATTAGCTTTAGCTTCTTACTGGCTAATTCTTACATCTTGATTACCCATTTCTATTAATGTGTGTAGCACCCCAAGGTACGATTACTGGGAAGATTCTAGCCTATGCCCATCCTGGGTTGGAGCTTCATCGTGTCTGCCCCAGAGAGCAGAACTAAAGCATATGAGCTCACTTCCTCTTCCTCCCAGCATTCTGTTCTGTTTACTCCACCTACCTATGTTCTAACCTATCAGGGGCAAGCAGTTTCTTTATTAATTAACCAATGACGTTCCTCCATCATTTTCATTTCGTTTTGTTTCTTTGCTTGGTTTGGTTTTTATTTTTTCTTTGAAATTTGGTTTTGATTGGGGTGGAGGTTGCAAGGGCAGAAGGCAAATTCAAGGAGATGGGAGATAAGTGGATCAGAGTGAATGATGTGAAATCTGCAAAGAATCAATAAAAGTAAAACAACAATAGCAACACAAAAAATAAAATAAGAAAACACACAACTATGAACTACGTGAGTGTGCATACCACACACCAGTGCTGTGGGACAATGGTTTTGTACCCTGTAAAGATTTATCACTTGTATCGGTTTAATAAAATGCTGTTTGGCTAGTAGCCAGACAAGAAGTATAGATGGGGTAACCAGACTAGGAGAATTCTGGGAAGAGGAAAGGCTCAGTCTTCAGTCATTACACAGACACAGAGGAAGCAAGATGAGAATGCCTCACTGATAAAAGGTACCAAGCCACATGGCTAATACAGACAAGAAATTATGGGTTACTATAAGATATAAGAGTTTATAAGAAGCCTGAGCTAATAGGCCAACCAGTTTATAATTAATGTAAGCCTCTGTGTGTTTCTTTGGGACTGAATGGCTGTGGGAATGGGTAGGACAGAAACCTCTGTTAACACACTAGGGACAAGTCATACAGAAATTTTCACTGTTATTTGTGCGTCCACATAGTCATCTTCTGTGATCAGAATTACATGTATTTTTTTAATGCTTAGCAGTCATTAATGTAAACCTTTCCTGATAGGGAGTCAATTTTGGCTTCTCTACAAATTATATATTTAAAATAAAATTGAAAATTTTTTGTAGTGGGTTGTGGATAGTTGTGGCTTATTGCTGTAGGAACTCAACCACTTTAATCAGTAAACCCAGAGGAATTTACCAATCTTAAATATTTTCTGTTCCACAGATACACAGTTCAAGCTTGACCTTTCTTCCCTGTTAACTCTATTTTGTCTCTGGTATATGGAATGGTTTGCCCTCATTGATCTGGTCCCCTTACAAACACTTGTCAAGGTCCTACCCTTTCACAAGAAAAAATAATATAAGCTTGCCCTGTTTTTTGTTTTGGTTTCAGGTACATTAGAATTAGATGAATTTAAAGTTTGTGAGTTACACATGTCATGCAAGTACCAATTCATCTTGCTCACTCTATAATCTTAATTCTACATTTACATTTTGTTCACTCATTGTGCTGGTGATTTGGTTGTATATTTAAATTTTTTTAATAAAAATAAAAATTATAAAGTAAGCCAACTAAAATTTAGGCCATTTTAATGTGCTGCTCACTGTAATATTTACTTGGGGTAGAATGGAGGGCCAAGCCAAGGGGATTTTCTGCATCCTTGAGTTTGTAGTGATGTTTGTTGAGTGGGATTAGTGAGGATTTGAGGAGGCTGGATATATCCTGGATCATCACAAATCACAGTATTCCACAGATCATAATAGTAGCAGGTTACTCTGAGTGATGACAATCTTTTAAAGAGAAGAAGCTCCTTTTTGGCTCAGAAGGTGTTGTAGATGTTGTACCCATCAGGAAGGCTATCCCATGCAGCAGTAACAGTCATCTTGTTAATTCCAGTCACAACTATTAATTTCATTTCTGTATTATGCTATACAGCCACCTTGAATTAATGGGATCTTAAGTTATTATAGTCACTGGCAGCTAGGCTTATTGTGGTGGTTTGAATAAGAATGACCCCTTTAAGTAATTCATTTGAGTATTTAGTCACCAGAGTGGGACTATTTGAAAAGGATTAGGAAGCCTGATCTTGTTGGAAGAAGTGTGTCATTGGAGGTGGGCTTTGAGATTTCAAAATACCTCGTTTCTTTCTCTCTGCCTATAGGTCAGACTAGAACTCTCAGTTTCTTCTCCAGCACCATGTCTATCTGTGTACTACCATGTTTCCTTCTATGATGATAATGGACTACCCACTGAAACTGTAATAAGGCCCCAATCAAATGCTTTCATAAGAGTTGCCTTCATCATGGTGTCTCTTCATAGCAATAGAGCAGTGACTAAGAAGAAGCTGTCACCAGAAAGTGGGGCACTGTGTGACAGACCTGACCATGAAGTTGATTAGAGAAATGTGGAAGACTTTAAGACTTTGGAGTAGAAAAGAGGCTGAAAAATTTAAGCAGGGATTAATGGGCCATGCTCATAGGAGCATGGAAAGTTGCTGTGCTGAAAGCAATGTAAATTGTGACAGTTAGGCTTAAGAGGTTTCAGAAGGGAAAAATATTGGTAAGTGGTCTACAGATCATCTTTCTGATATTTGGGCAAAGAATGTAGCTGTTTTCTGCCCTTGTTCTCAAAATCTGCATGAGGTTAAATTGAAAAGTTTGGGATTAATGACCTTGGCAGAGGAGATTTCAAGACAGCCTACTAATTGACTCTGTCATGCAGTTATTACAGGTCTTTTGCATGCAGATCTGTAATGAAAAGGAGAAAGCTGAACAATGAGAAATATGGAATGCACATCTTGAAGAGGATAGGATCACCAGGAAGTATGTTTCAGTCAACAAGGCAATGAGAAAATAGAACTGCCCTACACTGACCCAATTATCTAAATCACAACCCATCAAAGTAGGAGTGGAACAGACACTTGAAACCACATAGAGGCCAGGAGCAGGTGCTTCCCTCAAGACCTCATCCAAAAATCTAAGGACCAATGTGGTACCCAGGAAGACATTGGGTGTAATAAGCAGGGGTCAGAAGAAAAGACAACAAACAACTTAGAAAGGAACTTAATTTTAAAAGAAAAGAAGTACTTAGAGAAAGAACTCAATGAATGCTTTAAAGCTAATAACAGCTGAGTGGAATGAAATAGAAAATAAAGACTAGTGGAAAAGAGGGAACAAACCCCTTAAAAAAAAAACGAAAACCATAAGGCAAAGTTTAGATTTGAAGAAGAGGATGAGAAAGGACAACACCAAGAGAAGAGCTGAACATACCAATAAAGCGATTGATGGTGAACACAAGATTCCTAGGATCTCACAGTGCAGGGATTGTGTACACTTTGAAGAATGCTGCTCCTAAATCCTTCATCTTATCCAGGTCACAGTAAAGGATGTGACACTCTCTACATTGATTTCATAAATACGGTGTAACATTAATAGAAAACCTAACAGTGACAGTTTAAAAATGAAAACTACAAAATGACTACACTTAAAAAAGAGGCAGGCAGATCTCTGTGAGTTCAAGGCCAGCTTGGTCTACAGAACAAATTCCAGGACAGCCAGGGCTATGCAGAGAAATACTGTTTTAAGAAACCAAAATCAAAAACAAAAACAACAAAAACCCCAAAACCAAACCAAAACAAACAAAACAAAAAAAGAGAAAGAAATCAGTTCAAATGGTTGTCCTTAAATATTTTCAAATTGCCTAGAATTTGCCGTCACCCTTCAGCTTGGTAAGATCGGCTTCATCACAGAATCCACAGATGAGTGTTAAGTATCTATTAACTCATTTAGTCAACATAAAAGACAGGAGCCAGCATGGAAATGCCACACTGGAGGTGTCACAGATACAAATAAAGATGTTTAACATCTACCTCTGATTGAAATATTCTCCCAGAAAACTAGCAGGAATGGGAGATGCTTTCACCTCCAAAGCAACACAAGCTCAGAAACAACAGCTTAAAGCCTATGGAGCTATTCTTACTGAAATAAAAATACGACAAAATACCTTACTACTATTAGTGAGGTTTTGAGGTCTTTCTAATGCAATGAATATGAAACGTAAATAATAATATCAAATATGTAACATCAAGAGCAAGCAGAACAGCCATGACCTATAAGCAACATAGACTTGTTGTGGGGGAACTAGGGAAACAACCTTGAATGAATATATTCATTTATTTCAAAATGCACTGTATTAGCCAAAGATGAACGGTTCCCATACACTCATATATTTGAATGTTTAGTTATCTGGGAGTGGCACTATTTGAGAGGAATTAGGATGCCCGGCCTTGTTGGAGTAGGTATGGTCTTATTGAAGGAAGTGTATCACTAGGGGTGGGCTTTGGGGTTTTCCGATACTCAAGTCAGGCCCAGTGCTCTCTTCCTGCTGCCTGCAGATCCAGGTGTAGAACTCTTAGATATGTCTCCAGCACCATGCCTCTCTTCTTGCCACCATGTTCTATGCTATGATGACAATGGACTAAACCTCTGAAACTGTAAACAAGTCCAAGTTAAATGTTTTCTTTTATAAGAGTGCCATGGTCATGGTGTCTCCTCACAACCACAGAACACTGACCAAGACATATAAATGCTTAGACTTAAAAATTTTATGAATATATTAGAACATACAAATTATATATATATATGAGTAGACACCCATGTAATATTTGACACATGCATATACTACAAATTATTAAAATTAGGTCAAACATATTTATTTACTTAAGCAAGGTTAAATATATTTGTTTCTTTAGATTTTAAAAATGAACTGATATGTTAAATAATACAACAAGAGGAAATACATTAATCTTTATTCTATCAGAGTTCAGTAGAACATTCATTGTAGAAACAGTAGAACAATGAATGTTTTTCTGAATGTTGGGAAATATTTATGCTTAAAAGAGTGGGGACAATCACCCCAGGACAGTGGAGTTATCTAGTACTACAGAGTTGGGTTGGAAACCCTGATCTGAGCCTATTTCTCCAATAAATTTAAAGAACTTCTCAGAGCTAAGAGAGTGATATTTGGAAATGGGCATTATCTCTCAAATTATGGTACAAATGATTCCAAATAAAAATTTATACGGAGTACTTTGAGAGTGAGAGATAGGTGGGAACAGTTAAATGTTTTTAAAAATGCCATAGAATCAATAGATTCTACAGAGCAATCACATTTCTGGAGCATTGTAGCTACCTAACTTAATCTTTACAAAATTCTAAATCTCAGTTTAGGCTCAGAAAGTGTGCTGGCCAGCATTATTTCAACTTGATACAAGGTGAACTCGTCAGAGAGGAGGGAACCTCAATTAGGAAAATGCCTTCCTAAGATTGGACTGTAGACAAGCCTGGAGGGCATTTTCCTAATTAGTGACTAATGAGGGAGGGCCCAGCCCATTGTGGTCATCCCTGGGCATGTCATCCTGGGTTCTTTAAGAAAGGCTGAGTAAGCCACGATGACCAAGCCAGTAAGCAGCATTCTTTCATGGCCTTTGCATAGGCTCTTGCTTTCAGGTTCCTGCCCTGCTTGAGTTGCTTTCCTGACTTCCTTTGATGATGAACTTTAATGTGGTAGTGTAAGCCAAACAAAGCCTTTCCTCCCCAACTTTCTTTTTGGTCATAGTGTTTTGTCACAGCATTAGAAACTCTAAGGAAGAAAGGGATCCTTTACAGAAGTCACCCAGTGGGTGGCTCTGGAGCTTTAATGCAGGCTAAAGAGCTTAATACAGGGAAGAGGACTTCTAAATAACTGTGCTGTACACAGCAAGGTCAATGGTATTTGGATTTCCTACATCCAGAACCATGTCTGAAGAGATGGTTCAGCAGTTAATAGTGTGTACTGCTTGCAGAAGACCCAAGTTTGGTTTTCACTATCCATGTCTGGTGGCTTACAACCACCAGTAACTAATTCAGCCTAAGAGGAATCAACACCCTCTTCTGATCTTCACTGGCACCTGTACACACACACGCACACACACACACACACACACACACAGAGAGAGAAAGAGAGAGAGAAAGACAGAGAAAGAGAGAGAGAATAAGAATAGAGCCTACAGAAAGAAACGTTTGCATAAAACTGTGTTATATTCTACTTAAGGTCTATTCTAACAAGGTGTCTCAGGATTTTTATTTGTTATTGTTATTTTTTAGTTTACAGTTATTATTTATTTATTTTATTTTCATGTGTATGTGTGTTTTGCCTTCATGTATGTGTCTGTGCCCCACATGCATGCCTGTACCCATGAGCGTCAGAAGGGCACAGTGTCCCCTGGAACTGTATTTAGAGGTGGATTGGAGTCCCCATGTGTGTGCATGGAGCCAAACTCAGGTCCTCTACAAGAGCAACAAGTGCTCCTGAGCCGTGAGCTGTCTCTCCAGCCCCTGTCTTTGTTGTTGTGAGTCAGAGTCTCACATAACCCCATTAGTTATGTGGCTGTGAATGACCCTGAGTTCCGGATTCTTCTGCCCGCCCCTCCAGAGAACTGGGATTACAGGTGTGTCCTTATTTCTTTGCCTACTCTGAAACAGCATACCCATGGAAGTCTGCTTAACCATGCGCGGTTAAGAGGAAAAAGTCACGCTCTGAAGCATAAAGAGCTCTCTTTGCCCAAATCAGTCTTTTCGGTTTTGTATTCAGCCCTACATGTTACATCCATAACAGGATAGCCTGAGTATAGAAAACAGAGAAAGACATAATATATTTTGTGCAAATATTTATATCTGAAACATTGTGTAGAAAATGTGGAATATTAATATTCTAAAATATTAACTGTGGCCAATGCACAATTATGTTCTTATTGTTCATATCTTCTGCAGTCAATTCTCTTCAAACCAGAAGCATTTTTTAAAAAAGAATAGTTCCTTTTAAGTTGAATAATATAGTAATTCATTTCCCCAGTTTGAGTTTATAATGAAAAATCAGGCATAAATATATATATAAATATATATATATATATATATTTGGCATATTTGGGTAATTTTATTTGTGAAATCTGCCAAATCCAATTACCTTGTTTTTTAACCATTATGCGATTGGAAGGTGAAAACAAGAATTGTCATATGGGAACCAAAGGAAATTCTACTCTGCATTTACTTTAGAAATGGGTCTTGTCACCTTGGGAGGCTGTTTTAAGGAGCCTTGGTTTTCCTCGCAAAGACAAAACCGAGGTGCTTCTTGGCTGGGGTTCCCGGGCTCGGCAGGGCAGCCCGACTCTGGGGCACCCCGTTGCACACAGGCGCGTTCTGTGATTGTGCGAGGTCCCTGCAAGTGCCCAGTGCCGCGTGCTCTCCCGGCGCAGCTCTCCATGTTAACACGGTTTTTAGCAAGACCTTAAATGCTGACTTCCGCACAGCCGCTCTTGAGCTCGCTCCTGCCTCTCCTGTTTCCTTTTTGTTTGCTGCTATAAAACTGAACAAATGGGACCCAGGGACTTTGGCAGGGCTCCAAACCCGAGTGCAACGCATCCCAAATTGGCCCCTTGCCCAAAAGTATAATTTTCAGCTGTGAGCTGCCCTTAATTTTGAAAATGATCCTGTAGCTTCAGGTTTTCAGCGGCAGAGCGGCATTGTGTCTGTTCTCCAGGCACCCGGCTCTTGAAAAAACGAAAACAAACACCATCTCTTGCTTTGTCTTCGCAGCAGCTCAGATTCTTTTGACTAGAGGGTTCTGGAACTAAAGACGTTCAAATGTACAGCCCACTTGCTGGCCCAAATACCTAGTCCTGTCAGCTTGCAATTGGATTCCCAGGGTGTCTTAAAACTAGATTCCTCTGCTTTGATTAACAGCCACAGTCTAACTATCAGTTTCAAGTATGTTGGGACGACTAACAAACTGTTCTGCAATCAAGGTTAGCAACTGACAAGGCATCCTCAGTAAACAGGACTACGGTATAAAAGCACTAATAATATGCACATCATGGCATGTTATCAGGCTGTGTAGGGCAGGAACTTCCAGCACCAGCTCAGTATATGCTTTTATCGTTCAGCGAAGAGTCTTGGTTTCTTGAAGTTCAAGGCAAATGCTTGTGGCTCTAAGACTCTCCTTTCCGCAGATGATGTCTGTAAGAACTTGAGGAATTTTACAACTGTCATTTTGCCATTCATATTTATTAGAAGTAAGAGGTGCTAGTTTTCTCTTCTAGCAATTTAACATCTCGTCTGGTATTCTGGCTGAAAAATGTTTTGATGAAATTCCACTGGCCAATGGTACAGGATCTTTTATTCTCCAAGTGCACGGAAGTGGAATTACTAACGGTTTTGAATTAGTCAATCAGATACATACAACAGAGTGTTTAGAAGCAGCCACCTCTGACTTCCCATTCTCTGACTGCGGAGGCCAACCCGTGCAGAAGCAGCTCATAACCATTGGCAAGTGTCATGTCTCATGGTCTCTGAACCTGTGTCCTTATCTAACAATATGGAAAACTAGTCTCCTTTTGCAAGGTGCTTGTGGCATGCTTTGCTTTAAGATTATAAAATTAATAGATTATAAAATTAATAGGAGCTTGCTCTAGAAAATAGGAGCATTTAATTTGTTTTTCAACCCCTTTCCCTTCATGAATTTTGAGGAAAAATATTCACATTCAATTAAACAACAACAGCAGCACTTTCTCAGCTCCGGGGCTGGGAAACCATCTCTTCCCTGTTGGCTGTCTGCAGTGTTTTGGAACTGCAGAGAGTGCAGGGCAAACACTTCCGTCTCCAATACAGTGTTTCAGGTATTATAGATGGCCCTTTGTTCCGTGTTCCCGCCTTCCTTGCCTTTTTTGGATTACTGATTTCCTAGGGCTACATTTAAACTTGTTTATTGGCTCATTTGTTATGATACATTGGTACTTTGTTTTAGTGTTTGTTGTGTGAGTCACAGTCTACCTTGGAATTCCATCTTAGCACCTTGTGCAGAGTGTACGGACTTGGCAGTAGCGCGTGTCTTTCTCTCTTGCCCTGTGTACTATCTTTGCTGCATATTTTCCCTCCATGTATGTTATAAATACTTCCATGTATTGGTTTTGTTTTAGAAAAATCAGTTCTATTTCAAAGATAAAAAGCTGAGGTGTTGAATAATACAGAATTTCTATTTCAGCTTATTTTGAAAGATAAAATAGTATCCATTCCCTAAATTCTTTTATATTTGACTACACATTTACCATCTCCATTGGCCTTTATTCCTGTGGACAGTGTCAGATCTCCAACAGGCAATTTTAAAAATTATTTTACATCTGCCTAAAAGGCTGTTTAAGTTCACTGCAAAGCTGGCTCTGAAACAGGAGTTGTCTCTCCCCCTTCAGAGCCAAGCATATCTGTCTCCAACTGTTCTCTGAGACCTCTTGTCTGGGGTTGGGCTGACCCTCTGCCTGTGACAAGAGAACAGCAAAGCAGCCGCGGAGGACAAACATCACGTCCTTGACAGCTGGAAGGTAATCCATTCCCAACAGATGCTACCATTGTTATTTCATGATAGAAAAGTGTCTTCAGTGGAAAAGAAAACGGAGAAGCTCAGTCATGGGAAGCTCAATCATGAGGAGCTCAGTCATGAGGAGCAAGATTAGTCTTGAACTCCAGCTGGTTGCCTCAGCAGGACTTCCCCAGTCAATTTCCAGGGGATGTTCTGAGCTCCCATTTGTTGGTGATTTGCTTTCTGTCTGTCTGTCTGTCTGTCTGTCTGTCTGTGTATCTATCTGTCTATCTGTCTGTCTGTCTCTATCTTATCTATCATCTATCTATCCATCCACCCATCAACTAGAGCGCACACTGACGGAGTTACTTCTATTACAGGGAGTTTGCAGTTGTCCCTACTCACTGATTCTCTGCTCATTTATTTTATTCATTTTCTCTGTGTTTCATTTTCGGTGATTTATTTTTCTGTATCTTCACGATCATTATTCTTTTCTTTTTAGATTATCTAAATGCTGTTGATGTCATCCAATGTAGTTGCCCTCATAGACACTGTAGTTTTCATCTCTAGACGTTCTGTGTGGGTCTTAGTGTCTTTCATGCTTCTACTTAAAATGTTTCATATTTCTTCTGCATATGGAATATGATTGTAGCAGTTTCTATTCCAGTCACCAGTGTCATTTTAGAATCTGTTTTCACTGGTTAACTGTACTTTATTATAGACCCTATCTTCTTGCTTCTTTGGATGACCACTGCTTTTTTATTTTTTTTAACTAGATACCAGATTATGTGATCTTTATTTCAGGAATTTCTAAGTTACTTTTCTCACTGCTAAGACACAATACCTGCGAAGAAGTTAAAAGAGGAAGGGCTTCCCTTGGCTTTGTGGTTTGAGGACACAGCCCATCGTGGTAGAGAAAGCATGGCGGTGCAAGCGTGAAGCATCTGCCTCACTATGTCTGCAGTCAGGACGCAAGGAGATATTAATGCTGGTGTCTTCATTTTTCCTTTCTGTTTGGTCCAGAGCTCTAGTCTATGCAATGGTTCCCCACCCTAGCCAGCTACCAGGTAACTCTAGCTGAAAGCTCTCTGACAGGCATGCCCACCATTTTTTTTTTTATAACCCTAGGTTTTGCCAAGCTGGAAACATGAACCATCGTGGTGGACGTCAGGTTCCTTTAGCTTTGTGCTGACATGCAGTTAAATAACTCTGAAACTGCTTGGGTTTTACCTGACCAGGTAGGGCTGGAGTAGCTTTTAGACCACAGTTCTTTTCCTTGCACCATCGAGGCAGTGCTCTTCTGTTTCTCCATGCAATGCTTCACTAGTTACATGGTTTTTCCTTCTGGCTGGTGTTGGAGGCACATTATTTAAATCCTCATATTTTGTATGAGACTCCTCATATATAAGCACATCATCCACACCCATTCCAGCTCCTTCCTTCCCATATCCAGCCTCTCTTGTGTCCCTCTGTGTGTGGGGGAGGGCACGCTTTTAAACCGAGCTCCTCATTGGCTAAGCCTGGGGCTCTGTACACTTTGTTCTTATTTTGCGAGCATCTGTGGAGTCTGAAGTATTATGGATTTATTTTGTTGATGTGTTGAGGATCAGAGAATATATAGGATTTCCTCTTCATCACTCCGCCAGGAAATAGCAGAACACAGACCCAAATTCCTTTGTTAAATTCTCTAATGTGAGGAGGTCCAACATTCTGATTTCAAGCTATGATACTATAGTCTGTAAATGTACTGGGCTGTATTCATAGCTCTCCTGGGATGCATGAGGCCCTGGGACACAGGCTGGCCACGCCTGCTGAGACAGTCCTGTCCACAATCATGGGCAGTTTCTTCACACATGTGTGTTAACATACAGTTTAAGGAACGCCAGCAACCTGTTTCTTTCCAACTTCCAACAACAGTCTTTGACAAATGCAGACTCTCACCCCTCACAACCTGTCTTACTGAATCCTGGCCTGGTTTGGCAACCCTCTGGGAAGTCAGCTGGAGTGACTGTGTGTCTCACTCAATTTTTCCTGTTCTGTCTGCTGTCCAGTGTCTAGAAGCACTGCTTAGGACATCTTGACAAGTTACTTTGTTGTTGTTGCTTTTGTGTGTGTGTGTGTTTTCAATGTAGGTAATAAAATCTGGTTTCTTTTCTTCCAACTGGATGCAAATGGAAATAGTGTTAGAGTAGGTTACTAGGAATTATATATAACCTTCAGAGAATATATTCATCTGACGTTATAAGCTTGTAAATAGAGAGCCCAAAAATTAAATCACAAAATACATTCTTTTCCACTTTATTTTGATTAAAAAAAATAGTCCATCAGGGCCTACTAATGATTAACAACAAATTAATTTTAACACTAAAATAGACTTAGAAACGAAACTCTATTCCGAATCTGTTCTTTTCATTTAATATTCATTTAATATACTCAGATCACCTACTATAAGACAAGAAAAGTGAATTTCACCTACCTCTTGCTTTGGTACTCAGTTGACATACAGAAGAGGAAAGATGAGCAAGCCTCAGCATGCTCTTAACACTCCCAAGATGGACGCAAGATAAAGATCTGTATGCGTACATACAGGGAATGCCACCAAAGTCTAATGCAGGGAACCCTAAATTTTAGTGGCTACTACTGGGTAAAATATACATTAGTGGAAGATGGAAATATGTTAATTGACAGAAATAGAAGACGGTAAATGATGACTTTTTTTTTGTGAAGCTTTGGAAAAGAACAACTTAGCTGAGAAGAACTACTGGATACGTATATCTTTCAAACTATGCTTCTGGCTCAGAGTCGTGAGCAGATTCCTGCCAGTCAGGATTGCAGGAGTAGCCAACATCATGGCTCCAGCATCCCGAATCATGACCACCATAAAAGAACAGACAAGGATGGCATACCCATGATTTAGTCACTAGTGATGGAGAAACACACCTTACTCTCTCCACCTTAGGAAAAGTTTGAGGAAGGGCTGGTGAAACGTGCTTTGAGATGGGGAAAGGAAAGAGCACCAGGATGGTTTTCCTGGGCAGGGAAGCCAGGCACTCCTTGATTTGGCAGTGTTTCTTTTCTCTCGGTGACTGTTCTGTGGAAAATGTTTTCATGACTGGCATCAGATTGCCTCCTTAGGCTTTGGGGTGGCCACTAGGGATTAAGATGGACCAGTGGCTGTGGTTCTCCTGACATGCTCCATGTAGGGATTGAAGGTGCAGGGTCAAGAGCAGCTTGCCATGCTGATGATTGACTTGCTTGGATTGCCACCAAGAAGGGATAAACCGCCCAGAGGGGCTGAGAGAGCACGGAAGAGGCTGAGAAATCTTTAAACAGAGTATAATTACAAAAACTTGCAGAATACTGATACTGTGACTCGAACAGGATTGATTTTTGTACAGAGGCTAAACATTTTGCCGTTTAATACGATAGATTCCATTGACATTCTTCTTACAGTAACAAAGCAGATACTGTATACAAAGGAGCTAAGCACATGGCTGTTAGAAAAAGAAAACAGACCAAATATAGCAACTGGGGTATTGCCCTTAAACTGAGTATTTGTTAAATATGCATGCATATATTTAAACTCACTAAAGAAAGGACAATCATTGTGCGTTTTAATTAAGTTGGAAGTGTTCATTTTATAAATAAAGCATTCAGAAACTATTTTTTCACATATGGGAATTCAATCTACATGGTAAAATTCCATATTATTTTCATGTTTTAAGTACTGATAAGTCTTAATATAAAGGCTAGTCATCATTATGAGAATAAATATTTTCACATTATCAACGAGTTGCTGAAAATTAAATAGTATTTTCTTTTAAAAATCTAGTTTATTAGGCCAGGAGGTGGTGGCGCACAGCTTTA
This sequence comes from Alexandromys fortis, assembly GCF_014885135.2. Lineage (NCBI taxonomy): Eukaryota > Metazoa > Chordata > Mammalia > Rodentia > Cricetidae > Alexandromys > Alexandromys fortis. The sequence continues at coordinate 6,396,273 of NW_026067970.1, forward strand.
ATTCTAATCCTGGCAGCCGGGAGGCAGAGGTAGGCGGATCTCTGTGAGTTTGAGGCCAGCCTGGTCTAAAAGAGATATCTCCCAGGACAGGCTCCAAAACTACAGAGAAACTCTGTCTCGAAAAACAAAACAAAACAAAACAAAACCCCCCCAAAACCCCAAATCTAGTTTATTAAAATTTTAAATATTTATGTAGCACACAGAATTCAATGTGACTCACTGATAAGTATGCTTACCTTTGTAATGAAGCACCAAATTTAGCATGCACAGGCTTTTAATTGTTCAAACAGTATCACTGTTATGGGACCTTATTCCGCCAATAACCTTGGGGTGCCAGTCTTAGGGCATGGTTTCTTGTCAGTGGAGATGACTGTTTAAAATGAGAGGGAGAGGGAGAGAGAGAGGGAGAGGGAGAGAGAGAGAGAGAGAGAGAGAGAGAGAGAGAGAGAGAGAGAGAGAGAGAAGGAGAGAGAGAGAGATCACATGCTTTCTTGAGTGGTGAAGACAAGGTCAGGTGGCTTGAAGCAGTGTGTTCTCAGTTCCCAGCTCCCTTGGGCAGACAGAATGACTCTGCAACTGGTTATTCCTTGTCCTGTATCCATGAATCTGCTTCCCCATTGTACCCCTTAATAAATCCACACACACACACACACACACACACACACACACACACACACACTCATCTTTGTGGTTCATGTTACATGCCACTGCTGCATCTTCACCTGCTACCGTTGTTACCCACACGCTGGTGTTGATCCAGTTCAGTGAGAGGGTCTGGAACCTGGTGACCTGCTGTAGTAGCTGCTACCATGACAACCTGATCCTGCATACCACAAGGAGGCAATGCACTATGTGCAGGCATTGGGAGATGCTGGCTGTTAATTTGACATCCAATCTTCTGGACAGTGATGGATGCCATTGAGCCGGTGTAGCTGTCATTGGTGAAGACCTAGCACCCCGGTGAGCAGCACTGTGGGGGGTCTGACTGACTTCAATAAGACAGAACCTGCTGCCAAGCATGAGACACAGTCAAAGATCTAGAGGCGTTCCTATGACTTCCTATCACATTGATGGAGTCTGTTCGTGTGGTCTTCAGCAACATCAGTAAGGATCGAAGGTATGCAGACCTCATTGAGGATCTGCTACTGTTCTGTGAGAACTTGAAGGGCAATACTGTCAGAACACTGTCTTTCTGGAGTGAAGAAATTGACCCCAGGATCGAGGAGCTGAAATGAGTCTTGCAACTCATGGTAATGGCCTTACAGGCATCGTCAAGCACCTACATCAGTGGTTCTCAAACTTCCTAATGCTTTGACACTTTAATTCAGTTCTTCACATTGTGGTGATGCCCCAACCATAAAATTATTTTCATTGTTACTTCATAACTGTTATCTTGTTACTATCATGAATCATACTGTAAATAATTGTGGAGGTAGAGGTTTGCCAAAGGGGTCATGACCCACAGGTTGAGAACCACTGATCTAGATGGTCTCTCAGAAGTGGCCATAATGGAGTTGAACTTGCCAACCAGCATTTCTTATGTCTATGAACTGACCAAGTACTTGAACGTCATCAATCCTATGCAGTTTTTTGGGAGATAAAGAGCTAATACACAAAGCCATGGGCATAGTGACTGTTTAGGGCAAAGTCAAGAACTAAAGGAGAACAGATAGACTCCTATCCCAAGAACACCTCCCCTGCCGGTTCATGCCGCCTGCATCCTTCCCAACACTTGTTACATTGACTATATTTTTAGGTTCTTTAGTTTCAGCTACAGATGGGGTTTGGTTGCACCTGTTTTTTAATCCCTTGTACCCACTCCCTTCATAGAACATATAAGAGCACTTCTGAGGTACAGGGTCTTAGCCCAAGCCCAAGAAAGGCTCCTCTAATCTCAGAGAATTGCAGGTTTTCTTTGTGTCTTTTTTTTTAACTGAGAGCATGTTTGGAAGATTCCGTGGAGATGTCATGTTGTAATATGACCAAAGAGGAGGAGCTGGAGCCCAATTTTGTCCCTGGTGCCCATCTGTGCTCTTCTGCACTTGAGTGACTGGGGCTGTGGTCATTTCAGAAGAGGAAAAATGCAACCTTTGTGGCAATTTGAAAAATATTGTTTCTTCCCTGGTCATAGAGGAGAGGAGTCCCAGAATGCTGGGATCAATTCTGAACTAAGTTTATATTTTAGATTTACTAGTATAAATTATATAATGCATCAGTACACAAAAACCCCTCTGAGGGTTCTAATGGTGGCTGAAATTGCACCACACTTGGACACCAGAAAATAAACTGTTCCTCACACTAAACAGGATACATTTACCTCCTGCTGTGTATCTTATGATCCCTCTGCTTTATTTTACAGCGGCAAAATGCCCCTTGATCATGTTCACGTGGGTCTTACATTGTCTCTTGAGTCAGATTCCAGTTGCTTGACCCTACTGTGGATTCAATGCTCATTTTGAGCCTAACTGTACTAATGCTTATGTCTAGATTAAGTATAATAACAGCTGTATTCAACATTAAAACAAAACAGAAAGCCAGCTGCTCAGAAGGGTTACTATTCTGTGTTATTTTGCCCAAATGTAATTAGAACCAATCGGCTCAGAGACACAAGCAGCACCTACAAAGGATATGAAAACATTTGGCTTTGGTGAAAGAGGTTATCAGCTCTGTTGGTTTGCAGTGTGATTCTACTAAGTGCTGAGTGGTTTAAACTTATACCTTCAGATCTTACTGTAGGAAGACCAGCAATCTGAAGGAGATTAAGATAAATTCGCACCCCAAGACACTCGAACTGCATGTCCAGATCTTTTTGACACTAGCCTCCCATCACAATCTAGTAAGAATGTGACTTAACTGGTGAGGCCCATGCTCCGTTAGAGTCTTGGGTATCTCTAAAACAATCTATTATTATTAAAGATAACCTGAGGTTGTTCTCTGAGACGGCAAGAGAATGATAGTAACCCTCACTTAGTCAATATGTTCTCGGAACACGCTGTCTAGCTGTCTCTACATATGCCATAAACAAGAAGTGACTACTCATGATTTCAGACGAACACTGGATTTGTACCACTAAGGGCATGGAAGGGGTGTGCTCAAGTATTGTGAAGACAGCTTATCCAAAACTAAGAGTGGTGGCTCTGACACTAAGAGGCTGAGTAAGGCATTTTCTGATAGATCAAAAACAAGGAGTCTCCCATTGTCACCCATTGTCGAAACACTGGCAAGTTTCAGGCGAACGGTGCACAGTGAGAAAAACAAAACTAGCAGTCTAAGTGTTGGAACGGGAGAGGACCTCTGACTGGCTGCTGGTGACAATTGCCGCTGTGTACCTATAAAACACAAGAGGGTCTGCTTCAAAGTTATTAATAAAGCTAGCAGAATTTATTAAATTGCTCGAGTACCACAAGGCACTTCTGAATCAATAGTTTTACCATCTGCTAACAGTAACTACTAAAAATTGAAATGAAAAACAAATAACAGCTCCTTCACAATGGCTCAGAAACCATAAACTATTGGGAATGGATCTAATAAGAAAAATAAAATATTCATAAAAAGAAATACTGTGGAACCATATCGTATGCTCAGTTGCCATGTAAAATGTAACTTTAATTCAATGCTGCACAGGTTCTGAATACACACACACACACACACACATGCGCGCATGCACACACACACAACATATTCATGTGGTGGAGTTCTCACATCCAAACTAACTCCTTTATTGGGTACTCAGTGCAGGAAACATCCACCCGTTTAATTCCTACAGGAAAAAGTGGCTTCCCAGTTTCTTGTTCAGATATTACATCTGGATGCTATCCTTCAGGGTCATTTAGATTTTTCCAGGATCATTTTACTTATAAGCAATTGTGACTCCAAATGCTGGTTTTGGAAACCAAACCTTGTGGAAAGCTCACGGTGGCATGTAATTCTTCTGAAGGACTCAAGGCGGGGTGGAGTGATGGAGCCCGATGCTGTTGATGACTGAGACATTTTATATGAGAATCAAATGAGTGGTAGACAGGAAAGAAGCAGAGAGCCATCAAACTCTGCCACCTTCCCCTTCCCTGCCTTCATTACGGGAGGCGTCCTAAGGCAGGATGCTCAGGCTTGCCAGACAGCTGCCTCTCCTTTATTGCTTTTCTCCCGGGCTAATTGAGTTACAGAATCTCCATTATTAAGACAGCATGCCTGCCTTCAGACCTCAGAACCGCCGTAGCTCTCTGGAAACCAGACTTCAGGTGGTAAAGGTGGAACGTGCCAGCTTCCTCTGATGGCTACATATAGACTGTGAGAGGCCACGCTTGGACTCCAGCGCTAGTATTGTTTTGACATGTGAATGAGGCGAACAATTGTGTGGGGTGAGAAACAGGATATTACTGGGATAGGCGGCCATGAAGAAACTCTCTGAGCAAAATGTGAGGGTGAGGGCTCTCTTGAGATGACACTCCCAGCCTAGGCCTTCTGTGTTGTTTTTGCATGCTGTGTGGGAAGAGATGGTTGCTGGACACCCTGGGTCTACTTCACTATCTTGAGACTAACGAAAACTTCCAAATTATGTCAGGTAACAGGATGCCACACATACGCCCTGGGGCCGACTACCACAATAGGGGAGAAGGCCTCCTGGCCAGCAGGAGAGTAAACAACAAAGGCAGATGACAGGGTCCATTCCCAGATGAGGATAGACCCACAATGCCATCTCATTCACAGTGCCCACTGTCCTTTCTGTTTGCTTGGCTTTGACTGGACAAGCTGACTCTAACTATGGCAGTTTCCAAAAAGAATCGTTTAAAAAGAAGTCACGGAGGTCATTTGATCTGTCAGCTATAATCTGATGCTGAAGTTGTTATAATGATACTTCTCAGAGATGTGGAAATAGAAGAGAAAGCATGAAAAACTGCGATGAGACTCTCACTGGCATCAGTCAGCAATAACTTATCATACGGCAGGAGCTTCACCAACGCCAGTTAAACACTGTGCGGCACAGCCACCATCTCCATAGGGCCTGCGGTCTGTAGGGAAAGCTATGGGCTCACCGTTTCCAAAGCCCAGAACACGTTTAGCTTGTGAGGACATCAGCATAGTTCCTCTCATTGAGGGGTCCAAGAGAATCCTCCCCGAGGTGCTGCCTTAAGGGGAACTAACTGGGTCAGCTGGGTGAGGGTGGCCATGCTTGGAGGCCAGGGTCCTGAAAAGGGCATCACCCTACCTGGGCAGCATTAGGCTGTACAGAAGCTCAAACATTAATTTATTTCTTGGAGGTTGTCCAGGGCCTTTCGAGGCCAAGAGAACTACTTTTATTTTAACAGAGAGAAACTAAATGATACCCTTAAGTTTTCTCATCTTTCATCTATGTTCGTTTATGGATTGCTTTGCATCTCTATCTCCTTGATGGAGAATAAGGCTTTAAAAGAAATAATGAAAAATATAAAAGTACTAAAATCTGTTTTGCCATTGGAAATATTCTGCTCGTTTGATCTTTTGTTTTTTTTTTTCCTATACTTGCATTTCTCAACTTTCCTTTTGTTGGTTTTCATATCTGTGCTTTGCCCATCAGAGCTCACACAGCTTATATATCAATAAAAATGTGAGTGCTATTACTATTTTGTTAGCTATTTTCATTATTTTTCAAAAGATCAGTCAGGTTAAAATTAATCAAAATTAATGCAAAAATTCATAGTAAACTATATATCAAAATATGAAGTCAACGTAAGAATATAGTTCTGTTTTGCTCACTCTGCCTTAGTTGATTCTAATCAACTTTGAAATTCAGCAGTGACCTATAGTAGCAGGGCTGGTTGGCTAGAGTAGTTTTATGGCAAACATATTATAATTTAACTTTGCTTTTGAACAATCAGAATATAGAAATGCTTTTTGAAACACTATTAAATATTTCTTCAAAAATTAAAAAAATAAATATTTAAAGATGACTCAGTAGGTAAGAGTGCTTGCTCTGTGCTCATGTGGACCTCTTCTGGTCCACATACACACACACACTAACACACATACACCACACACACACAACATTCATCTACATATCCACACAAATAACAAGAACAGTGGTTTTGTAATGTGTGCACTTACCTTTGTTTGATGTCTACTTACACTCTTTCCGGTGATTTGTAGAATATGGACTTGTAGTTTCAGTGTTGCTGTGGTTTGAACCCATTCCCTGGGGTTGATGTGTGGGAACATGATCCCCAAGACAGCACTGTTGGCAGGTGTATTCTGATGCAAGGTGTCTGCTCTCATAGGAGGTAATTTTCTTGTGGGTCAGCTGTCTTGGCCTTTGACTCCTTGTTCTTTCTTCCTACACACACCTACTTGCTCTTCCAATTTCTGTGAACGGAAGGCCACAAGAGCTCTTTATCAGAAACTGACCAGATGTAACTACCCAGTTTTGAAATTTGAAGCTTTTGAGACTCTTGAGACAGCGAGATCACTTTCTCTGTAGAGACCCACCTCTCAAGAATTCTGGTGCAGCAACATAAACGAACTGAAATAAATGCAACTTAATTTACCATAGTCTTCTGTTTTCCAGATGAGCATATGTACCCATCAGGTTCTCAAGAAGAATAGAACAGATAGAATTTAATTATTGTTAGGCTCACAGGTTGTTGTCCAGATAGTCCAGCAATGACGGTCTTCCAATGGAAAGCTCTGGAATTCAGTAGTTGTTCAGTCCATGAGGCTAGAGTCTTAGCTGGTCTTTAGTCTATGCTGGAACCCTGAGGAAGTGCCAGGCTCAAATGCCAGCGAAGAAATGACCTTGTCAGCAAGCAGGCAGAAAGAGATGTCCTTTATAAAGACTTCTACCAGGGGTGGCCCAGACTAATGGTGGATCTTCCCACCCCAAAAGATCTCACTTCATGCCCTGTTGCCATGAAACTCTGCCTGGGCACAAGAAACAAAACCTTTTTATTCTAAGCTGTTTTACATGGGATAGTTTTGCCCTAGCTATGAAATAGTAATTAATACAGGTGGCATTTGAGAATCTTGCTGCTGATTTTTCTTTTTTAAGTTAAGGAGAGGGTCAAGTTTTCATTTCAAATGAGCAAGCTGATACCATCCTGGTTATACCAAGAGAAAGACGGGGGGAAAAAAAAACTGTCTGGGGAATGTGCTCATGGCTGCCAAAAGAGGTGACGTATAGCCCTTTCTGAGGCTTGCTTAGAAGGATGAGTTAAAAACACACATAGGCACCGAGGAAGCTGCTGGTCTCAGAGCTGGTGTGGAGAGAGCAGGCATGCCTTGCAAGAAACTCGGGCCATTTGAGAGTGGGATCGGCAAGTATCACAAGATAACAGCAATGTGGATGAGGAAGTCAGGTGATGTAACTAAACACAGTACTGTAAAGCTGTTCTATGATTTCTGATCAGTTTGGTAAATGCGTATCTATGGCAATAGGTTACAAGGTGATTTCTGGGGATAGTGACAATGCTCTGTTGTTGCTGTAGGAAGTAGGCATATGCTATTGGCAGGAAGGACTAAAGGTAAAAGATGCAGGAGGTGACAAGGATGGTTACTGCCCTGGGAGGTGTCTAAAAGTCTACTAGTTCTCAAATTCTGGTCCCAGAGAACCATCAGCATCACCCAGGTTTCAGTCAGAAAAGCATATCCTTGGGTTCTATCTCAGGGGTTGAATGAAGAATCCTGGGAGCAGGACCCAGCAAGCTCCCAGACAATTCCAATAGGCGTCAGCATCTGTGGACCATTGCCTTAAGAGAGCAAGGTGGATATGTTAGTGTGGACCCAAGTGAGGACTGAGCTAGAGATTCAGGTCCATGACCCACATCATTTACCTGAAGTGGTCCTTGAAGCCAGGAGCATAGATCAACTTCCTCATGAATATTATATTTAGTTGACAAAAGGTCAAGGCATGGAATCAACTGAGGTGCCCACTGGTAGGTGAACAAAGAAATTCATGCATATATAGATGATAGAGTTTTATTTTAAAAAAAGAGAATTCTGTCACTTGTATCAAGGATAGACTTGGAGAATATTATGTGAAACAAGGTAAAGGAGTCATGGAACGACAAACACTACATGTTCTTACTCATGTGGAAGCCAGCAAACTGGTCTTGGAGAAGCAGAAGACTGGTGGTCGCTGGAGGATATAAAAGAAGAAAAGTTATGGGTGAGGCTGAATAAGGGGTTCCAGGGCACTGTGCACAGGAGAAATGAACCTACCGCTGCACGCACAGTGGACTGACTGTAGTTTCCACTATACCCCTTAATAGAAAGAAGAGAGAAACCTGCAGCTTCCTAAGACAAAGAAAAGATAAGTGTTCAGCATAAATCAAGTGCCCATTCTCTTGTACTTTTCAGTGTACTGTACACACTGAATATGTGTCTTGTATGATGAATTTCCACCCAGTCATCACCCTGCATTGCATAAAGATGTACAGCTATTAAATGTCACTTTTAAAGTTTTCTGGAGGAATTTTGGTAAGTAATATCTTACTTAAAAGAACTGAAGCACATACAATAAAATGTGTGGAGTTTCTACACTTATGTGGTGGATACTTTTGGGTTCAGCTAGATTACCTTCTTTAGGGCCAATTAAAATGTTTTATAAGACAAACTATTTAAAATCAACTTTTATGGCTGGCAAGATGACTCAGTGAGTGAAGGAGTCCTCTGCCAAGCCCAAAGACCGGAATTCCATCGCCAGAAGCCACATGGTGGAGAGAACCGACTCCCACAGGCTGGCTTCTGAGCTCCACATGCTTCCCAGCACATGTTCATCTCCCCCAGAAGAAAGAAAGAACGTAACCATTTACTGAAATACCATGGCAATACAAGTTTTATAAGAAAGGGCAAGCATCACATTTCTGGAATTGTGCCACCTTTCAGGCACAGGCAGTAAAGGAGGACAGCTCTAGAGAGGACAGTGTGCCCCCCACACATGAACCTGCACGCAGGAAATCTCAAGAGTATTGTTGCCTAGCAAGACCTGAGAAAGGATCCACACATGCCAGGGTGGATGGGGGAGGGCTCACAGAGCCCACACCTATGTTTATGGGCAATTAATGATTTACTGAGAGGGGGAGAACCAGTCTACTCTGGGGTTGGGTCCTCTGATATGTGGTCCAATCCTAATTGGGCAACCTTAAACATCTACATATAAGAAATGCTAAGTGAACTCAGAAAAATTACACCTATATATTCGTGTGTGTGTGTGTGTGTGTGTGTGTGTGTGTGTGTGACGATAACAAAGAAAAAGAAGACCTTGAATTTGAGAGGGACTAGGGGCATGTGGGAAGAGTTTGGGGGAAAGGTGAAATTATGTCAATACAGTACTCCTATATGAAATTCTCGGAAAATGAATGAAATACAAAACACAAGGTGTTGAATTTGAACGTTCATTTAGAGGGTTTTGTGGTGTGCTCTACCCGAGAGAAAGCAGATTAGAAGAGAGCCCAGCACCAGAAGCTGCATATGCTCCAGCGGGCTGTCTTTGCAGCAAGCAATAAAGCGAGAGTTTTGTTTCCTTCCTTTGCCTCTATAGACCTTCCTTTTTTTTTTTTTTTATCAAATGTGAACATATCTTGACTTTTGTAAATAAAGAAAGGAAACAATGAAATTGTTTAGAAAAGATAAAAGATATCTCATGACAATGAAATGCCGCAAAACAGACGCGAAGAAAATGTGCTTTTGAGATGAAAGGATCCATTGCGAGGCTGTAAAATGTAATGGGGCCGGGAAATTGGGTGCTTCAGAAAAATCAAAGTAGCACGCTGGAAGATGAGTTCTGCGAACTTGCGGAGTGTGAAAGCAAAGGGCAGGAAGCAGAGCAGGAAGCCAGCAATCACAAGGTGTGTATGACACAGACGCAGGGATAGCCGGTCAGGTCGGCTGCTGACTGGGCTCGTCTTCTGTCTTTCCGGTTCAGGAACTCCAGTGACCGATCATCGCGAGAGTCAGGTCAGTCATGCTGCTTGCAGCCTGCAGGGACTCGCCACTCCGCCACAGGGGGACACTGTAAGCGGAGGTTTCTCTGTCCCCACCGGGACCTACAACCACTTCTACATAATCACTCAGAGGCTTAATATCAATTACAAAATGTGTTTGGCCTATAGTTCAGGCTTATTACTGACTAGCGATTACATTTAAATTAACCCACTTCTATTAATCTATACATCCCCAGGTGGCCTGAGGTTTACCGGTTCTCTGACATCGTGTCCTGCAGGTGACTGGATCATGTCTCCAGGCCCCGCCCTCCTTCTCCCTGTATCTGCATTTGGCTTTCCCACCTAGCCTTATTCTGCTTGGCTGTAGACCAAATCAGCATTTACTATCTGCTAATGAGAGCAGTGCACACTCACAGCATATAGGGAAGGGTCCTCCCATAGCAGAACAAACCCGTTGGCTGCAGGTCCAGCCTGCTGCCCTAGCCAGCCTCCTCCTCTCCACCTTCCAACTGTCCTAACACACCGGGGCTCTCTGACCTTCTAAGCCAGTTTTGTCATCTCAAGGTAGGTGGTAATGCTTAGTCTCCACCAGCAGCTTGATTTTTCTCTGTTCTTCAGGTCTCAATAAAAGCTCAACTTCGATCTCAGGAATACTCCAGTCTCCCCTTTCTCAAAGCTCATGTCATTTTAAATGCTCACAATAGACTGTGCACAGTTTCTAGCACAAGGTGAACCTAGTGTGGACAGGACCATGCCTGGCTTATTTCTTTGCTCTGTTAAATACAATACAGCCCCTGGCACACAGTAGATGCTCAATAAGTTAGCCACGGCTGCAAACATTGTCTTACTTGTATATCTTCATGGATATTTTACTAATTAAAATATTTATTTGTTGGAGAAAGGTTGCTTGTTGGTTCCCAGCCACCCAGCTAGCTTAGACCCCAAATAGTCACACAGAAACTGTGTTAATTAAATCACTGCTTGGCCCATTAGCTCTAGTTTCTTATTGGCTAATTCTTATATTAACTTAACCAATTTCTATTAATCTGTTTATTGCCATGTAGCTGTGGCTTACTGGGTAAAATTCCCAGCATCTGTCTCTGGCGGCTCCATGGCTTCTCCTTGACTCTGCCTTCCTCCTCCCATGCTATAGGCCAAGGCAGCTTCTTTATTCATTAACCAATAAAAGCAACACATAGACAGAAGGACCTCCCACACAATATATTCATTCTTATTTGCTACTTATGAGTGTTTTGCCTGCATGTGTACCACACTCATGCCTGAAATGCACAGAAGCCAGAAGGGTGTCAGATCCCATAGAACCAACGTTTTAGATGGTTGTGAGCCAACATGTATGTGGTTGCTGGGAATCGAACCCAGGTTCTCTGAAAGAGCAGCCAATGCTCTTAACTACTTAGCTCCCTTTCCTGTGTCCCTTTTCTTGGATTTAATTTTTTGTTTTATTTTAAAATATTTTTAAAATATGACATAGTATTCTATTTATTTATTTATTTATTCTTAATTTAAATACCATTGTTGTCACTTATTTTACATACCAACCAGTTTCCCTTCCCTCCTCTACTCTCATCCCCCTCCCCTTTTGCACCCACCCTGTCTCTCCAACCACTCCTCCTCCATCTCCATTCAGAAAGGGACAGGCCTCCTACTGGCTTGCACAAAACATGATGCACCAAGTTGAGGCATGACTGAGCTCCTTCACTTATGTCGAGGTGGGGCCAGGTGATTCAGCATGGGGAACAGGCTGCCAAAAGCCATTCTGTCCTTCTTTGAACAAAGATTTATTGATTTATTTTATGTGTATGAATCTGTTTGCCTGCATGTGTGTCTGTGCACCAGTGTCTACAGTGCCCAAGGAGGCCAGAGAGGGCATAAGATCCCCTGGAACTGGAGTAATGGCGGCTTGAGAGCATCAGTAGGTGCTGGGATTCGAAACCTGGGTCCTCTGGAGAGCACTCAGGGCTGCTGATCTCTGGGCCATCACTCCAGGCCAATTGCATTCTTCTTATTATGTTTGCATATGGTGTTTGTGTGTGTGCAGGCATGTGTGTGCCATAGTTGGTCAGGCAAACTGACAGATCAGGATAGAACTGGCCAGAGTCAGTCCTCTCCTTCCACCAGGTCAGGGCCTCGAGCTCAGGCCGCCAGGCTTGTATGGCAAGCACCTGCAGAAGCACCTGAACCAAGGTATCCTGCTGGCTCTTCGTGGATCCTTTAAAGGAAGGTGGAAGAACGATTCCTATACATCTGTGTTCATGCCCCCACTTTCCACAGACCCCGCCAGATGTGAATGTTTAATTGCAGCTCCTCCTATTGCATAAATGAATTTCTGGAAGTAAGCTAACTGAATTTTAGAAGCTGTGCTGTCCATTTGGAGTTTCTGAGTGAGTGATCCAGATGGTCTGAAGAATGAAACTTGAAACCTGGCTGCCGTCATATCAGTGAGTAGGGGATGCTTGATAGACTCTCGGCCTGGCCTCATCTCAGCCAGTAGTGGGTGCTTGATAGACTTTACCTGGTGCCATCTCAGAGAGAAGTGGGTGCTTGATAGAGTCCTCTTTAACAAGGGGCTGCAGCTAGACCCCTTCAACAAGTGGCAGTGGCTAGCTTTTAATCATGTTATTTTCACCCCTTCATCTAAACCATTACTACTCAGATTGTGGGTGGCTTAGAGAGGCTTATTGATTTAATGACTAGCCAACAGGTGTGTTTTCTTGTGTAATCAAAGGCCAGCATTTCCTAATTTTTATGGAACATCTCTCATCAGATAAAGATTCTTTTCCTACGAAACAGGTTCACTCCCGAATTAAGGGACAGCTTCACCAACTCCCTAGTGAAGGCAGTCACTGACACTGTGATATTTCAAAATGTCTCTGAGATGTTCTTTTTCCATTCTCTTACTTTATAATGTTTGTAGTAGTTGTCTATTGTTGTATTATAAGTCCCCCCTCTTCCCTAACAGAACCTACTGCAGTAAATGTCTGTTCCACCACAGCTTCTGCAGGCTCCAGATGCTGACCAGCTGTGCTGGTGCACATGGTGTAGACCAGCTCATCTAGGTCTGATCAGCTGCACCGGTGCACATGGTATAGACCAGCTCCTCTAGGTCTCTGCTCAGGGTCTTTCACACGAGTGTTGTAGTGATTTCAAGACCAAATATACAAAACAAATATGTTAAACACACATAAATAAAGAGGTAAAGATCTTCCCAAGATCAGTTGGACAGAATGACATCTAAGACAGGACCCAGAGAAAGGTGGGTTCCTGTACATGGGCATTTGATACATGGCAGAGGACCATTTTAAAGTTTTTAAGTAGAGACTATTTAGTGAAGTGGGATTATTTTTCCACAGAAAGATAAATGAAGATAAATATGACATCACACCATGTACAAAGACCATTGCTAAAGTTATATATTAAAGCCAGAGCAATAAAGCCTTAGAGGAAAATATCTAAGTTTAAATCTTTCTAATTTCTAGTTAGAAAAAAATTAACATGCAGAAAAGAATAGGACTTAAATTAAAATAAATTATTTTATTTTATTTGTACACACACATACACACACTCTTTCTCCTGTGCACAGATATGTTGTAGGTATATGTAGAGGTCAGAAATTGACATTGGGATACAGTTCCTCAATTGCTTCTTCACCGTATTGCTTGAGTCATGGGCTCTCTCTGCCTAGAGTTTACTGTTTCAGCTAACTAGCTGGTCCGCGAGACCTTGGGATCCTCCTGTCTCCACCTTTCAGCAATGGGGCCACAGGCCTTCACCACCATGCCTGGTAACTGGGTGGTGTGGATGCTGGGGATCCAGACTCAGGTTCTGTGCTTACCCAGCAAGCTGCTTACTCACTGAGCATCTCTCCAGCCCCAGAAATGCTTTTTCAAGCACAATAACGTGGGAAAGCAATTATAAATGTAAAGACACATAGCACAGCCACTTCACAAAGTGGTGTGTGGTGTGTGTGTGTGTGGGATGTTCTGCTATAACCCACCCAAAATGGAAGAATAACTTAGATTCTTTATGACAAAAAAATGTACACAAAAGGGACAGTGAGGAACAGTGATATGAAAAAATGCCTGGCTTCGTTAGTACCTGGGGAGATGGGTATCATAATGTGACGCCTTGGCCAGCTTGATGGAATCAGGGAAGATGCCATGCTGAGCAGCCTCAGTGTCTGAGACAATGCAGAGCAGAACCTCTTACATAATGGGAACAAGATGAAATTCGTAGTACATCTGCATGATATTGAAGTGCTGTATTCCCTAGATAAATCTCTGTTGTGCAAGGACAACAAGAACATCCACCAGGAAAGGGGTTTATATCAGGACAGTTAATTTTAAGCAAAGTTTAAAGAAATCCCAGAGAGCCACTGTATCTGGACATATCAACTGTAGCATGCTGATGATTAGAATGTTAGACTGTAGTGAAAAGAAAGTGTACTTATTAAGTAACAATGATACACCTAAGAATTATCATATACAGAGAGGAAAAAAAAAACAAAGTTTTTCTGGCATGTTCCTTTTTGAGATTCCCGAATAAGAATAAATCTTATTCTCAGGAATTCTTAGAAGTTTCAAAATTATGTTTATTTTAAACATACTTCTATCAATCTTTACACTTCATTATTTGGATAGCCAAAGTTCATGTTTGAAGAATGAAATACATTAAGTTGAATAGTGCTTGCAAAAACTACAGCCTATAGAAATTAGTAAGTCAAATAATGAAAATTCAGATCTCCTCGCAACGCAACAGCCTCTCATGCAATCACATGAGGCCACTGACCATTAAGGATTTATTTTACAGTAAAAACGTAGGATACTTTGCAGGAACAGAGAACTTACAGGAAGCACACTGGACATGAACTATAAGTGTGAACTCAATAGTGTGCTACAGCAAGTGAGTGAAGGCTCTCGTGAATATGCGTTGTTTGATATGGGTATGGCTTTGTTGGGGTCTCAGTCTCTCAGGTCCTTCAGAGTGGCAAATCATCTCCCACTCAGGATGAGTCTCAGAGGGATGGCAAAGTCCTCCTCTTGTCTGTGTGTGGGTGGACATGACATCCATGTTGACAGAGTGAGCAGAAAATGTGCACTGTAACTTTCTTGCCCCAGATGTTTATGGGGAGGACTGCACCCCATTCAGAGTCTATGCCTACAGTAATTAGCTAAACCTGCCTCCTTGCTCAGCTGGATGCAACAGCCCTTCTTCTCCATTCAATTGTGTCTAATACTTTGTGCTTCTACGGTACTGTGACTTGTCCCTCAGTCTGTTCCATCCAATCTCAGCTTTTCTGTCGTTGTGTCTCTGGGTGCCTGTCTTTTCTTCATTCCATCACTGCCCCAGCAAGTCAGTTCACAGAGCTGTGCAAAAAGCCCCACTGTGTACTTATTGAGAACCACACACTGGGTTCTGTACTGCCGAGAGTAACAGGACCGCTAGGCAATCCCTGATGGAGGCTGGCCCAGACGCTTCTCTGGGAGGCTGCTGGTATCTAGTCCAGATCCTCCTCTGATTCCTACTCCTTCCCTCATTGGCCTTCTCCCTGACTTCAGGAGTTCACACCAACTGATATCAACTCTAGCTTTGTTGTTAGGTGTTGTTCTTGAAGAACTAATTACGGGTACTAACTATAATACCTCCTCCCAGGTTTTCTGATTCTCACACTGACTTTTCCTTAAAATTTGGGATTCAGAGAACAATGCAATCATTTCTGAGAAACACACACAGATGGAAATCCTGTCTGGAGGCAGCACTGGAAGCGATGGGCAGTATGAAGACACTTGTTTAAACCTCTCAAGTGTGAAAAAAAAGTGGGGATGTGATGTGACAGTGGCCATGTAATGAGCGACAGGCGGCAGAACCGGAAAGCCACAGGTGGGTGGGAGCTGGGGGCTGCCTTCTGGCTCTTTGCCTGGTGATGGAACTCAAGGGTTTCTGGTGCTCGTGAGCACAATCAGGCACCGTATCAAAATGATGCTTCAGAAGAAAGAACAGCAAACACTCAGAGCAGAATATAGTGATTGCTTTCCTTGATATGATTTTAACGTTCATCTCCCCAAAGGATGAAATTCACATTGTCCTTTCTGTCACACACACACACACACACACACACACACACACACACACACACATTCATATTTGATTCCAGAGACCTTCCTATCTTTGATCTCAGTATTATTATTCTTTGGTTATGTGTCTAAGGTGGAGGTTGTGGTCTCTGGGCCAACTGTGCCAGCAGCTACCTGGAAGCTGGTTAGAATAGCTGTTTCTGCAAACCCCATTCCACATCTAAGCAAGAAAGGGCTTAGTGGGGTCTGTTTTTAACTAGTTCTCCAAGGAGTCAGTTGGAAGCAATTTGAGAACCATGGTTCTATAGGCAGAAGCTAAAGACCTTAAGTGAACCAAATATGGACAATATAACTGTAAAAAGATTTAATCTAAAGCAAATACAAAGGACTTGCCCTACAGAACCAGTATTATTGCTATATGCCTGTGGTAGTTCCAGACTTTCTTAAGCGTTACAATTCTGCTCCCAAACTTCAGGAATAAACTCAGTCCTGAAGGCAGTGGGCCGAGTGTGTGTTCACTGATAGAAATCATTTCAAATGGGGGTCTGAAGAGCACTCATGGGAACTCAAAGGACAAGGCAGGCAAGAATCTGTAATCCTAGCTCTCCTACATGAAAATGGAAGGTCCAGTCAGGAGGCTCTGAAACTCAAGCTCCCTATGTGTACACTGTAGATGTGTACACTGCACACACACACACACACACACACACACACACACGTAAACACACTAAAACTTTTAAAGAAGTAATCAAATGTTTTTTCCTTCCTCTTTTTGCCTGTATGTAATAGACACAGAACAGAAATGGAAGAAGAGTGGATTGGGGATGGGGATGGGGCAGATGGGCAATGACTGTGTAAAATAAATAAACTAATTAACTAAGAAAGAGATACAATTTAAGTATTTCTTTCATATAGAGTGAAAGACTTCATTTCAGCGTTGCAAGGACTGCAGAAAATCAGAGACGAGCCCCTTATTGTCTTGATTCTCAAGTTTGCTAGAGTTCATGTTACAGTGAACACAAACCTGAGTCTGCATTGTTTGGGAACATCTTTTTATTGTGATAAGACACGTACTAGATTGCTGTGTTAACTGCTGTCAGCATCACGAGCAGCATATTCACATTAAGTGGCCGTCGGCTGCAAGCTTCTATTTCTCGAACTTCTTCATCATCTTAGACAGAAACTCTGAACATACTAACAATAACTACCCACTCTTAGCCCTTAAACCTGGAGACCTCTCATTTTCTTGTTTCTATGAATCTTCATATTCATAGGAAGTGAAATCCCAGTACTCTGTGTGTGCCGCATCTCACTGTATCTATTTCCCAAATTCATCCTTGCTGCAGCAAGGCTGAGTAATATTCCCTTCTAGGCATTACCACATTGTTGCTCTGTTGAGAGGTCTGTCTCATTTCTACTCTCCAGCCATTCAGCACAGCCCTGCTGTGAACCATGCCCTAGACATCTTCCTAGGCCTCTTTTCAAGTCTTCGGGAGCAGTTACACCTAAGAGTGGAATTGGTGGGTTGTTTATTTGAGGCACTGACAGATAGTTTGTCTTGAAGCGTTCTTCATTTCTACCAGCACCGTAAGAGGCGTCCAGCCAGAAATACCTTTGTGTACCCATCCCACGTGATTTCCCAAGGGAACAACATCGGTAAAGGTGAGTTTTCACCTACAGGTGAAGAGCAGTGGTTAAACAGGAAACGAAAGTAAGAGGCATTAAAGGGGAAGATTTGTACTTTCTTCCTGTTTGGCGAACTTTCCAGGGATCTGCAAGTGCTGCTGGCACAAGCCCCTCTGTCAGTAGGTAACGTGAAAATTGAATTTGCTGTTGGTGATGAAGTTCACGCCTGTTTTCTTTGGGGGGACATTGATTTGAGATTAGAGTTTACTGGAACCTGGTAATTTCAGTAGTGCAAATGCAACAAAATGTTACTTTAAAATAGAGCATAAATTCAATCAGGGGGCCGAGGCAATTACGGGAACACACTCCATTCGAATGTCCTTCTGGGGCACTGTGGCAGCTGCAGCCAGTTCTGAGCAGGGGGGAGCAGCAGCTGCTTACACATGCCCTAGCAAGGCGAGGCTTTGGAACTCCATCACAGAATCCCTCCTGGGCAAAAGAGAGGCCAAAATTGCTGGAGAGGGAGGAAAGCTAAGGGCTCCAAATAAACTCAATCTTCAAGAACGGTTCAAGGTGCTAAGACGGAGCCTTGCTACTGCAGTGCATCCAAATCTGGGCTCTGTATCGTAGCAAGAGAGGTGATTTAGGTGGAGAAGAGGGGAATCACGCCTGTATTTCCCAGCATGTTAGTGGCTCATTCATGGCCCAGACAGGCAGTATGTACTAACTTAGCTTTCATTTTGAATATGCTCGAGGCTTGGCCCTGCCAAAAACATCCTTTGGGCTTAAGCCACCTGTGGGTTACAAGGCTGTCAATGTTTAGAAGGATGCACCTGATCAATTCAGAATTCTGGGTAGGTAAAGATTTTCTGATAATTGATTACTTGTAGCTTACAGCTTTGGCAATAAAAGGCCTTTCATTGAAAACTGCATAGTTCTCAGTTAGGAATATGAGAATTAAAGGCTCATAGTCTGGCCTCAGGACTGGGCAGTGAGTAGGTTGGTTGCCACTGCCTGGGACTCTCGTGACCTCATGCCCTGCCAAGAGCACACACCAGGCAGAACAGGAGGTACCTCACTAATTCAACAAATTGTATCTATGGTCTCATCTGGCCATACCCAGGGGCCCAGGAGTGTGACTTTTGGTCATTACGCTCAGCTGTATATGTGGTTGTCATGTAAAAAAGCCAAACAAAACAGACGCAAAATCAGTTTGTTGTCTGGTCAGAAAGGGGGGCTTCAAAGCAAGGAGGAAGACCCCAGTTCCCATGGGCTAAAAACCAGAAAGGTCAATTTAGTTTATTAAAGAGCTGATCCTTTTAGGTTCAGGATATAATATACTTCCTTAAATGCCATCTAATGGGAAATCAGAAACAGTCCAAAAGCACACTATTCCCTCTGGAGAAATTGACACAACATTAGCAGGGCCAGACCAGACTCCAGCCCTTTTCAGCACGGAGTCCTGCCAGGCAAATATCCTTTAGCTTTTCAGAGTCCAGTTTGGAGCTGGGTCCGTGGAGGTGTTCTGGTAGGCATATCTTTATCTCTCTCTCTACCTATATATGTCTATGTGCATGTGTATCTTATACAGATGCAAAAACAAAAAAGTTGTATTCTGAAGTAGATTCATGGTGTTTTTTTAATATATATATATATATATATATATATATATATATATATACCACAAACAAATATATTTCCATATAGATAACACATCAGTCAACCTATATGAACCAGACACTGACGGTGTGGCTTAGCCCCATGGGGACAGATCAACTAAGAAGATCGTTAAAAGGAGAATGAATGGGTTGATTCAAAGGTGAGGGTCCCAGGGCTAAGGTGAGATAAGAAGAGGCTTGCCTTAGAGAAGGCCCCCAGTCAGATGTGTGGTCAAAGCCAGCAGGCACTTGTGGAGGAAGAGCATGGTGTGAGCGTAGCCTGAAGAGGATGGGATAAAAGATGCAATCCAGTCATGGAGTACTTCTGAGGAGTGAGACTGGTCTTGCTTCAGCTTAGGGTTTGCTGTGCAATAAGAGAGTTGGCAGCAGGGCTCGCATGCATCAGTGGTGTTTGCCAATGAGGGCAGTCACACATAGGACCAACATGCTGTCTTAATATGAAAGGAAATCCATCCTTGTGTAGCTGGGAAGACTGGTTTATCACATGCAAAGCAACCTGAGAACACATTGGCCAGTGAGATCATGGACCACAGAGGTTCACAACAATACCTAGATGTTCAGCATGGTCTGTGGGATCTACCCATGGAAGGAAGCTTGCACATCCTTCATGACATTAGCACAAAGGTGAGGGGTTGGAGACATTGTTGCTAAAGGGACTGTGTGCTTAGAGGCCCCGGAGCTGAAATCATATGCATGGTGTCTGTGAGGATCATGGAGGACTAGCTTTGGGCAAGCTCAGGACTGTGCAAACCACAGGACTGAGCCCATGGATCCTATGGTGCCAAGAGAACCTAAGGAAAATGGAATGTGCTTGGCTAGCCCTAGAACAGTGTGGAGGCAGATGGGAAGTGGGAGAATTGTAGATACAAGAAACAGGGTCTGAGGAACAGTCCAGTGAGGTGGTCCATCACCATGCCAACGTGGGACCCAGAAATGGTACTGGTTTGGGAGAGAGGTCTACGGGTAACGAATTTTGGCCATTAGAAGCAAGGATGACTTGAGAACTCCAAGTCTTCATTGAGGAGGCAGAGAAGGTGTTGGGAACTGTGAACCCCCAGATCCTGAATTTCTTGTAAACCACTTGTTTTCCTCTGCTCTGAGATAGCTTGCAGCTGCTCTGAGCACAAGACCCTCAGGAGTTCCTGATGACAGGGGAGTGGTTTCTGGTGGGTTTGCCTGGGGTGTGGCTATCAGTTAAGGATCCCTATATAAGCGGCTCTGGTACACAATAGGGGGCCATTCCTGTTTCAAGGATTTTGGCATCAAGGATGACCTGTGTCTCTGTCTGTGAGTCTTTGTGTGTTTCAGTCTCCAGCCCCTTGCCCGGTTCATGAATTGTATGACAGCACATAGAGCGCAGATGGGCATGATGCGCCGCAAGAAGGGACATTTTCCATGTGAGCTCCGGGCAGGAGAGCTGGAAATGCTGTACTGTATGTAGCAATGTTGGAAGGTCATGTACACACACGTGTGGATGGTCCATTGTTAGGAAGATGCTAGAAAAGATGAGGATCACTTCATCCCTGGCATCAGCTCAGGACTGGAAGTGCAGGTTTGAGCACAGTCTAACTCTCAGTTGCTACATGAACACGTGTTAGAATCCCAGTAATTCTAATTTTTGTTGTGGTTGTTGTTAGTCCATGTGGAAAGGGAGCTGGTGTACTCAAGATAGCTGAGTGCCATTTCCCATTTATCCGAAAGTAGAATGGTAAAGTGGTGTCCTTGGTACAAGAATGGAGAGGAGAAAAATCAGCTCCTTAGGAACCTGTGACTCGCTGTGGATTTGGATCAGGTTCTTCGTGACTACTGAGGCTTAGCACTGGGTATTTAGAGGGGAAAGAAGAAGGAATGAAAATGCTTATTGATCTTTAAAGACATTGCTAGCAAATCCACGAAATGAACCCAAAGGTTCCCCCTCCATGGGATCTGGCCCCTCAAGCTAAGCCTCTCTTCTCTTAGTGAACGAACGTCAGAGCGTCTTTAACCTAAACAGGTTGTTTGTTTCCTCCGTGAGGGGTTCTTCCCGGAGAAATCTGTTGTTTAGTGTATACAGGTTGATTTGGTGGAATGATATTTGTGCGCGGTGTTATGTAAATAGAGTTACAGCCCATCTTTCTGATAGAAGCACAGGCTATAATTAGGACTATGTGCCCATGAAGAGAGGTGTGTGTGTGTGTGTGTGTGTGTGTGTGTGTGTGTGTGCACGGGCACATGCATGTGGAGGGCCAGAAGGTGGGAAGAAGCATAAGTGAACCCGTGCTAAAGTTCTTGATGTAAAGAAAGTCGCCAATTCACAAAGGAATTTGATTATCTCCATCCATTCTCCACACACAGTGAGCGAGTGTGCTCCGCGCCATCTGTCATCGATTTCATTTACATTGCCAGCACCTGGCCTGTTTATCTGCTACACTCATTTCTTCACCCAATTCTTGCGCTGCTTTAATAAAATACAGAAATGTTATTGTTAAAAACCAATTAATTTACAATCCTCCACAGAGATAGTATTACTTATAATTCAATTTGGCTTCTAATGATCTGCTTTCTTGCAAAATGACTTAATTCTTGTGTCAAAGATTAGTTATTAGGTATTACCCCCGCCGTACCAGCCGTGCACTGCTGAGGCGGCAGCGCAGCTTGGGATGTTCCTGGCCATTAATGAGAAGTCGGAATCTTTGCTTGTTTAACTCTTCAAGAACTTGGTCCCAGGCTCGCTGCCCTGAACGCCCTCCATCGATGATTCCCTTAGCTCCGCTAGGTTTCTCTTTATGTTTAATTAAAAATTCATATGCACATATAGAATTTGAAAGTTGTCCTGGCTTGGTGTATCCGTTCCCGTTTTTATTTGGCTGTTTCCTACACATCTGACTTTCCTGCCCAGCCATTTTGTGAATGAACTGTGTAAAGCCCTCCACTCTGTAAACTCTGCTCTTTAGCTGAGAACGTGTGGATTTCCCAGGCAACAGAGCAGGGAGAGGTGCTGGGTCCCCTGTTCCCGCAGATCATCTGTACCCATAGGCAGGCAGGCCTGCTCGAGAGCGGCAGTCTGGCAGCCCTCAGCCACTTGTCCACACATTTCACAAATGGAATTGCTAAACATATGGCTATAGCCAGCATATTCTAGAAACATCAGCTTGGGCTAGAGGTATCCGAGAGAAATTTATTCTTCCAGATTGAAAAATCCTTAAATGCCTTTAAAATACTTTTTTTTTCCCCCAGCAAGGCATTCTCAAGCAGCGTATGTCTTTCCTTCTCTATTCCCCATACCTTCTGATGTAACCCAGAACGGAGCGTGAGAACTCTACTTCCTTTGTCAATTTAGTTTTTGTTATACACAACACAGACTACACATCCAGCACTGGAAAACATATATTTAAAATATCACACTCCACAGGCAGAGAATATAAACTTTAAGCATTTTTATTTATAAAATATTTTCAATCGTGGCTATAAAGACATGAACCTGCCCTGGATAAAATAGCTCGGTGCTATGAAAAAAAATAGGAAATCATGACCATAAAGACGGAAGATCAGTTTTTACCTGAGTAGGGGGTGTTTTCCTTCAACTGCAATGATTCAATTAGCCGAGCCTGAAGAGGCCGGAGAATTCAATAGAATGGACGTAAAGCAGAGCCCCATTTGGCTGCAGAGGGGAATTCTTTTTGCTAACGAGCTAAGATGCCACTCTTCTACATTTACAAAACCTAGTTTTTAAGCCGTTCATGGCCCCGCTTATCCTTGGCTTTAGTTTGACAAGTGTGGCTGCTGCCAGTTCTGAGGTGCCTCAGTGTTAAAGCTACAGGGGGCGACTGGGGTGGTGGCAGGTTCACTCTGCCTTGTCTGGATTGCACCACATTCAAAGCATGAAATGCTCATTATTTTGCAAAGCCAGAGGACTCAGCCCTGTGACAGGGAGAGCCAGAACCCCACTTCGTTCCTCGTACATGACACTAAGGGAAGTGGGTCTTGCTCCTCCCCTTACTTACCAGGTTTTTACAGCTGTTTTGACCTACTAGTAAACGCTAGGAGATCTTATCTCTCATGCGGAATGCTTCTTTTGGAACCCCAATAAACTATAAGCGTAATTTTAAACATCTTGTCTTGTTTGCTCACAGACATCCCCCACCTTTCTGCTACTAAAAACTGAACCCAAAAGCTCATTCTGAATTATACTGGGCTGTCTTAGAACTTGGGAGAATTAAAAATTAAATCTGATGGTGTCAAAGAAACAAAATCAGGGAACAAGTGGTCTCGAAACCAGTTTCCTGGTTTTCAGCAGCTCAGATTGATGCGACTTAAACTTCTTTTGGGATAATAAATAACAATTCACATTTCTGAATGATTACTCTCTATGCAAAGTAGGGATGGGAACTAAGTAAAAATTGTGTCTCTCCCCAAAGGATAACCCCCCAATAAGTCCCACTTTCCAAAGTTGATTCCTCAGATTCAGACAATGCATCATCAACCTCGGAAGCAGGAGTGGAGCCAAACCAGCCGCAATCTAATATGGAAATGTGGTCCTGGCCCCAGCACTGTGTCCTTCTTCTGAATGGGCTCACCTGCACCCATCCCTCCTAGGAGAAAATTTCAAACAGAGTTAGCTCCTTAAACCTTCTAATTAAAATGAGAACTCCCCAGGCTTCCATGACTCAGCCTCAGAAAAAGATTATTAGGAATTTAATGGGGGAAAATATAGCATCCCAGACCATCTGTGACCCAGGGCTCTGTGCGAATTTAAAGAAAACTGGAGGGAGGCAGCGCACACTCCAACGCACGCTCGAGGAGTGCTTTGTAGGGCTGCAATAAATCAACATAGTTAGAGTACAGCCTTTTTCAGATTTAATTACTGTTACATAATTATTAGCAAAGCATTCTCCTCTGAAACTGTAAAACTCATTACATCAAAAATCCCCAAGCTCCTGATGGAATTTATGAACTAGTTCCTTCCTTCCTAGCTCTGGGAAAACCGTGGAATGGAGTCCAGATTTGTCTCCAGCTTTTTAGGAGCGGAGGGGGACTCCTCCCCCCAGCCTGGTTTGCGCCACTTATATGGGTTTCTGAACTGAGCTTTTTATGGATCATTCTCTTAGACATTTATGTGCATTCTCACCTAATCCATGAGTGCAAAGATTGTGTTCCACTGCCAGGTAGAAAGTATTGAGCAAAGGAACTTCCTAGTCTGCTGATGAGGAGTTGGCAAATTTCCAAGAGAATCTGAGAGAAATGGTTTTTAGGTGTCTATGAATTTTTTTTTTTTTTGAGTGTTCAGAGCAGGTAACCTGGCCTACCTCAGAAAGGCAGATGCCAACATGGCAGGGATATATTTACATTTGTTCAATAGACCGTCAGGGTACCCCAAGTGACGGCATCCCATCGAACTGGCCATGGCGAATTTTCTAATAATCAAGGCTTTTTCAGTGCTACTACTGTGTTCACCGATGCCACAGTGCAAATGTCACTCGTGTTGACTATCCAGCTCTAGCGGACATCCCAGAATAAATCTCCTTCAAGGACGTATATGCGCAATAAATGTCAACAAAACCAGGCTTCTTTAAAGTCTACCTTTGGCTGTGGTGCTTGTTCTTGGAAGAGGGCTCCTGCGGAATTGGGACTGCTTGAGCAGGCAGCTGAGAGCATCCAGTAGGAGCGGCTCACTCTTGTGTGGGCCGGCGGCTCTCTGGGATCCTTGCTCCTTACCTGCAGAGAACAGCAGCTGCTGGAAAAAGCTTTGCTCCCGCACGCCGAATATCCAGCCAGATGTTTTCTGTTGTATTTGGAAGCTCTCCTGGGATTAGCTCATCAGAACGAGAGAAAGATAAAGGCAGCTGAGGCTTGACAGTCAACTGCCTTGTACCTACTCCCTCTCTTTCTGCATGCCTACTTAGCGACTTCTTGCCAGCCCCAGACAGCCTCAGTTTCTCTCTGGGGAACCCATAGCCCACACTCCTGCAGGGTTTCCCACTGGTCTTGCTGCTTGGAACCATCCGTGCTGCCAAACTAAATGACTCCTTACTTGGCACACACCTGCCTTCTCCGTGCCTCTGTTCTGGACAGGCAAAGGTTTCTGGTGCAGTGGTAAGGTCTGAGGGTCTGGTGTGGTGTTCGGGGCTCGACCCTGGGAACTTCAGATTGTCCAGTCTTTCTGCTTTCCTTAGTAACCTGTCTTTACCAACACTTTTACTACTTGCTTTGTTTTCAAGGTTGCCTGCTCTTTCTTTTTATATTCATGAAAATGTCATAGCTGCTCAGATGGCTTAGTGAATAATGTATGGAAAGTCATCTTTTGTTTCCATTGTTAACTCCGTGATTTCGAGATACGCCTCTTCTATTTGCTAATTATCCTCTCTCTCTCTCTCTCTCTCTCTCTCTCTCTCTCTCTCTCTCTCTCTCTCTCTCTCTCTCTCCCCCTCCCTCCCTCATACAGAAGTTTTTCTGGCATGGTTGACTGTTCTTGTTTCTAGTACTGAGGACTTTTTATAAGCTAGACTGTGAAGAAGAGTGAAGCTTCCTGGCTGCCCAGGGAGGTCAGGCTTTTTTTTTTCCCCAAGACTAAGGTGACTTTCTCTTGCTTAGAAAGACCTAGTTTTGGTGGCCGTGAGGTGAATGCTGCTTGCTCCTACTTCCTCTTTTCATTTGTTAATCCTCTTCTAAGGTCAGAACTGTAAAACTGGTTTAACTCTACAACCAAATGCCAGCTCCTGGGGCTCAAAGGTGATGGATCTGCCATAACTCATTTTTTGGTCCTTTAGTTCATTACCTAGCTGGCCTCGGTTGCCAGCCCTTGTTGGACATTGCTTTGGGGCTGGAAGCCAGCGCAGTTTGGATGGGTGCTCATGGGATATGGTAGTCTGTCCCTTCCTTGGAAGAGCTGTAGTCTAACATTGTGGTTTTTTTTTTTTTTTTTTTCCCTCTGTTACAGATTTAAGGATTGTTCTCCATTCTCATCTGCTGGTGCTACAATACCCACATTTCTGTCATGGTTGTGAGTTCCATCTTCCAGCCTCTTCCCAAAGGCTCATGGGAGAGCAGGAGAAAGCGGCACTGATGCCTGGCCTCAGCAGTCTCTACCCAGAATCCTCCCTACCCTCTTTTATGGTGTATGTATGGCTATGATTTAGCAAACCAGAGTTGAACTGTGTTGCCCAAAGACTATTTTCACTTCAATGGCCTGAAAGTATATGTTTGATGAAACAGTATTAATCACATAAAATACCAAGTGTTTGTGGTGAGAAAACCTAGCTCGTTATGACCTGCTCGTCCACTTCACATTTCCTAACTTGAAATCGAAAAAAAAAATTCTACTTTCATATAAGCTAATAGGGCTTGAGACACATCAGAAAGATCTAATTCCTATTTCTTTTTTAAATTACAAAAGCTTTTAGAATGTTTTAAGTGACTTTTATTTGTATTTTAGTAGGAAATCAATATGAAATAATCTATGAAACCTTGTGGTGCTAATAGTCTTCTTTTTTCTTTTTTGAAATCTTTGTGTCATGAGCGCCTCAATCTTCATAGTAATTGACCGTAAGACTGAAATCAGCTTAGCTTTAGCTTTATGTGTGATACGGAACTCCTGTTTCCCTTTCTAAAGCATGATTATGGCAGGACCAAGCTAGTGGGTTTTTTTTTTTTAGTTTTTATTTTTTTATAAATTTTAATTAAATGTATGCAAACATTTGAAAACATTCTGCTAAGTCTATTTTTGTTGTTTGTGGGTATATGGTTGGCCAATCATATTATGCTGGACAACCAATTAGGGGACTTGTTCCTAGGGGAAGACAGTTCTCCTTTTCCCAGCAGTCAATGTTGCCTGTGTTTCTGTAGGACTGTAGATCTTTCCCCTTCCAGATTAGCATGTCTGCTCTGGCTGTCATTGTTCGGTGAGACAGTCCCTTCAGGCTAGTTCTTAAGCAGAAGGATGGATAGTAAAGATGAAGAGGAAAGATTCTAATTTCCAACAGAATTCTGTTAGGCCAGGAAATTCTAAGCTATTATTGCGAATAATCAGTTATGGACCCGAGAGTCTGCGCTGGCATCATGTGATCCGTCTATTTCCATTTTATTGCCATGACAATTTACCACTTGGAAAATTATTCTGTTTTTGTAGTTGTTTTTCATGGCGTGTAAGGTGGACGGAGGAGGTACAGTTTAAGTCTAGAATTCCAACACCCGACTGAGAGGATAAACGCTATACTTTAAATTGGTCAGCGTGGCAACGCCGAGAGAGCCTAGCGGCTTGCAGCTGAGACTAATCTTCACTGCACTCCTGGCTAATTTGATATCCTGCTTGCCGTGATCTCCCATCAGCATGACACTGTGTGACCTGTCAGTGTCTCAGCCATGGTGTGACCAGGCTAGGGACAAAGCAATTTGTTCAGTCAGACCTATGTGGTTCCCATCTGACTCAGGCTTTACAGTAACTCATCTTGGCTCGATCCAACTTTATTTTATCACAAGCTGAAGAGAAGATGCTTGATTAAAAAGTAACAAGTAACACAACTTCAGTGCTGATTCTGGATCAGGTGTTACTGTCAGTATTTAAGTCTCTTACTTCATTTATTCCTCAGTTGACCTGTAGGAGGTAGAGGCAGTAACCACTGGGTTACAAGTATGTGGGGAAACGGAGGCCCAGAGAGAATAAGACACAAGACCGCTGTATCAGGCCTGGAGCTAGGGTCTCATTCGTGTGGTGTGTATCTCAGTCTATGTTTTTATCATTCTTGTTTCAAAAAATATAACTGTGTCAGAATGGTCGTGGATATCTTTAATCTCTACACTCAAAAGGCAGAGGCATGAAGATCTCTGTGATTTCCAGTCTAGCCTCTTCCACACAGTGGGTTCCAGGTCACCCAGAGCTACATAGATCTTATCTCCAAAAAAGTTTTTTTTAAAAGCAAATGAAAAGTATAGCTGTATTTAGAATTTTAGGATCTATCTGTTGCCAGACAAAAATGCTGACTGGGTCCGAATAGCAAATAAATTCAATCTTTATCATGAACTGAAGGCTCTGTATAGCCCAATATGTTTTGTATTTATCCAACTTGGGAAGGAATTCCACATTTCTACTAGTGATATCTATTGCTCATTTATTTTTAGTCCGTGTTGCCTGCTGCCTTCTCTTAGTCTGAATACATTGGCCTTTTTGATGTTTCTGTTCCAGCTTTAACAATACCTTTCTCTATACCTTTCAACTTTGGACTCTTTATACCTGCTTGAACCTCAACTAGCCTCCACGGCTTGGCACGGCACTTCTTGGCACTGTGTCTATTTCAACTCTAATCGAGAGGCTGCGCTGGGTTTGTGGACCTGAAAAAAAAAAAAAAAAAACCAAAGAGAATCAAACCTGAAAACTGTGCAGTCAGACACCAAATGAGCACACACTTAAGTGAGAAAAGGAAAGTCAGCAAACTAAACACTACACATTTTACAAAGTCAGAAATGTGTATGTATACTATTTAATAGCTGGTTGACGACGTTAAGATATCCCTTCCTCAAATATTTTTTGATGAATCATTTTCATTCGCTTGAGAATTTTTAATAAAAAAAGAAGCCAGTCTTTCCTCGTCCTTAGCTGGTCAAAACACTGCTTTTGTTTAATGGTCCATAATTTTTATCAGCATTTTCTATGTGCGTAGAAATAAATTTAATGATTAGCAAAGACGATATTCTTCACATATGTTCAAATCAAGATTTGACAATCTTACATTTGTTTATTGCACATCCTAAAATAGCTTTACACATAGCAATTAAAATGAATTTTTCTTTTTAGTTTTATCAAATGTGCTATTGTGTCACGGAGGAAAACGGATGCTGCACTGAGACATGGATGGGGCTAAAAGTGTCACTTGTAATGACACAGCGTGATCTTTGGAAGGACTTTCCACTAGCTAGCTTGTGGCTTCTTGGCTTCCCTCCAGTACCACACATGGCAGATGCTGGAGGACACACTCCTGGTGTGACCTGACCTCTGCTACTGCGGCTTTGTGCCTCAGTACAGGGTTAGTCCACAGAGGGTGCAGAAGAACATTTCCAGGGAAGCCGCATCTAAAATCTGAATACCGTTTCCTGTCCTGTATAACATGTAGAGGACGGTGGACCATAGAGCTAGCCACAGTGATAAATAATGGACACCCACAAACTAAATGCACCCCCTAGCTGTGTCTTCTTGGTCAAGCTCCTAAAATGTCAAGAACATTCGGTGAAGAAGGGCTAAAGAAATGTTGGATGGAGCAGCCAGGAACCCCAGGTCCTCAAGCCCACAGATCAGAAAGCTCACAGAGATGCTATCCCAGCTTCAGGAGGATGAGTCAGTAGGACAGACGTGATGGGGCTTGAGCAGGCAACCATACTGACTGCTCACAGTTGTCAGTGCAAGGGGATGGTGGACAAAGCCCCAGAATTTACCACTTGCTGCAATCCTGCTTCTCAGTAAAGATCTCAGAGCAAGGTTGCCGCAGACAGTCAGGGTGGACACCCAAAATGCCTGTGATCCCAGAGCTAAATGTTAGGTGTCAGTGAAAAGAGAGCATCCCTGGGAGAAAGGAGACAAATGTATTTGGGAGGAGAGGAGCAGTGGCATCAAGCTAACGGGCTTTACCACCACCTGCATCATATCACACTCAGAGAGAAGCCGTTAGAGCACATACAACATAGGACCCTGCAGACAGCCAGACACCTTCTTATTACTCATCATTGTTGTCTGGTAACTACCGTCGATCATCTTAATTTAGAACAAATACTGTGTCAGACAGAGTCCCAGGCCAAAAGACTGAAAACCCACATTTTAAATCCCAAGAAGTTCACCCAAACATCAGAGTTTAAGAAAACCCAGACCAGCAGTCCTTTGTAGGAGAATGAAGCGGTCTTGGTTAGTGTCATCTCTCATATTTGCCATTCAGTTTTCTGTACTCAGCCATGCAGCCCCTCGTTTCAGCATGAGAAGGCCTGGGTTTGATATTCTGCTCACTCTGATTTATGTGCCTTTCTGGCCGCACATTGGCTGGGATGGCTACTGGGAGGGAAGATGGGAGCCACACCAGGACTCTGTAGTGTGGTTCCCTGCTAACTATGAGCGCCTTCTGCCTCCTTAGCTCCCTGCACAGCGATCTGCCCTTCCCAGCCCAGTTTTCCTTCCATCCAGATAGCTGGGAAGTGCTCACTAGTCCTTCCTCCTAAGAGTCTCTTTGTGGATTCACCGTTCGTGCATTCAACTCTACACGGTGGCTCAAGTGCTTAGTGTGTTTGGGAAACAAATAAGAAATTGGTACATTAAACCAAAGAAAACCCACCCTTATCTTCTGTGACAGGAAACTTGGTCAAGACACAGGGCACATTCTGGATAGATAAGTAGATTGGGCTTGGTGCTCACTGTGCGCCTGCTGCTCTAAGAATTTTATAGTGGATACTACGAGGACCAGGACTTACAGTCTGACTGAAAGCACACAGCTTCGCGTGGATCCTTTCAGGACTTGAATGAGTCACAGAGGAAGTAAACACAGTATGGAGTGCTAGGTTACATTCCCACCCAATCAAGACGGGATGAGGAACACTTGTTCAGTCTAGGGAAGCGTGTGAGTGTGGCTCAGATATTCTCTTCGCATCCTCTGAAGTTTCCCTGTTCAGTATCTTTCCCAGCTCCTATAATGAGCCATCTACATGTACTGGTGGTTCAGGTCTGTGACCAGCGGAGACCCTTACCCATAATCTGGCTCTATCTCCAACGGGGTAGAGTTACAACACTGCCAAACACTGGTGCACTCAGGTTTGTATTAAAATGTTTAGTGAAATTGGTTGATTCTTAAAATTATCAAGCAGCTATGATGCTGCATTCTTTGCTGAAAGCACTTCAAGAAAGTAACTGCACATGGACCTGTACTACCTTTAATAGTGAAAGGCAGGGGAAGGAGACTTGTCTGATGTGGCGACACCGGGAAGAGGTACACAGAGATTCAGTGAACCTCACATGTTTTACCGCCCAGCCTGACATAAAAGTCAGGTTTAAATAGAAGCTAGAAGATATGCTAACTAACCAGGGCTTTGAAAGTGTGATCCCTGATCACCATTGTCCCAGCTCCAATCCCTCTTGCAAGGTCAGTGGCCAGCTGTAAATCTTTCTCCAGGGACAAGCTCCATCTCTGGCTGTCCGTTCTCCTCTGGGTGTGCCAGGGCTTCAACCTAGTTTTCCTCCAGAAGGAGGTTCCTGGGAGAATTCTAATTTCTTGGGGGTCATTTCTCCTAATAGATAGCTGGGGATTGGGGGAGGTGGCATGCACCTCTTTTCAGAAAATAATCTATCTGCCCTGCAGTCTGGTTATGTCTCCCAATCTTTGTTTTAATTCCCCAATCTTGAGGTATAATATGCATGAGTCTGAAACAAATTTTAAAAAAGTGTAATTGAAGCCTCCGCACGGACACTTCAACTGCACAGAAATTTACGGATGTTTACCGAGTTTGGGACCGGACAGTTTGTGTGAGAGACTAATCGAGCTGTGTGATGTTTTTATCTGTGGGTTCATTACAGTGAAGTGGTTCTATTTAATAATAAAATGTTTGGCTCTGATTCCAAGTCTGCCACTTGCTGACAGCTCGTGCTAGTGAACCAACTGATTTCTCTGTCCCCCTCATCTGAGAAGACAGCTACATTTATTACAACAATGTGTCAAAAGTTGATTTGTATAACATGAGGCTTGAAGGTCTCACTCCAGGCTGTAGGGCTGATCTCCATGGAGACTGCTTGTCTAGCATTGGCCAGGTACCATGCGCAGCACTGAGGAAAAACTTTTCTGCGACCGCAAAGGAAGAGCCTATCTCCACATACCAAAACAAACTCCTCATAGAACCTTCCTTTACCCCTTACTCTCTATTTGTTTCTTCACACATCTTTGTATAATTCCTTAATGGCTCCATATTTTATGGCTCAGGATCAAACCCCAGGGCACCTTTGCACCTTATTGATCATTGAGACCGGCAGCCTCACTTCCTTCCCTGGTGAGCATCATGGTTGACACCTCGAGACCAGCAACCTCACTTCTTTCCCAGGTGAATATCATGATTTGCTTGAACATCAGAGCAAAGGTTAACTTCCCTGCAAGCTCAGCTCCTTCCTCCTTGTTTCTTCACCCTCTGCCTCACCTGTGTGAACTAGAAATCAAAGGATGTAGTCAACAGAAAACCTTGAGTAGAAAAATGTCTGCTCTTAGTGTTAATTGACTTTGAGGCTCCTTTGTCAGTTTAACCTTTGCAAGAGACAGCAGAAAAGGTCAGGAGAACTGATGAGGTGGCTCAGTGGGTAAAGTGTCTGCCATTAAGCCTGATACCCTGAGTACCATCCTTGAGATCCACATGGTAGAAGGAAAGAAAAAACTCCTGAAATTTGTCCACTGACTTCCATACATATGCCAAGACATCCTTCCCCGCTCCTGGCAATAAATAAATGTAGCAAAAAATTGAAAATAATATTACAAAACTAACATCATAAAATGTAGTGGCTTAATTACAGACTCCACCATCATTTACATGGGATCCAGGCTGATTCCGTAAGGGGCGTGCTTTGGAGTGTCTGATTTCCTGCCAGAGCCAACAAAGCAGGAAATCGGCTACAGTCTATAGAATATTCTAGCAGTTCTAGGAGAGCTGTGCAAGAGACACAAGGTCCTCAGACAATTCAACATTAAAAGAAAAACTAGGTAAGATTTGGAATCCTATTTGTTAGACTTAACAGTGAAATATAATTGTCAAGTTTATTTCTGTCTTTAAAGGACTAGGCAGTGTAGCTCTCATTCACTATGGAGGATGAATTTTCTTCAGAGCAGAGACTAGCAGGTCATGAAGAAGAAAGCTTAAACTCTGAAGGGTTTCATTTCCACCTTCTTAAATCAAATGGGAATGTGTGTGTGCATGTGATCTGTGTGAGTATATATATGTACTGTATGCATGTAATGTGTGTAAATATGGTGTATGTGTATGTAGGTATATGTATGCATGTGTGGTATGAGTATATGTAAGTGTGTGTATGCTTGTGGTGTGAGTATATGTAAGTATGTGCGCATGTGGTGTGAATATATATAGGTATGTGTGTGTGTGTGCATGCATCAAGTGTGTGTATGTGTATTCTTTTTCACCCTCTCAATGGAAAATGGTGAGAAAAAGAAGGGCACAGAGAACCAGGACACACAGGGGAGTTTGGGTGCCTGCTGAAGGCTGGCTTTTGTTTCTGCATGAGTTAATCTCTAAGCAATAATAAGCCTATAGATTTAAAACATGTGTTTGTTCACCATGATGAACATACATAAAACAATCCCCCTATTCCTTCTTCTTTCGCTTAGATCAAGCTCTCTGACTAGCCGCTCTGGGTATTCTGCAGTGAAGTGAAGGAGTGACCAGAAACCCCAAATTGAAGCCATATGGAAACTTGCTGTGCATATTAAATTGTGTGTAGCAGTGTTAACAGCATCTTGATTTGTGGCTGCAAGTAATAAATAAATTATATTAATTTTGTAGCTGTGAGCTAATTTCTCCGAAATTACTTTTTAATAACCAGCATCATGTTCACTGGTAAGATTTAAATACATTTAGGAACAAATTTGTAGACATTTAAGTAATTCTAGATTATCATTTTGAAAGCTTAAGGGTTCATTTACTAGTTCCCCCACACCAGACTTTAGAGCAGAAGTCCTTTGGATAAGACAGGACAACTCTGTTGAAAATGATGGGTGTGCCTTTTCAGAAGCGGTCCCCACCTTGCAACAGCCAGGAGGGAATAGACTGTTGCAGGAATTTCTTTACCCATCTTTTTTGGGTGCTTTGTCTTTATTATGTAACTTACTGTTTCCCCTCACTGGGTAGGTTGAAGCTAATTGTACTTTGATGCCAGCAAGAAGCCTAGAATATTGGGATTGGCCCTGTTAAGTGAGGCACTGCAACCTGGCGGACGCAGGAGGTCTGAAGGCTGCACTCAGAAGCACTGTTCATTCTGCTACCTAGTAACGGTGGCCTCTGTCCTACTTTCCGTGTCCCAGATTCCTCCTGGTGGAGACAACCACTGTATGCCCCTACGTGAAGACACACATGCGAAGTTCTTACATGTGCTGTCAAATGTGGATGTGGTCTGTTTTCCCAAGTTTCCTACTCTGGGAGCTTGACCCTCACTCATGTGTGATGTGGGAGGTGGAGCCTAGTGAGAGCTACTCTGGTTAGTTGGATGCCTGTTCTCCTTAATGACTGTGGGATCCTGGTCTTCCTGGCTTGCTGTTTTGCCACTCAATTGCCCCTTCTTGCATGCACTCTCCCACAATACTGCCTATCCCTAGGGCTTCACCAGAGGCTGAATCAACCTGACCTTTAGCCTCCAAAATGGTGACCTAAGGGACTTATTTTCTTTGTAAGTAGGGTGCCTTGAGTCTTCTAATGCAGAATGAGAAACAGGCTAACAGCGCACAGCCCTCCCTGGAGGAGCCTCACTAAGAATGAATCACTGCTGTCGGTGTCTGAGTGTGGAGCACAGATCTGCCTTCTGTGAACTCTGAGCTGAGACAAATTGCTTCTCTGCTCTGAGACTCCATTTTTGACTACAAAATAAAAAGTTTACACCAAGCTTGTCTCTCTGCACTGTTGGGGACAGGGCAAGGTTACATGAGATGCCCCGTGACAGTGGCGAGGGTCCTCAGTAGTTCCAGTGACGCCTCAGGGTTCCTGTATCTTCCTGAGAAATAGCCTCACTGTGTTATTTGGAGTGGAAAGGATGGGTGCGGGTCTCCTCTGAGTCAAATGGCCTATTTTCCATCTTGTTAGGCTCGATGCCAAAGGAAATCTCTGAAAATAGGAAAAATGGTGACAAAAATCTACTTTAACAAAAATATTATGTGTCCTTGAAAATGCACTAATTATTTTCCATTTATAGATATCGAAGACTCCCCATAGGAAAATAGTATTTCAGACTTAACAAGGTTTTTTTGAGACAGGCTATATGTACTAGTCTGTTTTACATTAATATAATGAAGGAGCCGAGACAGTCTCCAAATAAAGAAGCAAAGCTTCTTTATAGCCAGGTATGGTGGCACATGCCTGCAATCCTGGCACTTAGGAAGCAGAGGCAGAAGTATCAGAGTCTAAGGCCAGACTTATCTATAAAGTGAGTTTCAGCCTGAGTTAGGTAAGACCTTGCCTCAAAACAAAGCCATACACAAAACAAAACAGATGAGTTATTGACTCGCAGTTTTACAGTGCTTTTGACTGGGTTGCCCCATTGGTGTTATTATTTGTCTTAATCCATCTTATAGATTTCTATAGCAGAATTTCCAAGACTTGGTAATTTGTAAAGGAAAGAAATATATTTAGTTCCCAGATCTGGTAATTCGAAGCCCAAGACTGGGTAACTGCAGCTGAAAAGGGCCTTCTACTCTATGGCAACAAGATGGAAAGGTAGAAGGGCTAGGGGGCAAACTTGAAAGGGACAAACATGGGCTATCTGCCTTGCTTCATAACACTCCTGTCCATCAAGAGCCTCATTAGTCCCTTTTAAAGACACCACATCCCAGCACAGCTACCATAGCCATTTTCGGTGTGAGCTCTGGAGAGGACAAGCCTGTATTTAACCTGTAACATCACTTATGGTATTATTCCTGCAGTCATTCTGGAAAGGACTCTCAAGCAATGACTTCTGATAGAAATGGACAGCTCTTCCGATGGGTAGTTACCAGGGGAAACTACCACTGAACATCTTTGCTGTCTAGCTCCCTGGATACGACCTCATGTGTTGTTGTTTCTCTACGTGGATACTCTGTAAGCGTCTCCCGTCTCGACTCCCCCATCTCCTTCCCCTGGATCTATTTCTGGGTCCTGCAGCTCTCACTTTATGATGCTTCCAGATTGCAAAGCTACAGTAGGCCCCCACTGCATGGATCAGGCTGCAGAGTCCTCTGCAGATCTGCAAGACTCTTGTGCCATGGTCTTGGCCAGCTTCTCCAGGCTTCTCTTAGGCCTATCTCCCTATGACTCCAAGTGCTGCTGGTCCACCAAACCTTGTAATCCTTGACTGTAATGTGTATCTCCCATTCATAGGCACACACTGCCGCCTGGAGCTCCCTTCTGCTAGCCTTATGTAGGGGTTCCGAACACATGACAGCTCTTCCAAACCAATAGTTTAACGAAGAAGTCCACTCTGCCCTTGCACCTTGTATGGCATCTGTGCAGAGCACCGGGGTAGGATGGTGACTGTGTGAAGGCCATAGACATCTTCTCTACACTAGAAATTCACGAGAACGGGCGTCTATCCTCATTGTACCCCTCACTGAATCTTCAGTGCCTTAAAACAAAAGAAAATAGAGTAAAGGCAAAAATAATAGTTGAATGAAGGAACAGTCCCCCTTGTGGAGACAGAAGACTGTGAAGACCAAGAACCCTCATTCTAATGAGGTTATTTGAAGAGGCAGCACAGTCCCCAATGTGTGTCTAGAACACTCTTAACTATCTGACTAGGACAGTAAGAATTTATTTTTGCCTCAAAGTTTACTTTCTCAATTGTTTCTGGTTAGGCTATGGTTCCACGAGATATTTTTTGATATGACATTAAGATACGGGGACTGGAGTTGTATATCCTTGTAAGTCTCCCAGCTATGTTATACTGTAGTTGGATCTAGAATAGTCCCCTTAATCCTATATGTAAAAGATATGATCCCTAATGCATGACACTTAGAACGTGGTGGAAAGTTTAAGGGGTTGGTTAGTATGGGGATGTTTTTAGGTCACTGGAAGAGGATTGAAGGAACTTGGCCTCTTCTTGTTTGTCTTTTTCACTTCTGAACATGAGATGGAGAGTCATGCATTTCTACCAGCACAGTTAACTGACTGAAACCTCCTAGGCTTTGAACCAAAATAGCTCTTTTATCTTTATCTTATGCATTTGGTATAGTAAAAGAAAGCTGGTTACCATCTTTTGTGGTGAAATATGTCTGGTACTGGCCCTCCAGGCACATGCATGGACTGTGTAAGAGGCTGATTGTGTTTGTGAGGTGGATCCCGAGAAGTGGTCTTCTAGAAACAGATCCCCAAGTGATAATGATGCTCAAGAAATCTTGGACATCCTGGTGATTGCAATAATGGACCAAATTGTTACAGGCATCAGTAAACAAGCTAGTTTCCCACTATTCCTTGTACTTCAGTGTAAAGGTATTGAACTTTCTTAAACACAGCTGCTCCTGATGCAAACTCTAGAAAGAAATTAGAAACGAAGTCCTTGACACAGCATCTAACAGCTTAGGAGACAACTCAAGAGTTTCTACCTTTCTGATGTGATGGAGTCTGATGGAAGATACAGCTCAGCTTGGAAGCAGGTTATAGGTACTATAGAATGTCACCTCTTCTCTTTCTATCCCCCTCTCTCCCAAACACACACACAATTTTTAGATGAGCTGGCAATACTTCCACATGTATATATATGTAAATTCTGTGCTATTGAAATATACCAGTAATGTCCATTGGGTTACATTTGTTTCGCAGCGTGCTCCTCAGATCTAAAATGTACTTTGGACAATGTTGTTTACAATGTTTGCATCTAACAAAAGTGGCTTACACTAGTGTATGAATGCTGCAGCCGCTCTCTTCAGAGAAGAGCTCGCATTATTGAATCAGCACATCAGCTGATGACTCTTCTCATAAATGATGTCACTTAATCTTGACAAAATCCTGGAGACACATGTGTCAATATTCCTACTTCAAAGGTGAAAAGTCTGAACCTTATTGTGGTTGCTCAGTGTCCGCTTCTGTTGAACGTGGAAGGCCAGCGATTCTTAGCAATCTTCTGTGTAGAACATGAGTTTAAATCTCCATTGGAGTTAGTAAGTTAAGAATTTTCTAGTGCTGTGTAGCGATGCAGAGAGGGTGAGGCATTGACCTGGCTCCCTAGGATTGAACAATCTAGTCAGATTTGCATGCGTAAAGCAGCTCAAGATACAGGGAAGACTTGAAATGCCCTATGTCTTGGGTTGAGTCTACACGGATAGGGCTGCGGCTTGTGAGCAACAAGAGGCCTGAGAGCAAGAAGAAGGCACGAGGGTCATGTGGAAGATGACCTGGAAGTCTGTGTGATTTTGAGAGCTTGGAGAAGAGGAGGAAGAACTTCCCCAACAGGTAGACTACAGCAGACAGATATGACAAGCAGGCTCACACCCAGGGCCTCATTCTTTACAAGAGACGTAGGCAAGGCTGCGGCATCTTGGCTCCTGGATGTCCACACCGCCTTTATCATCATCAAGAAGAGTTTGTGTGTACACTGACTCTCAAGACACCGTCTGAATAAAGTCTATTGTTGCTTTAACAGAGTATGCTGGGCACATCCTTGTGATCCTAGCACCAAGTACTCTGAGGAATGGGGAGCGTGAGCTTGAGGCCACTCCTTTTCAAGAACTTAGTTAATGAGTAGTTGAAAATAAAAATCACTGATCATTGCTATAATTAAATAAAATGCAGGGTTACAAAGTGGCCTTTGTTACTGAAGGGTTGTGGAATATTGCTTCAGGGGTGGCATTCTGAGGATCCAGATATTATTATATGCATATTTGATTTTATTCACGACCCCCCCTTTATTTCTCTGGTTATTAAAGGCAGAACTCTAATCTTCTTGGTCCTTTCTGATTTGGACCAGGCCATGAAGAAATTCCCCGACTTACTCTCATTTGAAGGTCCTAAGACCCTCCTCATCCATGGGTTCCTGCTCCAAACCCCAGAGGGAGATAATGCTGCACAGGGAGGCCCAGAGATGCTGGACTGGACCCCGGTTCTCCTCACTCAGTTTATCAACCTTAAGCTGGACCCTTTTTGTCTCATCACATTTACATCCAGACAGCCACACTTCAGTCCTACCTACCAATAAAGTCTCTGTAGCAACTCAAAAGGGTAGAATTTGGAGGGAGTTTCCAGATTGTTGAGCATGGGCGGCAGTGGCAGTGGTGATGGTGGGGGGGGGGTGGGCTTCTGGAGGGAGACATTCCAGAGAGGGCAAGGCATCTCCATGCATTTTCCCTTCTTCATCCATGCCTGTTGCATAATATGTCCTAACAGTAAACATGAGCATTTCCCTAAGTCCTAAGCTGCACTCCCAGGTTAACTGAGACCTAGGGAAGGTTCTGACTCTAGAGAGGACTGATCAGAAATAGCAGTGAAACAACCGTGGATTGTGACTGGCTTCAGAAGAGGCAGGTGGCTTTGAGGACCGTGCCTGCAACAGTGCATCTGGTGCTGTCTTAGCAACAGAACGCTGTGGGGTTAAAGGACACTCAGCTGGTGTCTGCCTCAGAACTGCCTGCGAGCTTCTTCTTCTGGAGAAATCCCTACACCTTCTGAACTGATGGTGAGACAAGAGGAGACAAAAAAAAATGGACGTTTTGCTCTGCTTTGTGGCCATGGGAAAGTGGCATAAAGCTTCTGGTCCTCAGTTTCTGCTACTAAGGAAGTCCTGTGGTTACAGCAATCATCGCCTCATCATGATCTCGAATTACATACGGTCAGTGTGTGAAAATGTTTTGTTAGCTCTAAACTGTGATAGGCACAGTTGTTGTCAGTTTTGATGTGGAAGATGTAGACTGAATGAAAAATTAAAATGATTTTTTTTTTTGCCAGACAGAAAACGAGAACCATAAGAGGTGTTACTGCAAAGAACTGGTGTACTGGGGCATTTTAGGAAAGCTAATGCAGCACTGGAAAGATGGAGGAGAAAGAATGGAGAGGGGGGGGGGACTATCTTGGAGGCCAGGACATTGGTCCAGGCAAGATCAGCCTGGGTCCTGAGATCAAGCGGATGACCAGATAGAGAAGGAAATGAGGAAAATATTCAGTATAATTTCTTTCATAGTTCATAGGAAGAATCCGAACTTTGCTATGAATTTAACTTTCTTTGTTTGGAAGAGAGGAGACACTAGCACACACAGGGAAAGTGTCAGACACGATGAGGGCAGTTCGGAGACGGGGCCATAAGGAAACCAGCTATAAGAGTGAACAGTGCGACAGTCTACACTTTTGATAGTTCCCTAAACCCAGTCTCTTTTGGAGGCTGATAGTTAGCAAGGCAAAGCAAGCAAGAAAGCAAACAAGCACACCCAATTGTTGGAACCTGAATACTACCTGCTTTCCAAAGTAAGAATACGTATTTTCCATTCAGAGAAAGGTGATAAAAGACAGACAGGGGAAGCAGCTTCGTGGGAGAGCACAAATGCCCAGAAGGTGGTGTCAGTTAAAGGTAGGCTGGTACCCACCAGATGAGCCCATGATGTGTTACCAGAGGAAGTGTCAATCTGAGCATTGTAAAGGCAAGATGAATGGCAGGTGGCACACTTTCTTTTCATGCCTTGGAAACATGTAAGAGTCCCAGAGTCATGGACCAATTTAAAGACAAACCTACAGGCTAGGAGATCCTGAGAGCCATTTAATAACACAAACATATGTGCTTCTGGGGAAAAGGAGGCTTAAAACAGCAAGATGATTCTAGGGTGGGGTGTAAGGTCCCACAAAGGGGAGCAAGGAACTGGGTCAATAGCAGAGGTAAAGACATGGCTGGACACCTCTCCAATCTCATCTTTGATTTTACTGACTGGACTTGGTTTTACTCCAGGTAGAAATACACTCTGCAAAAAGAATAAGCATCTCTTAGCTTATGTTAATCCTAGTGGACAACAAGACCCCAATAGACATCGTTTTACACAGGACTTCCTGTGGGAGCCTAGGCAGTTTGGATGCTTACCTTACTAGACCTGGATGGAGGTGGGTGGTCCTTGGACTTCCCACAGGGCAGGGAACCCTGATTGCTCTTTGGGCTGATGAGGGAGGGGGACTTGATTANCTTTAGCTATTTTCTGTCCTCCTTAATTCGAATGAGGAAACTTATCCAGCCCCAAGGAGGAGGCACCTTGTTGGTATGGATGTGAAAAGCTCAGAGGGAACCCTGATTGCTCTTTGGGCTGATGAGGGAGGGGGACTTGATTAGGGAAGGGGGAGGGAAAGGGGAGGCAGTGGCGGGGAAGAGACAGAAATCTTTAATAAATAAATAAATTAATTAATTAAAATAAAAAACAATAAGCCTAAATAAACAAACAAATAGAAAAAAATATTTCCAAATGGAGTGTGTATCCTTTAGCTATTTTCTGTCCTCCTTAATTCGAATGAGGAAACTTATCCAGCCCCAAGGAGGAGGCACCTTGTTGGTATGGATGTGAAAAGCTCAGAAGGAGGGATGATTTTCTTTTCTGTTGAGTGGTGGAGGGTTACACCACCTCAAAGAGGAAGGATGCCATTCAGACCTAACTGAAGCCATGCTTCCTGGCTTCTACACTGCACCCTTTAAGCCCTTCTGTCTTCCTTTCCACTGGAGTGGCCCCTTCCAAAGGAGTTCTGCAGCATAGCATCTGTGAAGCCTTGTATGATCAACTCTCAGGATTTCTCAACACTATGAACTACTGAAGTAAACTGACTTAGGGCAAAAGCGACACGTAACGGGACCTGCTGGGTGGTTCTAGTCCCGGGTTCAGAAGAAGCATCTAAATGCAGACTAAGCATGGGATCCTCCCAACCCCACTCCAGCCGGCCATACAGCAAGGGGTCCATGAAAGGAGCATGCGCACACAGGGCAGATGTGTCCAGATTCTAGAAGGAGCCTTCACTTCTCTGGGGTCTGCGCCTGAGGTCCCCATTCTCTAGCAGGAGTTTCTTGTGAACTGAGCACTGGGCTAAGTAGCTTGCCCAGAACACTGGATTCTTCCTCATTAGGCCAGCTGCTTCTTTTCCTCACTTTCCCACTTGCCGGAAGGGGGCCGGAAAACCTATCTCTTGTTGCAATCTCTGCTTCCAACAAGAATCTATGACCTTGGAAAAAGCACAGGTTTCAAACGCTTGTCTGAGCCAACAAGACTCCAAGCAGGCGCGGTGCTGTTCTAGTCAGTCAGGTCGCTGGGTACACCACAGCAAGGATAAGAGACCAGAAAATCATTTATTCTACCAGAGAAGAAATGATACTGGGTGCGTGGGCGGTGGTGGTAGGTGGGTGGGTTCGTGGGGGCACAGATATTTCCTTTCCAGATGCCGCCTCGCTTTTTTTGTTGTTCGCTCAGATAGGGTGAGCAGTGAAGGGGCTCCTAGCATTTAAAGGGACACAAAAAGTTCGGCACTTCTGGACCCAGTCCCAGGGAGAGCAGGTTTTGTGCGCATATGGGAA
The DNA here is from genome assembly GCF_014885135.2 of Alexandromys fortis. Taxonomy (NCBI): domain Eukaryota; kingdom Metazoa; phylum Chordata; class Mammalia; order Rodentia; family Cricetidae; genus Alexandromys; species Alexandromys fortis. The sequence continues at coordinate 6,438,775 of NW_026067970.1, forward strand.
GAAGCAGGAGCGAGTCTTCCTGTGCCCAGGCAGGCAGAGGGGACAGAAGGCTCTCTACCTTGGGCAAACTTCTCTCCATTACGGCAGGGCACAATCCCTCTTTTACCTCTGCTTCCTCCCCCCTGTCCCGTTGGGAGTGGAGTGAACAGGTGCTCACACACCCGCTTGGAGGGGCCCTTCATCACCGACTAGTCCCGCACCAGCAGCTGCTCAGACGGTTCCCGGCTTGCAGGCGGCTGCAGCGCCCACCGAAGGCCCAGGGCTTCCAGCAAGGGGATGGCAGGGACAGGGCGACTCAGCTGTCTTGAGACTGGGGCGCGGGCTCCTAGCCTGTACCACGCCTTCAGTCTCACCAGCCGCTAGTCGGGAGGAGCAGGACAGGGTCAATTCTGGGCAGCACTAGGGCGGGCTGGAGCTGCAGCCCAGTCTCCGTGTCCCCCTTGCGGCAGACCAGTCAAATGGAGATGCCACCCTATCACACCTTCTCATCCCGGTGGGTTGCAGGGAGAGTCCCCAGGACAGGGCTGCAGTGCCAGCTAGATGGGCGCGGCCCCAGGCTTCAGGGGCGCCCACTGCGGGCGGGACCCTGGCCGCGCAGCCTGAGCTCCAGAGGCCACCAAGGCAGGCGGACTGAGGTCATCTGCGTCCTCCCAACTCTGCTCCAGGAACCTGGCTGGGCCGGTGCTGGTTTGGGCGGTGCCCGCGGAGTTCCGCGCTGCTGCACACGTGTCCCGCTGTCCTCCCCAGGCCACACAAATAACCACTTCCCGCACCCGCACCCCGGGAAGCAGACCTGCCCCACAGGGTATCTTGGACGAGGTCAAGACCACCTTGTTTCGTTTTTATTCTAGGAGCGGCTCAGTCCTGTTTTAAGAAGCTAGCTCTCTAGACATATTAAACTAAGTTTTTGCTTGCCTTTTGTTAAGAAACTTTTAATCACACAGAATTTAGGTTCTAATCGGCCGAGCGGTTAACTGGCCCAGAGAAAAAGCTTCCGTTTTTAACACTGGCTCTGGGGGCTGTTGGAAAACAGCCACCGAATTTAGGCTGGAGTTGAAGGTTAGCAGGATTTACCGTTGTTTCCCCAGGGGGTTCAACCCTCACGGGTGCCTTTTCTTTTATTTAAGATACTTTCAAAAGAAAATTCTGGAAAACGCTTTGACTATTTTTTTTAAAGAAATTTGTTTGAGCCCTTTAATCCAGAAATATTTCTAAAATGGGGAGGAGGAGGCACTGGAGACTGACAGCAGCTGTGTGTCAGGAAATAATAAGTATCATGCAAAAATATCACGGCTAATAGATATCCTTTAGAAGTGGAAATATCTATGTTTAATTGCTTTTAAACTGTAGGGTGGAAAACACAATTATACACTATAACGAACCTGTACAGAAAAATCTGGAACAATACAAGTGCTAGTATTTTTTCTTCATGATTGAAATAATTGTCCCCAAATTATGATACTGACAACCTCCCCCAAACACTGTGTTTCCTCCTCTGCAAATGCTTGAAGAGGAATAGTTCTTACCAGTCGAATACATTTAGTTTTGTCCTTAATAAACAGAAAATTGCATAGCTTTTAATACGGTTGTACATCCTCAAATGCGTCTTTTAATTTCATGGTTAGCTCTCGATATTTTAAAAAACTCAATTTTCAGAGATACATATATGAGTCCTAGTAATTATAAACACATTTTACTCATCTGATTTTTATAACATGCATTTTCATAATTACTGTACAACTGAAATAGACATTGAGTTATGCTGTGTGCATGTCCTTACTCAGCAATATATTCTTAGACACCTTGTTCAACAAATTAAGTGAATTTAAAAGAAACTGAAACAGGAGAGAAAAAAATCCTGCCAGTAGAGAGAGAATCACAGTGCGATACAGACAACCGGGAAGGAAAAGAGGTTCTCATACGAAAAAGAGATTTATTATGACATAGAAAATGTTCACAATGGTTGAAACACACTTCGGAAACTAGTAAACACCTTAGATAGAGTTGTGCCAATTACTCGGCCTGCAAGCATCTGCTTTCTCTTAATTAGAGTGGGAGGTGAATGACCACTGTTTATTTTCATTTTCCTCATTAATTATGAAAAACTGCATTTAATTCATCTTGCATAGTGAGGGATTGGCTGCGCAGATGTAAGTCATAAGGGAAGTGGCTGTCGGTGGGCAACCTGAACATGGCACCCTGCCCAAGGGGACCCCTGGGTGGCACTGCACAGTAATGCATGCCATAATTGTAATTTTTGCCATAGTCCAAGGTTTCTTCTTGCTTCAGGGAAAATATCCCATTATAGTTAATTGGGGGAGGACTTAAGGGACCTTCAAACTGAGGGCTGGCACACTCAGGGGAAGCACTTTCATAGAAGGATTCATACGCACTGCAGTAATTGTAGGGCTTCATGGACTTGGAATTATCAAGAGTCCCATGCCCTGGGGGAGTGGCCAGCTCAGGGCTATGGTAGGGTGGGTAGAATGTGGAGTAGGGTGACCTTGTGTGGTGTGCAGCCTCCCCACCCTGACCCATCAGGAAACTCCTGGCGTTGAGCTGTAAGCAGCCTGCCACCAAGTTTGTCGTTGGCTGGGAAAGACCTTTGCATAAGTTTTGGACGAACGTGAGCAGATCTGGTCTCTTGCCAATCCTCAGAATTTCGGAAAGTGCCCAGATGTAGTTTTTGGCCAGCCGTAAAGTTTCTATTTTGGACAGTTTTTGGGTTTTAGAGTAACAGGGGACCACTTTTCGCAAATTGTCCAGAGCGTCATTGAGGCCGTGCATCCGGTTCCTCTCGCGCGCATTGGCTTCCTGTCTCCTGAACTTGACCCTTTCCAGGCGTAGTTTGGTGGTCTTTTTTTTCCTGAGACCCCTCCTTCTGGGCAAGCCATTTTCATCTTCTTCTTCTCTGTCTTCTTCCTCCTCCTCTTTCTCGGTTTCTTCTCCAGGGGCCCGTTTAATGCTCTTTCCTCGAAGGACAACTTGTTTGGGAAAGCTCTCTGGCTTCTTAATTTGTTTCTGATCCTCGCATTGTCTAGCAAACTTTCTGCACATCTGGGATTCGGGCATTATGACAGACTCGTCAAACGGTAGTGTTAACATGGTTCCTTAACCTTAAATTACCTGGAAAAAAATGCCAGCACAATATTTAAAGTGTTTTCATTTTTAGAGTTGATCTACTTCAAATTTATTTAATGACTTAATCACAAGGCTCTGAAAGCACGTGAAAAAGACTGATTCCAGAACTTGTATTTATATTAAATAAAAAATTGAGTTTGCATAGATCAGAAATCACAAAGACATTGATCCATGCAGTCACATTAATTTATACAGGCACGTTATCAAAAGAAAATATAAAAGGAAATACCTATTAGAAATCATCACATTTCCTATTTCTCTTGGATTTTAAAATGGATTTTTAACACACACAAAGTGAAGTTCAAGCAAATAAAAGCATGATATAATAATGCAGACTTTCATTAATTCTAATTCCCCTGAGAACAAAATAGAAGAGAAACCAATTTTTAAAACGAAAGGTGCTACCTCTCTCTGCAGCTGACAAATTTGAGAGGGTTTGTCGGAAAAAAATATTAACCCCCAACTTTGTTTCCTCTCAACCTCAAGGTAGAAATTTTGATAAGTGAGTATGGAATACACAAATTTAAAGGAAATATCAATAAGATCCATTTTTAAATTGATTTTTCCTGGTGAGTAAAGAAGTATGTAAAAAGAGTACTGTTTTCTCAGCCTCAAGGAAAGGGCTATTAGGCTAATTTGAAAATAAAACCATAAACAAATGAAAAAAACCACAATCATTACTGACATTCTTTTAAATCAAAGCAAATGTTGTGACTGCTGTAATGTCTAAGAAGTCCCCCAATGCAATTGTCTGTTTACTGCTGTTCCGCTCCTAGTGTTTTTGTTCTAAGAGCCACGGAAGTCTCCCTCCAGCTAATATCGGACAGGAACGGTCCAAGGATTCTGCCTGCAATTGTGCACGTGTGTTCAGAATCCCAAATGAAAGGGAGAAATAATTTGTGTTTAAAATGCAATTTTGGTTTTTGTTGGATAAAGCAGCAAATATTTTCGTCTAAAGTATTCAACCAAATGGACATATTAAAGCAGAGACTTTTAATTTAACAATATCCAGCCCCCTACACACATACACACACACAAACACACACACACAAACACACAATGTCCACCCATTTACAAGGTTACATAAAAACAGTGAAAGTATGTGATAATTATATCATAAGAATGAAATATGATAAGAACTTATAGATGGTAAAGAACATAGAAATACTCTAAGACAGTGATACTGTATCTTTAAATACTTGCATGCAAAGCCAGCATCAATTGAGTATATCTTTATTTATATTACCTTAGGTTTTAATTTCATTCAATAATCAGTTTTCATTTTGTATCTTCCAAATCTTTTCAGGCTGAGTGTCGCATCGTCTCCTGGAGCCTCTAGATCTGTGTGTATCTGCACTATCTCATTGATCTCTAAAAAGTGACATTGATGCCAACTGCCAGAGCTGGTACCCATGCCATCTGCTAGTGACGTCACAGGGCAGAGAGAGCCATGTGATCCTCTCTTGGGACCTTCATTCTGCACTGATCATCTGGCATCCCTGTAAGTGGGTACCAGCATTCACGCATCAACACAGGAGGTTAGACTGATAGGGAGAAAAATCTGCACCAGCCTTTCACGTACAGTAGGTGCGTTTCTCTCCGAGCTGCTCGGGTCTCACTGGCAGTCTGTAGAAAGAGCTGTTAGGGATGGGTTTCGCCCTGCCAATGATACAACTGTTAAGCAGTCGTTAATATTCCATTCATTCGCAAGGTGGGCTTTTGTGTGAGTGAGAGAGGTTTTTGTTGTTTGTGGGGTTGTTGTTTTGTAAAGATCACCAGCTCCACCTCGGTGGAGCTGGGTGCCAGGGAAGGAGAGCCTTATATGGGAACTAGAAGCTGAGCTTGGGTGCTGAATGAAACCAAGATCAGGGTCGACAAATGGGTCCGCAAAGAACTCGTTATTTCTCTGTTTTGTTTTATGGCACGTAACTTATGGGTTTGTGTCTGTGTGTTCTTCTACTCCAGACTTCTTTGCTTCTCAGGATTTCAGAACAAAAGATCAGTTTCTTCATCTGGGGTCTGTGAAAGACATCTTCAAATGCTCCCTTACACTTGCTGCTGTCTTTCTCAGAACTTTTCAGAGAGAATTTCCGCAGTCTGAATGATACACAGACCAATTGCCGAGCCACAGCGAGTCTCTGATTAGATTTGAAGCTACATGTTTGTGCCCACCGCTGAGCCACTAACTCTCCTCAGTTACCCTCCCTGGTCTCCTGGTGTTAACCTGCTTGTGCCGTCTCAATTCAGACATGAGAAACAGAAAAACCATCACTTATGCTTGCAGCTTGATTTCTGCCTTTCCCTCATTGTCCCTTGACGGTGCCTTTTTAACGAAGCAGGACAGAAACAGTTAAGCTGAGCTGGCAAAGCCCTTGGAACAAAACAGGATGAAGCTAGAGGCCAACCCTACTGTCCTCTCCTTTCTCTGCTCCTCTGAGATGCCTCCCTCCCAAACGGATATATTATTTCAGGAATGCCTACAAAAAGGCAAAAAAAAGTGAACTTTTTAAAAAGTGAAAAAAATAAACAAATAAACAGAAGCCTTATTGTTTGACAGCTGCATAATCTCCGGCTCTGAAGTGAAAGAGTATGCTTTTGGTCTTAGTATAATCCCTGGCAGCCTGGCACTGCTGAATCTGTGTTAGCATTCCCCTTATAAATCCCACCTTTGAAAGGTTTAGGATGCTGCTGCTTTAATGCACTTTGGGTCCAAATTGGCACCAAGGGCCTTCCCCGGATTCAGTTTTTCTCCTTTTGCTCCCCTGTTCATTTCCACCGCCTTTACAAAGTTTTCCTGACCTTCCCTGGACCATTCTAGAAAGGATGGAAGGTTGGCATAAAGAAAGATGCCAGGTAAAAATGCATAGTTTGCCTCTCTTAAAGGGGGAGTAGAAAAGAAGTATAAATTTAAAACAATAGTAAGCCTCTTAATTTATAGGTTAAAATAGGTAGGTGGGCCTAGCTCATATTTGAAAGTAAAACACGTAACATCAGTAATTTTAGAATTTGCAGCTGAATGTATTTTTACTAATGATGATATTGAATGTATTTCATGTAGTTTTTGGTTCAAAATCTAAATATGTTTTTGTATCAGTGCCAAAGAATTTCAGTAGAAGGCCAGATGCAGAAATCAGTTGTCCTCGTGTGTGATTTTTATTTCTAAGTGTGAAGGAGGGAAGAGATCAGATGAGCTACAAAGTCGATAGTGCTGTCTTTGAATCTCCCATGTTGCACCTGTTCTGAGTCCCCAGGCGCTACATTGTATTGCCTCACAGATGTAAATGTCAAAAGGCAGGGACAACCTGATTTGATGTGTCCATAGAAAATTATCACCAATGTAGCAAATGTAAGGTCAGATCCTGTATTTTATCTTTACAAGGGCTTAAAAAGAGGGTAAGGATGAATGAATGAATTAGTGACTGTTCCATTCTTGCCAGTAACAAGAAAGAAAACCTTTGGTAGTGATGAGGTTGGGGACAAAGCTTATTCAAGTATTTTGATTATCTATTCATTTTTGAGAGACTTAGTTTTTCTTTATTTTTAAGATGAAAGAAAAAAAAAGCAAAGAGATCGGGATGGGTATTGAGAATTAGCATGTGAAAATTTAGCAAAGATTCGGTGTGTTTGTACAATAACTTTTCAAGAAATTATGTTATGCATTTTCTAGGGCAGTTCCAGGTATGCAAATGTCTGTGGTGTCTGTTAATATGCGTTTGTACCATCTACCAGAGTGACTGTTCTAATCTCTGTTAAGAACGCATATTAACACCAAGACTCCAAACAGATTTAAACACAGATACTCAGAGCCTTGGCCAGGAAGTTGTCACCTCCTCTGTCACGGTTCTTCTCATTTCACCGCCATCCATCTATACCAAAATTCCCCTCTCTGAATGGATTCTATTCTAATTTAACTGCTGTGATGATTTTGTTAAAATTTTTGGTGTTGTTTCTGAGGTCATGAGATTTTGCAATTTTTTTCAAGTGTCCAGTGCCTGTCATCTCCCATCTCTTGCTGTCACCAGCTAAGTGCTCATATATTGATTACAGTTATAGTGCTCATATATTAATTACAGAAACAAGCTGCAGACAATTTAGACATGATTTTTGATTTGGGATTTTGCGAGAGAATGAAGGTCACATGTTCAGAAACGGAGGTCCAGGTGTTGTCATTCCCGGCTACCCTGTGGCTATCTATGCCTTGTTTTAGCATATGGGGCATTCCTGTGCATCCGTGGCAAAGGGCAACAGGACAGAGTCTGTAGTGAAACTTCAGAACACAGTTCCTTCTGCAGATGTGGGTGCGTCTGAAGGACTGGATATTTTCTTTTTTGAATTTTTTCTCTTTCTTTCCTTTTTCCTCTTTCTTTCTTTTTTCTTCTTCTTTTCCTTCCCTGCCTCCCTCCCTTCCTTCCTTCCTTCCTTCCTTCCTTCCTTCCTTCCTTCCTTCCTTCCTTCCTTCCTTCCTTCCTTTCGGCTTTTTAGGCAAGTGCCCCAGGGAGCCCTGAGACTGGCTTATATGAGCAAGCTCAGTGTAGGTTTTCTGAGCTTTAACTCTTCCATTCCCTCTGGACTGACATGGTTTTATGGTGTAGCAGAGTATATCCCACTTAGGAAAACAGCCCTTGGATTAAAGAAAATCATTTAAATAGTTAAGCAAGTCAGAGAACATCCTTACTGCTCCCGATTCCTTTAGGGGTTTAAACAGCTGGACGTAGGTGTGGCAATGTTTTGTTCACACTCTATGAAGATCATGTAATGAACGGGCCTTAGAAGTCCCCTAAGGTGAAGCTGGACTGCAGGGCACGTGGCCTGTTAGTCTCTCACAAGCCCACCCTGCCTGTCCTCCGCTGCAAACTTTGTGCTGAGCAGTGCTCGTCTCTTTCCAGAAGTGTATTTTATCATTTTCCCCTACAGAGTGTACTTTTCACTTATTCTTCAAACCCATGTGTTAGGGCCATTTTCTAATTTGTTATTAAATTAAAGCATCTAAAGGGACAGACGGAAGACTTCTACGAATATAAGAAAATGGGTCTGAGTAGACAGATTAATTTTAATCCATTTTAAAGGAAAGAGTCAATACTTTATTATCTTGTGTGTTTCTACAAGAAAATGTCTAGCTTCCTTTTGGCTTTAAAAATTAGGAAAACTCATTTGTTGAGCCTGACTTCGACTTTTTAATGTTACTAAACTGGTTATTTTTGGTTATGTTTCAGCATATGGAATGCAATGGTTATTTAATGTGTGTGGGAAGCGGGGACTGTGGCTATGCAGGTGAATGTATACACTGGAGGTCAGAGGTTGACACTGGGTATGTTCCTCTATCAAATCTCCATCACCGAGCCTGGAATCCACTGACTCCGTGGGAATGGCTGTCACTGAGCTCTGGGAACTTCACTGTCTCAAGCCCTCAGAACCAGAGCTGCGGATGTCTTCTATCACACCCAGCTTTTTCTTTTTTTGGGGGGAGGGATTCAAACTTGCACACTTGCATCCTTTATGCATGGAACCACCTTCCCAGTGCAAGTCAACATTTTTAAATAAAGAAAACAGAAAAACATTACGTTTTTCTTGTTACATTCACGCACGCAGTAAGATTGGAGCAAGCCCTTAAGACAAGAGATGCTTTTGAAGGTTTTACAGAAGCAGCCCTTTTTTTTTTGGGGGGGGGGAGCATGTGGCTCTGAGACTTGTGACACTTTTTCCTGCTTCCATCTTCATAATGCTGGGAGTACAGGCAGGTGCCACTACAGAGTGCAAATCATAATTTTATGTTAATAATTTTAAATTAGAATACAAGGTGTTAGCTGACTTGGTGGTATTTTAGAGCACAGTGTATGTTAGTAGACTCTCCTCCCCCTCATCTTTTCCTACCTCTCTGTACCCACAACACTCTCTTGCAACCTCCCCCAGTCTCTTTTCCCCTCCATGTCCTATGAGTCCTTTTACCCACTCCCTATCCTTCATCATCACCTATTTTTCTCTTTCTTAGTTTCCTTTATAGTTTTTAGGTTTTATCCACATTTATACCTCCCCCACTGCACGTGTGTGTGTCAGTGTCTGTATGTGTGTGAGGGGGTGTGCCTATACACATTATAGGCTAGGATCCACACATGAATGAGAACATGTGGTTTTTGTCTTTCTGAGTTTGGATGACTTTCATTAATTTTATACTTTCAAAATTACCCATATTCCTATAGAATCCAGCAGCATAAAATTCCATTGTGTGTATTATCCCGCATTTGTATGTAGTTCTCTGTTTGTGGGCAGCTGATTGACTCCATCTCCTTTCTGAATGGACCCTGGCAATCGCATCTCCCGTCACGACTAGCTGAGCCAGTACAGAAGTTCCTCAAACAGGGATTCCTGGATGGTGTTCAAGAGGTCCTCATGCCTCCTGCAGTGGAGTGACTCTACATACATGAGCACAGATGCATGTTTCTAATGGCAGATTCCCACATCCGATTCTAGGAGGGTGATACATATGTCTCATAATCATGGTGGCCAATCTCAGTTCTGCTCTCTAGTAGCTATGTGCCACGAATTTCTTCATTCATCTTTTTTACTTCCTCTACAAATACTTAGCAAGTAACTATTTTGGAGCAATTCTTGACTCTTCCCCAAGGCATCTGCCTTACACTCAGTCTCTGACAGCCCATAGATGGTGTTCAACTCATCCCTAGAGGCAGCCAGTGTACATAGAAGCCCGGCTGTGATTCCCTGTCCCGATTAGTCTTTGCTCAACTTGACATAAGCTAGAGTCACCTGGGAAGAGAGAACCTCTAATGAGAAAGTATCTCCACCAGATTGTCCTGTAGGCAACTCTGTTAGGCATTTTCTTCATCCATGACTGAAGTGGGAATGAATCACGTCTGGATTAAGAAGTTGTAAATGTCATGAAGAAAATTCAAAGTAGTCTACCGTCGGGAGCCTGAGTGTGAAATGCAATCAGCACACACTGAGTCGAGACAGGGATTACAAACACAGGCTAGTGACTAGCATTCGGAGGCACACAGGACAGTCCAGAGTGTCCTGCTGAGGAGTTTGTAGTCTTCACAGCGAGACAGATAACGAATCTGCATGACCATGTCCCACTGGAGAGGGACAGATGGCAAATATGCATGAAGTTTCCCCACTAGAGGACAGAGCAAATTTGGGGAAGATCTATTCAGTTGAAGTATCTGTAGTATTCTTTTCATCCTTCCCATGGCTGGGATGAAGGACAGGGCAGAGGCCAGAGCAGGTGTCGTCTTTCCTGTCTGTGGGGAGGACCAGCAGCGATCTAGCATGAGCAGACCTCTGATCATACAGGGCAGTGTAGGTCAGGGTAGTTTTTTCAGAATTTAATCCAAAGGCAGCCAGTAGAGGGCACAGTGCAGTGAGACATTTGCAGAGCTCACTCTGGGGCTAGGGGCTAGCTCAGCAGTAGAGCACGTGGCTAGAATGCAATTATTAGGTCCTGGGTTCCATGCCCAGAATCAAAACCAAAGCCCCAAACAGAACAAAATGAGAAACCAAAAATGAAAAAAGAAAAGTTCACTCTGGATGGCCAAGAGATTTGAACAGGGGAAAAAGAAGAAACAAGGAAAAATTGCTTGGGTCAGGAAATTGCCACACAGGCCATGCTGGCATGCTGAGAGCTAGAGAATTCGGGGAAACTGAACTCAAACCTCTCTCTTAATATCCCTCCGTTTTGTTTCCTCCCTGAAGCAGCAGATAAGATTCTTGTGGGAGAGGCACCCCCCCATCCCCCCAAAAGAGAGGAGAGGACTGTCCTTGCCTTTCAAGACACACAGACAGACCGGTGAGCCTCAAGGTCCCCTGTAAGGGAGCCCGGGCACCCTCAGCCTGTGCTCCAGGGGCTCCTGTGCTCTCCTGGGTCCCGCACTGCCTGCCCCGTTCTTCCTTCTGTCCCTGGATCATTGGGCTACCAGGCGGCCCTGTTTAGGTGCTGAGGAGTTCCATCTGGACGGGTGAGTGTGTGCTATCCAGGGGCGATTGTCCCAGAAGAGAGCACAAACCCCCCTCCCTCAGCTACTTCTGCAGGGCTGTCTTTCTTACACACGACCCCCCCCGCCCTCCCAAGCCTGAGTTTTCTGCAAGGTTTTTTGCTCAGGAACAGTTTTCTGCTCCTACACTAAGGCTTCCAACCCAGAGCAGTGAGTGCCTGCCTACATGTCAGGCCTCAAGGACCCCTGAAAGGGAGCATGCACATCTTCAACTTGTGAGGCAGGGTGTCCTGTGTTCTACTCGTCCCTGCCCTGCCCCCCAAGTTCCTCCTTTTTGTCCCCGGGTCATTGGACTACCAGTCGTCCATGTTTGGGTGCTGAGGAGTTCCAGCTAGACAGGACGGTCCCTGCTTCTACACTGAAGAGATACACCCAGAGACTCAGTCTCAGCAAAGACTGGACCAAGACACCAGGCCTCTCCTGGCTCCATTTGAAGGAGGAGATGGGAAGGCGCCAATGCAAGACTTCCTCCAACAACCTGAAAGGCAACATGACATCACCAGAATCCAGGGATCCCGAAATAAGAAGAATTGTACACCCTACTCCAGAAGAATTAGAAGAAATCAAGACACACAGACATAGCCTGCAAAACAGGCTTTCTTCCCAAAGCTTAATGGTCTTGATTGCCAATGTGATCAGTAGGGCACAATCCTTCAAGCACACTTGGGAGAGACTGACCAAAATAGGAAGACCTACCAGGAGTATGCTCAACACCATCGCATAAGCTGGAAGCCTGGGTGGAATAAAGGTGGAAGGAGGAGAAATCCAGTTAGTGCGAACAATACACATGCACACGCATGTGCATACACACACACACACACACACACACACACACACACACACACACACACACGTCTTTCCTGGTTTCCAGTATGTGAGCTGTTCTGATCCAACAGAAACTTTCAGAATCAAGATCCAAAATAAATCCTCTCAAGTCTCTTGATGAGAAAGCAACTACCTGAGTTTTCCCTGCTGTGTCGGACTGGACCCGCTCACAGCTCTCTATAACTTCCCTACACTTCATCAAACCTACTGCAGAAAACGCCAAGGCATAACTGTTTCTTTGGGGCTTCATTTCCTTACGAGAGTGCCTACCTCCCAGAAAACTTACTGAAGGAAATGGTATGCCGTTCTCTGTCTTTGTTATAAAACCTTGCCCATGAATTTAAGATAGGCTAGTGATCATTTTCTTTACTGACAGAAACTCTTTGTAGAGGAGACAGAACAAGACAGAGAGGACTATGGCCCAATGGAGGCCTTGGAGACACAGAGAAGAGGAGGCACAAGGCTTTCTGGTGGGAAAACAAACAAACAAAAGAATTGACTATCAGGATAGGTCTGGAGTGACATGGGAAAATTGAAGGACAAAGTAGCGACAGTAATCACAACAGTGTTAGGGTTGGTGCTCCACAGACTTGAGTTCATTCCATCATGTGGTACCTGTGGCCCCCTCCATCAGAAAGGGAAAAGAAATGCCTGGGTCTGAAAAAGCCTGGGTTAAAACCGGTCTCACTGAACATAGCGGACAATGAGGACTACTGAGACCTCAAGAACAATGGCAATGGGTTTTTGATCCTACTGCACCTATTGGTTTTGTGGGAGCCTAAGCAGTTTGGATGCTCACCTTACTAGACCTGGATGGAGGTGGGTGGTCCTTGGACTTCCCACAGGACAGGGAACCCTGATTGCTGTTTGGGCTGACGAGGGAGGGAGACTTGATTGGGGGAGGGGGAGGGAAAGGGGCGGCGGTGGTGGGGAAGAGACAGAAATCTTTAATAAATAAATAAAGAAAGAAAGAAAGAAAGAAAGAAAAAGAAAAAAAAGAAACGATAGTTCAGAGACCTAGTCTGTTTGATAAGGGAGACTCAGGTTTAAGGTGGGAAAGCCATCATTTAGACAATTGGTATCTCTGTGTACCAAGCCCATTTTCCTGACTATGATACTAAGTTAATCATTGAATGACCCAGCCTGACATGATGGCTCACTTGGGAACTGAGACAGGATTGTGGGTTCGTAGCTAACATGGGCTACCCAGAAAGAGCCTATCCCAGTCCAATCAAATCAAACTATATCATACTAGTTGAAATAGAAAACAACAACAACAACAAAAAAAACCACTTAAACGTGAATCTAAGTACTGAGTCCGCAAAGAATACTCCCTTAATAACTTTGATGAATGAACATTGTTACTCCATGCTCTCTTTTGTATTTGTGCGCACAGGTAGGTGACAGATTGTTGGGAGGCGAGCTCATACAGCGGTAGTGACTTGTCACAGCCAAGCCTGGCTGCTGGGAGGAGTAGAGTTGTTCCTTTATCCCTTCCTTCCTTCTCTTCCTTTCCATTGAATAACAAAACACCCAAGGCTGGGCGCTTCAAAACAAGAGAGGTTTAATTTAGTGTCTGAATTCAGATGCCTAACACTAACCCCGGCCCGGCCCTTCTGGTGGATGGCATCACAAGGGTAAGAAGACATGTGGGAGGAAGAGAGCATACCGACAGATGGGAAGCCAAGAGCAGAGCTCAGAGAGTAGGCTTGCTCTTGCAGCAGCTTGCTCTCTGGACCAGCTGAGGAGCCATAGCAGCTACCTTACTCTCACGTGAGGGCTGCTCCCTCCATGGCCTCCAGTTAGGCTCCCAGGTCTCAAAGGATCCACCACCTTAACAAGCAGAAGCCCAAATCATCATTTATCTTTTAGTATTTTGGACTTCCGGTTGGTTTGCTCTGTTTTATTGGCAAATCTCATCTCATTACAATATATTCTTCATTTGTGTTTTAAAATAGCAAGGCTAACCCACTGTTATTATAGCATGTGTGACAAGTTGTTGTTCCTGGGGTGCTGATAAATTCGAAGGCATCCATTCACTTCCTTGTGGGTTGGGATTAATGCTTCTCTTCTGGTTTCCCACTGTACTTTATGCTTCTATTATTATGTTTAACATAATTTGCTTCGTGGTAGCTATTTGTGAATACATCTGTCTCCCCTACTGTCCTGGATTTCTGTTTGTTTGTTTGTTTCATTTTGTTTTGTTGTGAGCACATCACACAACACACTAAACTGCATAGTAGGAATTCAATCTATATGAATAGGAGAGTCAAGCTGAGCAGTTGCCATTATGGTATTTTTGGCTGCAGACTACCTTAGAGCCATGAGGCCCATCTGTCAATCAAAACTGTGATGTTTGATTCATTAATACTGGGAATGAGTAGCAAGATAAGTCGATGACAAAGAGCTTCATGTCCTACATTCTACAAATTAGATTATAGATTATGTAATTCTTTTAACTATAAATGCTACTGTGGGAAGCAGGAATTCTAGCTAGTGACAATAAAGACCCATGATTCTACCTGTTCTGCCTATGAAATTTGAACCCAGCACTGTTTTTTTTCTTTTTCTCCAAAAGGGCTGCTCCAGTGCTAATTATTTCTTTTACAAAACTGGAGCAACTTTTCACCAAGCAGTTTGCATCTCATTTTGGACACCAGCACTGGTGTAAGATCCAGGCTGAGAGAGTGACTGACAGACACATGGCTTCAGATTTTCTTATTAGCCAGTGCTGCTTTCTGGAAGAAATGCATCATTATCCTTTGAACTCCGAGTTTCAGCACTCCGCAGGCTGGCTTGGCTGTTACTGGTGAAATATGAATTTGGCATGTTGCAAGTGAAGATAGCGTGTGCTTGGTGGCCCTGCTTTCTGCAGCTCTCTGGAGGTGGACGCGGTGGGTGAATGAGGAGATCTCCTCCACACGCTCCCCCACTCTGCTGGTTTGGGGGCTGCTCAGAGGCACATGTATTTAGTGGAATAATAGAGAATGAGAACAAGGGGGAAATGATGTTAATAACAGTCTTCTTTCCTCCCAAACAAAACCCCCTCTGAACTGGCATCTCTCTGACAAACTTACTGGGAGGGTGTTGAAAAGCTCAGTAAGTGAGGTGAACTAGAGAAATGGGTGTGTTACACACTTGGAATTATAGACCAGGTAGGCTATTTATAAAGGATCTTATGACTCCACTGCAATGACAGCGTGTCTGGTATGGTCGGTTAATATAACATGATTCCTTGAGCACTCCCTGGTTTGGGGGGGGCATCTGGGTTCATGCAGACATATTTGTTTTCCCCATGTTTATTTTTGCAATACTGGAACTGCAAGCATGGCAGATAGTCTCCCTCTCAGCAAGCTATATCTCTACCGATATTTTATTTTAACTTTGAGGCAGGGTGCCCTGAACTTTTTAGGGAAGGCTTGCACTCTCTCTCTAGTCCAGACAGGCCTTGAACTCAAGATGGTCCCACCTTACCTCAGCTTCCTGAGCAGCTGGTATTCAAACCTGTGTCACACGACTCAGCTCTCGCCGACACGTTCCCGGAGCAGCAGAACGATAAATGCTGAAGTGTCTAACATGACCCTAGACATCGGGGAGCAGATGCTAATGAAGGCACACAGCAGCCCAGGGGAAGTCCTGATGGGATGAACATTACAGTGTGGTTTTTCTACCCTAGGAGGAGCAGATGGAAAAAGACATTCCAAAAGGTCTTTCTATGGCCTTAGGTGGTCCACTTTTAACTATTTCCCTGAAGACTAGAGACTAGCTCTTATCTTTTCTATGGAAACTTGAGATACAACTACACAACGAGTAAAAGGCAAATAGACAAAGCAATGGCTTTTCTTTTTTTCTTTTTTCTTTTTGTAGGTCTGAGTTCCTGGGGAGTCCAGAAACAGAACTTATGTGAGACTTACATATTGCTTTCATGGCTCCTTTTTTTTTTTTTTTTTTTTTTTTTTNGATACAGGGTTTCTCTGTAGCTTTTGGTTCCTGTCCTGGAACTAGCTCTTGTAGATTGTAGACCAGGCTGGCCTTGAACTCACAGAGATCCTCCTGCCTCTGCCTGGGATTGAAGGCATGCGCTGCCACCACCTGGCCATGGCTCCCTTCTTAAATAAAAAATAACAAAAACTATATTTTATGTTTCTGTTGATGTAAAATGTAATTCAGACTGAGTCATGTTCATTTCAAGAAAAGTTTGGGAAGAGGATTAAAAAGTATGATGGGACCTGGGCACTGTACTGTTCCCATTGGAAAGTGGGACCTGTCCTTTGTCCTTGAAGATAGGGTGTGGTCAACGGGATTCTTTAAATTATACCTGATTGAGAATCACACTAACCTCTGAGGGACTTGGACTTAAGTTTAGACAGATTTGTTTCCTCTAAATCTAGCTTCTACAAGCTGCCCTCGCCCCAACTTTAGAAGCACATGGTTGGAGACTATGGCAGAATAGATAGGAACCTAAGACAGACAGGCTCAATAAATGGAAATGCAGGACACCCAGCTAAATTTGAAGTTCAGAGTTGTTTATATACGGTACAAACCTATAGAAAACATATACACTGCTTATGTGAAATTCCATTTGAGCTCGGCATCTTTACCAGACTGCTTTCATTATTCCTGGAACCCAGACTACTTTTCAGTGTAAGATCCACTTCATGATGGAGATTCTGGGCACCAGTAGAGCATCCCCAGCGAATGCTCTGCCACTGTTAGGGAGACATGTGGGTAGATGTGTCTCTAATACCCATTCTGTTGGATTCCCCCATTGGCTGGTGCTCCATGACTCTCCGGAGGAGGAGTTGCTAGAAGCCTTCCCCCAAATTTATTTAACTGCTGAATGGTTTACTGCTTCTGAGTTTCAGGTGGGACAGCAAATTTTGATGGAGGACACTCATGGCCACCATAAGTCACTGTGTTTTCCTTTATGCTAAATGTAATGAATATTTTTGAGCCCACCTCATTTGTTTGTTTTATTTTCTTCCCCTTTGTGCTTATGCATGGAGCCAACCAACCACCTTTCTCTCATATCTCAGCATATTCACCTTCTGCTCTTTGCGGAGGTCAGCCAAGTCAGAGACTGAGTTCACAGTGTCAATTTACCTTGCAAGAAGTCACTTTCCTGTTCGATGAAGGACACAGTGCCGTGTTAGGACTAGCTACATAAATACAGCCTAGAACAAATAAAGATACACTGCCTCCTGTTGCAGCAGCTAAGACTTTTAAAATGGCCTGAGTAGAGCATTAAACCAAGCTCAAGGACCCATTCAAATGCACAGATGGTGTGCACTAACAGCCTGGACTACTGCAGTGATGTCCTCAGGGCTGAGAAACCAGGGAGTCTTCACTAGCAAACCTGCAGAGAAAGTATACCAGAGCTGTTCATGAGGATTACTATATACCAAGAGTCCAAGAGGAAATGGGGTTACTGGTTCAGACTCAGAGATTACAGGAAATTTTCATATTTCTTTCATGGATGTTTGCTTGATTATGATTTTTTTAAATCTTGATTTTTGGGTTTTCTTGGTCTTCCCTATCAGTCATAACAATATCACACTATACAGTGAGTGCCGTGGCAAGAGAAACTTACATCTCATGGGCTACAGACTGGAAAGCCAAGAGTCATGTGTAGGCTGGCTTGGTTCCAGGGAAGCATCTTCCTCTCCCTGGTAGGCAGAGCACTTCCTCCTCCCTGTATCCCCAGGGCTTTTCCTCTGATCCTGTGTAGGTAGAGAGGCAGAGAGGAAAGAAGAGAGAAAAGTCAAGAAAGGAAAGAGGAGAGCGATCCTTCTGTATAGCCACTAAGAAGTTTCTACCCTCATTAAATCCTCTATTCTCAGTCACTCCCCAGAGGCCCCATTACCACCAAGCACTGAACAAGGGGGTGGAGCTTTAGCATAGGATCTTTGAGAGGACAGTATCACTGCTTGGTGGGCCAGCCTCCAGCAGTGCTGGGCTCAAAAGGAATCCAGAGTCAGGGCACTGAAACCTTTTTATCCGAGGGGGTTAAGGGAAAGGACTCTCACATACTCTCTTAATGGTTTCCTTCTTTCTTTCCGGTTTCTTTCTCCTTCTTCCTCTCCCCCATCCTCTTCCTCCTCTTCCTTTTTTTCTCTATTCTGTATTTCTCTGGTGATTTCCTTCTCTCATTCTAGATGTTTCCCTTCCCATTCTCTTTGTTTTTTCCCTTACAGCCTATATACCCCAGCAAAATTTTTCAAGCAATATAAAAATTACAATGTGGTTACCTTCTGTTTCTCAAGTGAATGATTACAAAGAGTAAAAATAAAAGCAACATGTTTTCCAGCTCCCTTACATGATTAAACATTTACGCATTTCAGGTGAAAAACAAATTATCCCCAAGAATCCACGCGCATTCCTACCCAAGAAACTTGTTATAGATTAACAGAGAATAAGCAAGCAAGGCATTTTTCACAGTAGTTCTTTTACTGGTACGCTGCATTCTGCAGTTACAAAGAAAGGACCAATCACTTTATTGTTTATCTTTAAGGGTAATCTTATAAGGAATCCCAAACCTAAATTTTTATATGTGAAAAACAGTTAGCTCTACTCTAAACCTTTAGGGTGCGTGCCCACTCATCAATAGTTTTTATATTAGGAGGTTGAGGGGAGAAATGGGTACAAAGAATTAATCATCATCTTTGGTCACCAACCAATCCTAGCAAGGAAAGTACCTCAACTGGCAACAATGAGCTATTCTGTATTTTTTACCATAACCTAATGGATCTGTAACTCAGCTATGTGTTCTTGTGAACTTTAGATTGTTTTATGTTGTTTTTCATCTCAAAGCCAATATTAAAACATCTAATTTAACCTGAACTTGTTTTAACGTTTTGTTTCAGCTACAATTCACACTGAAACCTGCAAATGCATCTTTCAACATTAAAATTAAAAGAATTTGAGCCAAACTGTCTGCTGGGGACTCAATTGTTTTCCTTAATATTAACCAGAACTGCGATCTATGCGGCTCCTTAGATGAAACTCATAGGCCCTAGCTGCGTGAAGTTTTCTTGTATTTATTTTCAATCATCAAAACTCTCTATTTAAACTATATTTAAACTAACATTATTATCATAAATTAGACAATAGAGCTTAAGAAGAAGTTATCTTCATAATAATCCACAGGTAAAATATGCCCAGTTAACAGGATGTTTCATGAGGTAAACACCGTGCATCACGGACAGTGTGGCCCCCCACATCCACCCACACTATGCCATATACCAGAGAAAGACGGCAGTGGCAAGCACGGAAATGCACAGCAAAAGCAAAAGCATTCTGGAGTTTGTGGTTTGGGGGCGTTGGCTACCCAAGATTCACCCTTCAGGAATTCACCTCTTGGTGGGCTGACACCTTGAACTTCAATTTTCACCTGCTGCTCCTCTGACTTGGCCACCAGCAGACACAAGCATCCAGTTCATAACAGGTACCTCTTGGGTTTTCAAAACGTGGTGTGATGCTCTACCCGCTTCCTTCATGTCCTGGCCCAGTTTGCAGATGACCATTTTTACTGCTATTGTTGACTCTGGAAACTATATTCTATAAGGGAGATGTTTTCTTTGTGTGGATAACACACATAAAGATATATACATGCAAATATATGTGACTATATAAATGAATTCATAAACTATGAAATGGACATACATACTAATAAATAGGACTTACTGGAAATAGCTGCCAAAAATCTAGAAATATTACTCAAAAAGAATTAAAATAGAAATGAAGATGTCAGATAATACATTTAAATGTTCACCTATGCTATCCTTTGTTTCAAGGAAAGAAGTTTCTTTAAGGTTTCTTTCCCACTCCTCCAAAATTAGCATTACAGACAGTTGTGAACCACTTGGCATGAGTGCTGGGAACTGAACTCAGACCTTCTGGTAGAGAAGCATGGGCTCTTTTTTTTTTTTCTCTTTCTTTCTTTCTTTCTTT
This sequence comes from Alexandromys fortis, assembly GCF_014885135.2. Classification (NCBI taxonomy): domain Eukaryota; kingdom Metazoa; phylum Chordata; class Mammalia; order Rodentia; family Cricetidae; genus Alexandromys; species Alexandromys fortis. The sequence goes on from NW_026067970.1 coordinate 6,458,697, forward strand.
CTTTCTTTCTTTCTTTCTTTCTTTCTTTCTTTCTTTCGTTTTTTTTTCTGAGACAGGGTTTTGCTATAGTTTTAGATCCTGTCCTGTAATAATGTCCTTGCAAACAGCCACATGCTATCTAATACAACCTCACTGTCAGGCATAGGAAGCCTCCTTTTGAGTCACTGGTCAATGGAGTCAAAAAACCTGACTGATATTATAAGTTCCACCACATAGGACTTAGAGGGATGGGGCTGGAAGCTCCTCCCTGAGGACAAGCTCTCATGGAACTAGCACCAACAGGAAATGTTAGGAATTTTCTAATGATGCAAAAATCCCAATCAAGCCAAATCACAACAAGCCAAATTAAAAAATATCCAGGTTGAATGGTGCACTCTCCGGTGGCCCCTAGGGGGAAACAGAAAGCAGCAATGCGACCACTGGGGTGGGGGTGGGGTAGGGAGAAGAGACCAAATGGGAACTTTCCAGGGAAAGCAGTTTAAATAGACTGGGGAGTGGTCAAGATTTTGGCGGGCTATCTTGACCCTCCTCTGGGGAGGAGTCAAGTCTTGGCGGGCACAGAGATTGGGCCTCCAAAGATGGAGACCAGAGAACCTGACTTGGGACTTACAGGAAGGTGTTATGCAAGCTGCCAAGAGAGAAAAGTAACCAGTAATGCTACCCAGCTGTAAAGCCTGCCGATCCCCCAAATGACCAGCATGACGGAAATGTTCCCAACTGTGCAGTGGTGACATTGTACCTTGAAGGTGACCAACAGCTATGTGTATAATTGAACGGAAGGCCTTGCCAAGAGGAAAGAATTCATTCCTGGTACCGTGCCGCAACACTAGTGAAGTAAGTCATGGACCCTAGAGGAGAATTCACTACTGCTGCTTTCCTAAATCAGTCTAACTACATTTATCTTTATACCCACAGGTAAGTGTAGCCTTTACCCCTTTGGCAGCAGATTGTTAGAGAATTCACAACTGGTCCAAATGCAGAGAATAGCTGACTATGAGGTGCCCAACCCCAACTGATACGTCTACAACACTGCTTATACTTAGGCTCAGGCAATATCAGTGAAGGGGGGAGGGGGCTGGAAGATCCTAAGAATCACAGGACCAGATATCTGCTGTGAGACAGCATCCTCTAAAAATGACCACAGGACCAGATATCTGCTATGAGGCAGTGTCCCCTATAAACGACAAGGAAGCTGCGCCCATGAAAAATGTGATTTTCTGACTGAAAATACCTGAACAATGATGACAACAATTGACAGGCCACCGAGAATGGGGAAGTCTCACAAGGTCCTGCTTCTACAAGAAGAGTTACAGGAAGTTAGTGGCCCAGAGAGGAAGAATCAGCTTTCTCCATGAATGAGACTCCTGATGGGTTATTGAAACCTGTCAGTCCTAAGCAATTCACAACTGTAGTTAACTAATTGTACGCAGCAGGGTGTGTGTTTGTGTGTGTGTGTGTGTATGCAAATCTCAGTAACTAAAGAAGAGGCCATAAATTTGAGATGGAGTTGGGGGAACATGGGAAGACTTGCAAAAAGGAGTAAGGGATAGAAATGATGTAATACGGGTTGCAATTCTCAAAAATTTAAATTAAGAGATTTAAATTTTAAATAATGGTTTCTTATGTTCATGTATTTGTGTGTGTGTGTGTGTGTGTGTGTCTGTGTGTATGTGAACACCCATATACCACAGAACATTTGTGGAGGTCATAGGATAATTCATGGGAGTTGATCTTCTCCTATAACCATGTGGCTCTTGGGTTTGTAATCTTTTGATCATAAGACTTTGTAACAAAGCACCTTTACCTGTTGAGCCCACTTGCCAGCCCTGGGAAAATTTTGATGTGTATCTCTAGCTCTTATATAAAACTACTTTTTAGGGTGTGTGATTTAACTCAGTTATAGCACATTTGCCTAGAAAGCATAAATTCAGCCCACAGCTCTGAAAAACAGAAAGAAAGCAGACAGAAAACCACCTTAGAAAGCATATTTTAAAAATGTAACCATATATATAAAATGGAAATTGACAGCACATATTTATAAGCATGTGTATACATATATATGTATATATGTTGTTATGAAGGCCACTTGTTGGTTCCCAGCTGCTCAGCCCCAAAATAATCACACAGAAACTATATTATTTAAATCACTGTTTGGCCCATTAGCTCTAGCTCCTTACTGGCTAACTCTTACATCTCAATTTAACCCATGTACATTAATTTGTGCATCACCACGAGGTCATGACCTACCAGCAAAGTTTAAGGGTATCTGTGTTCTGTGGCAGCTCCATGGCTTCTCCTTGACTCCGCCTTCCTTTCAGTTTAGTTTTCCCCGCCTACCTCTATTCCCTGTGCAGGCCCAAGACAGTTTCTTTATTAACCAATGGTTTTCACAGCATACGGAGGGGAATCCCACATCATTCATATATATGTGGGTTATTTAAGACAAGGACTAATAAACTTTCTATCTATAAAGACAGATAAAACTGTTTAAAGCTTTGCCCAGATAATGTTTCTGTTGCCATACAATATAAAGGCAATCATAAATAATATAATTAATTTTGCTGGCTAGTTTTTATGTCTAGTTGATACAATCTAGAATCATCTGAACAGAGGGAACTTCAACTGAGAAAAAGGTTCCACGAGATTGGGCTGTAGATAAGCCTGCTGGGCATTTTCTTAATTAGTGATTGATGTGGAAAGGCCAAGCCAATTGCAGGTGGTGCCATCCCTGGGTTGGTGGTCCTGGATTCTATAAAAAACGCAGGTTGAACAAGCCAGGAGAAGCAAGCCAGCAAACAGCACCCCTCCATGGCCTCTGCAACAGCTCCTGCCTCCAGGATCCTGCCCTGTTTGAGTTCCTATCCTGACTTCCATCAGTGCTAAAGAGATGTGAAAGTGTAAGCCAAATAAACTCCTTCCTTCTCAACTTGCTTTCTGTTCATGGAGTTTCATTGGAGCAAGAGTAACCTTGACTAAGAGAGGTCTGTAAGAATAATGAGTCACTGAAGGGCTCTTGGGACAATGAAATAGTGATTTGGCTGAGGCAGGGGATTCTGCATTTCCAGCATGTTCATCTTGGATAGCAAAGGTGCTATTTGGAGATCCTGTCTCTGAGGAGCAAGGCTTCCATCTTCAGAGGTTCCTAACTCTTTTCACTGTCTCAGATTTCCAAGCCCAAATCAATTCACATTCTGTTTCTTTTCTCCCCAAGTTGCTTTTGGTCATGGTGTTTCGTCACAGCAATAACACCATTAACTAGGACATTGATATAATAGATAGAGTGACTATTTTCCGATAGAGATTTATTAGCTTTCAAAATTATGGATTGAAGTTTTTCTTTTGATACCTTCCATCATTTTAAAAGATAACATTGTTAGTTCGGTGTACACAAAAACAAGTGAATTTTTGCTCTAAACAGAAATCTGTGCATCCAAGGTGAGAATTTAGAATTTGCCTTTACAATAGACATGCAATTTAATTCACGTGTGTAACTTAAAATTTCCTCACACTTAAAAAAGCAAGACAAAAATATGTAAATTCAATTTCAATAACATTTGACTTATTCCACAATGACAAATTACTATTTTAACATGCGTCTACTACAAACATTGTTTACTAGGTATTTTGTAGATTTGTTTATAGTCTTCAAAATTTGGAATGCATTTAGCATTATAGCATGTCTCTATTTATGTGGATTTTCACCGGAAATATTTAGACAATATTTTGAGTTTATAAACTTCAGTTGCAAAATAAACTCACAGATGTTAAGTTGTTTAAAACAATCCTTTAATTTTTCCATTAGGAGATTGTTGAGGGTGTTTGCTGCTCCTGGGCTTGCAGAGGACCCACTGTGTATGTTCACTGTCCTCTTGGAACTTTTGCCTGTGCTCAGTCTTCTGGAAGACCCTTGAATCCAGTGCTTTTAGTTTTTATGAAAACTTCATTACACAGGAATGATTGCTATGCCACTGGGCATTAGTGGTCCACTCAACCTATGCGCCTCTGCCTTCATGGTTGTTGGAAATTAGCCTGAGAATCCCAGGCCTCTAATACTGCCTTAGTCTTTTCTGTTGCCAGTAACAAGTTATTTTGGAGATTTCAAGGATTTCAGAAATTTTATGGCAGAGAAGAGGGATGAAAGAGAATATACTCTGCAGCATCACCACTAATATAATATTATTTGGCACCAGGAATATTTTGATTATTGCCAGAGTTTAGAATTGTTAGCAAATGTTGATTGGAAACTCTGTCAGTGCCTTCAAGATTTTTAGGTTCTCTGTAAGAAGTATAGCTGCTTTGGTCCTGTGTCTGGGAGGATACTCTGTCCCTTCTCGGTCACTCTTGACTAAGAGTAGAAAGATGGAGGGGTTGTGGGGGACATGAGACTGTAAATTCTGGTCAGTGATGCTAAGGGTTTCAAATGTCCCAATCTCATAGGCAGCAACATCGTAGAAGATGTAAGGAGGTGTTCTGTTGCCATTTCATGTGGAGGGCAGGTTTCGAGGAGACCAAAGTAAATATGAGGACATTCCTGAGCTTTTCTGGGTGATCATGATAAAGCCAGGAACCACCATGTGGGGGGCAAATGAAGACCCTGAGGTCCTAGATGAAGGAGGCTTTTCATCCCATGGTTATGCAAGCTCCCTGGGTTTAAAGAGGAGGAAGACATATCTCATCAGTTGCCAGTATATTACTCTTGAGACTCTTCTAAAACAAACAAAACACAAGAGAAACACAAATTAACCAAAGCAAAACCATAGAATAACAAGAGCAGAACATATGAATGCATTTATCTAATGAAGTGTGAGGACCTTCAGAAACAAAGACCCAAAGAAAGGCAAAACTACATATTTTTTTTCCAGTAGGTTCACAGAAGCATGGACAGCAAGAAGGGGCAGATAGTGAAGGTTGGAGGTGGCGAACTGTGGCGAACTTAGATTCTCTCTGTCACCCTGTGTCCTCTAAGGGTAGAGATGTTTTTCCTATGATCGAAAGGGGAAGATGTCACTTGAGCATCTTGTGAACAGCTTCAAGGTGACAGCTAACTGTCAGCCTCCTGTGTTCTCTTGATGTCATGGCGCCATATTTTGGAAGCTCATGTCCAGACTCTGATCCTGAGCTTTAGTGCCTCCTGACATTTTGACCCTGGGGCCTTGAACAGAAGGAATTCCACCAGAAATCAGGAGAAAGAACCAAAATTGGAATATATTTTGAAGAGACCATAGTCTTAACATATAGAGCAAGTACAGAAGGAAAGAAGAAAGGAAAGAAAAGGGGCAGTGGAAGCCACTATATTTAGGGCCTCACTGTAAACCCAGCCAGCCTCTCCATGACTGTTACTGGTTCATTGACAAGTTTACCAAAGCACAGAGTCTCTTGAAACCAGAGGATCTTCAACTGAACACACTTAGAAATTGCAGAGTTAGTCAGCCTCAACCCTTTTCATTATGACAAAGGTCATCTTTTGTATAAAACTGCATGGTTCACAGTTTCTCTTTATGGTGAACCAGTAGCCTAGGTTTGTCCCTAAGGCCACTTCTAAGAAGTCTCAGCAGGCACAGAGACCAAGTCACTACATTAACTCCATTCTGCCCTGCTGGAAAGTAAAGGCTGCAGGGACCCTTTGCCCAGCAAAGCTCAGGCACTGGCCACCCCCTGCCCTGCTTCCAGGCTTCCAGAGGAAGGAAGCCTCCCATTGGCTCCCAACCACCTCGCCTCATGATGTCCTGGAAATCTAAGCTGGTTCTCACTCCTCTCCCATCCTCTTTACCCCTTCCTACCCCCCTCCTTTAAATTCCATTTTACAACACACAAAGCAAGATAGCCTTTGTTAAAAAGTTTAATGTTCTTAATTAGTTGAATCGGTTAGGCTAATTAGAATACCAATTAGAACTGGCAGGGCTATCGTTAATTTGAAAGTGCTGTGGTCTAGTGTTAATCGCTATTAAACCTTATAGTTTGTGAAAGATAGAGAGGGGATGAATTCACACAACAGTTCTTGAAATGAGAAAGGTCTGTGGTCAGAAGGATCAGCTGCCAGTAAGTGTTCCAGGGAACCAGAAACCACAGAGGCCGGGCAGCTCCTCAAGTCTCCAGACATACAAGGGCATCCCTTCCTCCCTTTTGAAATAATACTAAAAGGCTGGAGAGTGTTTTACTGAAATAGCCAAAGTGTATAATTCACCTAATGGACCAGTGATCTGGAATGGATGCTTAAAAAAAAAATTAGTGTTTAAGTTACCAGGCCACAAAAAAGTTTGTTCTGTTAACAGAGCTATGTGTCCCATTGGGTTTCCAACCTTCTTAAATATACAGAGCAACCTTCCCAGTTAAACCTCTTCTATTTCTGGTCACTGCTTGACTGAAGTAGAAGTTAACAGCCAAGCCCTCAAACAAAAGAAGTCCCGTGCTAGTACGGTGATAGGGGAAGCCTTCATTTCCTCACATCTCTCTTGGCAATGGATGCCTAGACGAGTAAGCAAATCCTAATTTGTGTTTTCAGACAAATATAAAAATCAGTCTTCCTTTTCTCAACAAGCAAATATGGAATGGACAATTATAGCTATTCTTGTGGTACGTTTTCGGAAATACGACTTTATTTTCCTCTATTCTGGTGATGGAGACAGAAGGTACTGCCACCCATTATCGTGGCTGGTTTCCTCTCAATATATCTCCACTACAGTTCCAGATAAAGCGTGCGGTTTACAGGAAACAAATATAAAAATATATTTTGTCATGTGTATTATGGCACAGTTAAGAAACAAGGAATCTTTTTAGATGGTGAATTGCTTTACAAAGCGTATGAAAATGTTCAACTCAATTGCTACCTCAAATATTCTTGGAGGTAAGTGGAGAATAAATTTAAAACAACAGACAAACCAATAGATAGACAATGCCTGAGTGACTACCAATGCAGTTTCATGTGCACAAAAATTGGAGGATGAAAAACAGACTTATTGTATGGTATTCAATCTAAATACATTTGGGGAAAAATGGAGATTTTAATATACACAACAGCTACTGTTGTTGCATGGAATCATAGTTTTAGTGGCCTCAGCAAGTAAGAGTTCACCCTGACCAAATGCCACCTGCCATACAGGAGTGGCCAGGGGCACTTGTGGGCATAGAAGAATATTTGGTCTATGGTGGAAGTGATGTAGGAAACAGATAGACAGACGTGCTGCTGATTGATAACCAATCAAAACGTAAAGAGCTTTCCTCTGAGAGGCTTCAAATACCATATTAAATCTTGCCTCTACATTTTTTCATCCTTCACAGATGTTCCCAGTTCCACGTACTAGTTCTAGTTCTTTCGGAACTACTGAAGAGCAGCTGTAAGTCACGGTTGAGTCAGGATTGTTTGTCTGGGTCTCAGTGCTAACCTGTGGATGTGGAGCAAGTAGCTGAACTGTATAAACTGACAAGGAATTAATAATTTGGTAGCTACTGAAAGCCTATTAAACATAAGGACCCCTTTTAAAGCAAAACATCCAAAGAGGCTTAAGACCAACAGGATGCAGCTTCCAAAACAGAGTTCAAACTGAAGATGTCATTCAAACTTCCATTTTGTTCATTGGCCTTTTGAATGACATTTCCTTAGATTTCATGAGAGCTGTTTTTCCTGTTCTTGTAGGCAGATCTCTAGACAAGGTTATGCCTATATAAATTTCTTCATTTATTCTTCCATGCAATGTTTCAGAAGGATTATTTATTTTCTCCTGTGTACTGGATGGCATGCTAGATTTGGATATACAAAGATATAAACAGAAGTTAACTGTCTTCAAAAGAAGTCCTCAGTCTAAGAAATGAGGTGAAGATCTAAAGAAATGATCACAGCCTTTCCTCCTTCAACCATCTGGGCTGAGAGGTAAGGTCTCAGCAAGGTTTGGAGGAGAGGCAGACATGTGAGTTGGACAGTTCTGCATTACCAAGATGACATACACGGGGCAGGTCCACTTTATAAAAGAAGGAGTTTGACTTGGTACAAACTGCACAGTGCTGTCTCTAGGGATAGTCCACTGTGCCCTTGGCTGTCTCCCTTCAAGGCAGGGGACAATGATGAGATGTGTGTGACAGGGACAGTTAGTTCACAAAACTGAAAGCCAGAGCAATGGAGGTGCTGAGCTCACTCAGAAAAACTGGTTCCTACAAGAGCCACCCTTATCCTTCCAAAGGCAGCTCCCTCCATAACCTAAGAAACATCCTCTGTGCTCTATTCTCTTAAAGGTCTGATCACCTTTGAGACTTCCAAGACATGACCGTTTGAGACACACTTAAAATATAGCTCATCAATCAAGAATTGATACCTTCTAGAATGTACAATGCAGGGCCCCTGCCTTAGGGTAGAGGAGGGCTGGTGAATGCCATTTGATATTATCTGAGCTTGAAAAGTACAGTACAAGAAGAGTCCATGTGTATCTTCTACCTAACATCTCTCCAGATCCTAAGGGCAAGGCTTGGTGTACAACATAGCTAACTGAATGGCATTGAAAGTGATTTTATCGATTAACAGACACCAGGTATTTTTTCATCTGTAAATTATCTATAGCATTGAACTAATAATAGAGTTCAAAAATTTCATTTTATATATAGTAATGAAATCAAGGAATACATCAAGGAATGTATACATGTTTAATTTCAATTTGGGAAAATGTAAAATGAACAAACGAAATTATATTTTATTAAATAGTTAAATTCAAAAATACTCATTATTACCAAACAAAAAAGGCCCTCTCCACGAATCCTCACCCTATATAAATTCAGTAAAGTTAAATCAATATGCTACTTCCCATTGTTTCCCAGTCTTCAGGAACATTTTGGAGCAAAATCATTCTTTTTACTACGGTTGTTTAGTGGCTGTCATTTGATGTCTGTGTGTCTGGCTGTCAATGTGTTATATTTATGGATTATTCACCCCATGTCATTCTGCAGACATGGATTTAGTCAGTCTACTTAGAGGTGAGAGATTTGAGGCCGTCATCAGCTGGAGGAACAAAGAGGCAGCAGTCAGAAGAAGCCCAGAAGGGAAGGTAGTCTACTCTCCAAGTCCCCTGAGGGTCCTCATCAACACTGGAGAACTGTTTTGACAGGACCACTGAATTGAGTGCAAGAGTCAAATTCCAGGGACATCAAAATGGGACAGACTTTCTGCTCACCCACAAACAACAGAGACCCCTCCGCTTTGAGGGACTAGGAAGAGCCATTCTCAGGGGTCCAGTGACTTCCAGGGTTGGCAGGAATAGCTTGCTTTAGGCAAAAGGGCAAGGAACATTGAGTAGCAGAAATGGAAGCAAATAATTTATTATTTTTTTAAATTGCAAACTCTGATGTCTGGCCCCAGATATTTGAGCATATTCTCCCTTCTTCTAACAAAGGAAACACACATGCTTATTCCACCCTTTTCCGCCTCATCTGGCAGCCGCTTTCTGGTCCAGCAGACACTAACATCTAATGAGTCAAACTTCTCATTTTCAGACTAATCAGTCGGCTGCACTAATTGCAAATGCAAATATGCAAATTTATATTAATTAATTACTCTGCTAATTAGTTCTGCGGTCTTTTTTGGGTAATAAATCATTGTGCAGTGGAAGGGAAACAAGTCCTGTCCCATTTCACTCCACATAAAAATTTAATGTACTCATGGAAGAAAATATATAGAAAAATAAACCACGAACGGATCGTTCTACCTCCGCTGATGAGCCCATTCAGATAGGTGCCATTGTGAGAGGGCTTTCACATCTTCAGCAAATGCCACCACTAAGGTGCCTGTTAGCAGTTTAATTATCACATTATGAGCTTCAGAAGAAGCCAGTTTGCTGTGCTGCAGGCTGTGACATGGAGCCCGGCAGTTCCACCCACTTTGCAGCAAAATGCTTATAAATAAAATGGGAATGGAGAGAGGGCATCACATCTCTTTCCTGAAATGCTATGGCTTGGGGATGCACGCTTTGGAGGTTGTGTTGTGGTTGTGCTAAGCCCAAGTTGTCTTCTCGCCTCTGAATCCTCGAATGGAAAGTTGTGTGATGGGCTCGAGGATGCACTGAAGGGCTGCCGGGGAGGGAGGGGCCAGAGAGGCTGGAGGTCAGGAAGAGCTATGGAGGGAGGAGACAGCTCCACCATGGCTGAGGGTGACACATACACGGACTTCTTAATTTCGGTCATTTTTATTGATTTGTGTTTCCAGCTCCTCTTGGGAGGCATAGGATGACATACGAGTAGCTTTCAAGAACCAATCTCTCCCATTAGATTGTAAATCTTAAAGCTCTTCCTGCTTCCTCCCCCAGGTGGATCACCAGGAAGGGCTTGCTGAGTGAGTGAATGGGCAGCAACCATCATAGGCTCCTTACAGTGCCCTTCGCTGACCCTCAGGCACAGCAATGCTCCCTTCACCAGGGGACGGGTGCCAAGACGAGGAGAGCAAAGAAAATGGTGGCTGACTTAAATCTCCGTGTGTTTCTTGCCCCTTCTTTTCCTTCTCGATAAGAAATTCCATTTTAATTCCCCATGCTTTTTGTCCTTTCTAGTGTGCACAAAAGTTGATGTGTGTGGAATAACCTAGCAGGATGACACATGCCTGCAGTCCCAGTGCTTGAGAGGTGGAGAGAGGAAGATTGTGAGCCTGAGGCCAGCCTGGGCACCAGAGTAATACCCTTTCTCAACCCGTCTCCTCAAAACAAGAGAAGCAACCACTGAGACTAGAGTCGGGCACTTTGCCTTCCAGCCTTGGCTTGTTCACTGACTGGTTCTGTGGCCCTGGGTGTTTCTCCTGCAAAGTCAGGAGCAGTGAGCGTGCCCGGGTAAAATGTGGGGGACATGGGGGTTCAACCCAGAAGCTTAGCACTCATCTCTACCTCCGTGCCCGCCACACGACATTAGGTTTTGGTTTTATGTATTTATAAAAATTCTTAAGGAGATCAGTGATAGTGGGGAGGAGACAAGAGGGCAACAGGAGGTGAATGTGATCAAAATATAAAATATACAAATATGAAAGATAATGGAACCAATCTTATGCATACTTAATATATGCATAAGATAAAACATTAAAGGTCCTCACTTTTTACTTTTTCTCAAAAATTGGAATGTAAGACACACGTGTTTATGGCATGTCATTAACTATGCTAGTCACCTAAAGGTTCGTTTTCTTCTCTGATCTCTCATCTCTGCAGTCTCTTAACAACCAAAGCCTTCTATACACCCTTGTGGAGACAGACAGTGTGCCTGTAGATGGGTGACATGCCCTCTTCCCCCACCCTGACCACAAGTATAGCTTGTCACATTGCTCTTCTGACTTTAACTTCATCTGCCATTGCATGGAGCTGCTGTGGACTTGTTACACCTACCTATTTTTCATTGTACGAGAACATGGACCATGGTAGGTTCCTTAGATCCAGCCTCCATCAGTGTCATTTAAGTCATTTCTAATATTCTGTTACTACAAACAACCCTGGTACTTAGAGCAATCTGTCCAAGTGGAGGAAAACCTGTAAGAAGAGATAGCTGAAGATAGCTCACTGCACCAAAGGGTGCAAGGCTTCGACTTCTGAACCTGAGAAATACCCCTGGGAGAGGAGGTACCAACCCACGCCCACCAGGTGCTGTTCCTTCCTGTCACTGTCCTGAGTTCTCATCTGGGGAAAGGAGAGGACCAACCTCTCTTCCTTCTAGGCTAGCGATGAGGCAGTTCTAAGTCAGAAGAGCCCTGAGTTTTCCCATGTGCTCCTGATCTCAGCGTCTGCCTTATTCTTTCCATTTTTCTGCCTACTGGGATTGTTTTGAGGGTGGTGGGAAAACCTCATCATGTAAAGGGACTCTGTTTTTCTCACTGTAAAAAACAGGCGTGGTCACCAATTATTTTGAGCAATTAAGAAACAGAAAAAAAAAAGGCATAGTTTTCTTACCTTTCCTCTCTTCACCTAAAGACCAGGCAAACACTCTGCGTTCACAGGGAACCTGCCCAGAGGGGGCACAGGGACACCCTCAAGCCCCCGCTGCTCCGCTGGAGTGTGCCCATATCTCTACTTTGCCGCATTGCTCCACCTCTGAGATCCTGACACCTTGTTCCTTTCTACTGTCATTTTCCTGCAGAAGAACTAAAGTTAGAGATGCTGCATCCAGTGGCGTTTAAATACGAGGGGATTTTTACTGGGGCGTCCCTCATATGAAGTGACTTACACTCTTAAGAAATAAGTCCTTTTGTTCCTCTTCCTACCTGCCTTTTGTTACAGACGTCCACCCAGTTAGGAGCTCTCGATGGCTGAGGAGAAATTACTTTGCCTCACCACCACCACCACCACAGTGTGCTCTAGTACCAAGTGTTCCAGAGTTTTGGTTTATTTTTGTATTTAGTTCGCAAAGGCTTTTGGTGGGTTGCAGAGATTTCCCAACCTCTGATATAAAGATGCAGTTAACAGTAAGAGGACTAAGCACTGAGTATGTTCTCCCTGGAAGCCACCAGATGTATATGGTGAGAAGTGTATGTGACGGGAAACGAGGTGACACTAAGAGACTGGGTGGAGCCAACACTACAGATCTGGGGTACAGAAGGGGACACAGGAATTTGAATCGTGGCTGGTTGTGTACCAAGGCACAAAGCCATAGCAAAGCGCAGCATCAATGTGATTCCAGGAGAGGGTTTCAAAGGCCCATGAATGTGTTGGTTTGACCTGAAGGTGCACCTTCCTCCTCTCTGGATTATTCCCACCTCCCTACCTGAGCCAGAAGCTCCATCTTGCCTTCTTTCCATTGCCCATAAAATCTGTCTCTAGAGGGTCTATTCCACATTCCCAAGATCCAGATGCCACTGCCTTTTATCTGGCAGCCAGTTACCCTATTACCATATTTCATTAATATTTGACTCTGTATGTGTGTGTATATGTGCGAGTGTGTCTGTGTGTATGTGTGTCTGTGTGTATGCTAGGGATCAAAACTAGGGGTTAATATACATTCCAGGCAAGTGTTCTACCCATAAGCTACATTCTCAGGCTTTCTTTTAAATTTTCTCTTGTGATAGGGTCTCACTATGTTGTCCATCTTAGCTTTGGCCTCACTGTTCTCCTGCTTCAAACTTTCAAGTACCAGGATAACTGCACCTTACATAGTTAGTTCTTCGCAGGTACTCTGTTCGCAGAAAGAGAAGACTCCAGTCTCAGATGCACAGGAAGAGTTTCTTGATCAACTGGTGGTTCTAGTATTTCCCAGGCTCAGTCTACCATCTTTCCTAGGTCAGCTCTCCACTTCTATATTCTGTTTGGACATGAACACAATTTAAATGTGTTATTCAAGGCAAAACCTTTCAAACCTTTCATGGCTTGTGCTATAAGACTACCATTTCTTCATCAGAATCCTCCAGTTTCTGGTCCATGACACCTTGGGGAAGGTCCCCAGGACCTTCTGTAGCTTCCCCGTGTGGGAGACTTGCTCTCTCGGCACGTGGTTGTGCTCTATAGAGCCCAGAGGGAAAAGTACACTGATATTTATTTGCCGTGAGAGCACAGAAGGTTGATTGTCTTGGTTCACACAGGTAAATCCAAATGAACAGTGATGCAGATTGGGGGATTAGCCTGGGGAAAGGAACCTTCAAAATCAAAAATTTCAAATGACAACATCAAAACCCTCTAGAAGCTAATGGCTCTGTTAAGATGCAGCAGAGCAAACACCAGCGTCTGTTCTCAGAGAGCTAGACTCCAAGCCCTGCGCTTTCCCAAGTGTGTGCATTTCAATCTTGCTTGCATGGAAGATGTTTGCAATGGGTTATTTGTCCTGCTCTGTGGTTCAGTAGGCCACTGCTGACCTTTGCTTTATTTTTTATTTTTTGCCTCACCTTCTTTGACAATCAACTAGACAGCAGTGACACCAACAAGGCTGATTATTCATCTATAAATGGCCAACTGTCTAATCCCATGACACCATGTCTCCTACAAATATCCTGGACATAAGAGGGAAAGTGCTACATTTATAGGTGAAGCAAATTAAGATACAAGTCCCTATAAATCATTCACTTTGTATTAATTTTTAGCATAAAGAAAAATTAAATCCCTACACTCATCAAATTTGTGCATTTTAATAGACCAACTATACATATATAAAACTTAAAAGAGAAGATTTACCTTTAATCTTCTAATTCACAGATTTGACACTTGTGTTAATCAGCTCTCAGTCAACGTAGGAAACACTGAGAGAGTCATTTTATAGGGAGGGAAGGATTGTTTTGGCTTACATTTTCAGAGGCATCATTCTATGGTTGCTCAACCTGATTGCCTTGGTCGTGTTCCTGCACAGTTCCTGATGGCAGAACCATGTGGCTGGCAAGGACTGCTCACCTTACGGTAACCAAGAGAGGCAAGAAGAGGTCATGGGTAAAATATTTTTTTGTACAACATGCTTTTTATCACATTCACCCCAACTCTTCTGAGACAAACCCACCTCCCTTTCTTAGTCACTCAACTTTGTGTCCTCTATTTTCCCCCCATCAATCAAGTCCAGTTTGTGCTGTCCTTATATTCTTGGATGTGTGATCTTCCCTGGAGTGTGATTGACTTGCCAGGAAAATTGATTCTCCCTCTCTCAGAAGCTACTATAAGTAGGACATTGGCTAGGATGTGGGGGAACTTCACATCCGCGCTCTCCATGCTGAGATTTGGTTTGTCTTGACCTCGCATGGGGCTTGTGCTGTGCTGTTGCGATTACTGTGTGTTCATATGGACAGCTGGCTACCATGTTGTGTCTGTAGGAGTCTGTTTCCTTGCATTCATCCACCACCTCTGGCTCTTATAAAAACTCCTTTCTCTCTTGTGCTGTGATCCCTGGGCCGTGGGAAGGGAGAATGTGACATAGATGTTCTGTTTCGAGCTGAGCATTTTATAGTCTCTTATTTTCTGAACCCTTATCATCTGGGGGTCTCTGTGTTAAGTATCATCTATTACAAATAGAATCTTCTCAGATGAGGGTTGAGAGGTACAGCAACAATGGCATTTGTTTTTCTTGTCTTAGGTTTAGCTACTCAGATAAGATGAAATCCCAAAGTAGTTTTAGTTTGTATTTATTTTCCTGATGGTTAAGAACGTTGAACAGTTTTAAAATTTATTACTATTTTTCATTCAATATATTTTGATCATATTTTTTCCTCTCTCAATTCCTCCCAGATCCTCCCCAGCTCCTTATAACCCAATTCATATTTTTCTCTCTCTTTCTAAAAGACATTCAAAAGATAAAAGCAAAAATTGAAAATTAAAGAAGACAAAGTAAAAAACTAAAAACTAGTGAGACAAAATATACCAAAACAAAATATCCTCTCTCTCTCTCTCTCTCTCTCTCTCTCTCTCTCTCTCTCTCTCTCTCTCTCACACACACACACACACACACACACACACACACACACACACACAATGAAGTCCATTTTGAGTTGGCTAACTACTCTGGGGTATGGGTCCTGGTGTGTGGTAGATATATCCAGTGACATTCCATCATAGAAAACTGAGTTTTCCCTTCCCAAGAAGGTATCAGTTGTGAATAGCTTCTTCAGTAGGGCAGGACTCTATGTTCGCATGCCCTTCTCAGCGCTGGCATTGTGTTTGGTTAGAATCTGTGCAGATTTTATGTGTGCTGTCACAGACTCTACGGCTTCATACCTGTATCAGTTATGCTGTGTCTAGAAGACAGCTTCCTTGGAATCATCTACCACCTCTGACATTTATAATCTTCCTGCTTCCTCTTCTGTATAGATACTTGGGTCTTTAAGGAAGGGGTCTGATGAAGACATCCCGTTTAGGGTTGGGTACTCCAGAATCTCTTACATTCCTCACGTTGTCCAGTTACGGCTCTTGTCTTAATTCACATCTGTGCAGAAAGACGAATTTCTGAGGCGAGCTAAGCAATGCTCTGAGGCTTTATGTCATTAGGGATCATCTTGTTGATATGTTCCTTCAATAAATAGAACTGGGCATTCCCTTAGGCCCATGGCCTGTCTAGCCTCAGGTTCTTGACCTCTTCAATGCTATCAGTATGGGTTCTATCTCTTGGAGTGAGCCTTAAATCCAATCAAAAAGTGGTATGTAATGGCCATAACTTTTTTGCCACTATTGCACCGGTAGGTCTTGCAGGTAGTTCTCTGTTGTAGGTTGCAGAGTTTGTAGCTGGTGATATTGATGATAGCTTTTCTCCTCTGGTAGCAAGCAAGGTGCCTTCTAACCCCACGAATGTTAGCAGGAAGGAAGCTTCTAATTAGGTACTAGCTAGACTTCTCCATGTTTGATGCTGTATGTTGTGCTTTCAGCAAATAGCGCTTTGCCATCAGATTATGGAACATAGACAATAGCTTTGACAAAATCTTTGATGTTTGACCTCCTTGACTAATGATTCGGCAGAATATAACCCTTTTCTGGCACTGGAGATTTTACTTGTTGGCAGAAGATATCTAGTTGGGGTATTGTCTCTCCCATTATATAGTGATTCCATTTAAGTTCTTTTTATACATGAATATATATTGGGAAGCTTCTGCAGTACATTTACAAAAGGCTTTTTCAAGAGACCTTTGGTTTTAGTTGTCCTAACCTGTTTCACAGGTATTTGTATTTCTCCTTTTGAAAACTCTCTGAATTCATACCCCTACTTTAAATTGGATTATTTGTTTTCTTGATGTTTAGTTTTTTAGTTCTTTGTGTATATTAGATACGAACACTTATTAGTTGTATATCTAGTATGGATTGTTTTTCTTTTTCATTTAGCAGGCTACTTCTTTATTTGAATTATGATGTACAGAGCTTTTTAATTTTATAAGGTCCCATTTATTAATTGTTGAACTTAATGTCTATACTATCACACTCTGTTCAGAAAGTCCTTTCCTGGGTCAATGAGTTCAAGTGTATTATCCACTTTTTCTTATTGCCTTTCAGTATTTCTGGTGATTTTGAGTTTCTTGATCCATTCTAAATTGATTTTTGTACAGGGTGGGAGATAAGGGTCTAGTTTCATTCTTTCACATGTAGTTATCCAGTTTAACCTACATCATTTGTTCATGATATAATCTTTTCCCAGATATTTGATATTGTCCTTTTTTATCAAAAACAGGTGACTTTAGGGATATGGGTATTTGTGTGAGTCCTCAATTTTATTTCACTGATCAGTGAGTATGTGTTTACACCAGTATGTTATTTTTATTATTATATTTTTGTAGTATAACTTGAAGCCTCCAATGTTGATATCACCAGAATTTTTTATTGTTCAGTATTATTTTGATATCATCGGTTATTTGTGTTTTCATACAAAATTTAAGTTTTTTCAACAATATAAACAATTGCATTGAATTTTTACAGGGATAGGATTGAATCTGTAGACTGCTTTTGATAGGATGGTCATTTTCACAATACTAACCCTACCAATGCATGAGTGTGCAGTGTCTTTCCACCTCTTGGAATCTTTTTCAGCTTCTTTAAGTATTTTAAATTTGTCACTGTGTAAGGGCCTTCACTTCCTTGGTTAGATGTGTACTGAGGTCCTGTGAGGCTATTCTGAATGATACTGATTTGCTGATTTCTTTCTTTAGTGTTTGTTATTTATATATAAGAAGGCTACTGATCTTCGTGTGTCAGTTTTCTATCATGGTCCTTTGTTGACTATGTTTAGAAGTTGCAGGAGTTTTCTGGTGGAAGCTTTAGGATATTTTATGGATAAAATGTTATCATTTGCACATAATGATACTCTGACTTATTCCTTTTCTATTTGAATCCCCTTCATTACTTCACTTGTCCTTTTGCTTTAGCCAAGACTTTTGATCAGGAGGGTGGTAGTGAACATCCTCGTCCTGTTCCTGATTTTAGTGAAAACACTTGAGTTTTTCTCCATTTAGAAAGACATTGGTTGCAAGCTTTCTATATACTATCTTTATTATTTTGAGATATGTCCTGTGTATACCTGGATGCATAAGACTTTATCATGAAGGGATGTTGGAATTTTGTCAGCGGCCTTTTCTGATTTCTGTCCTTTAGTCTGTTTCTGTGGTGTATTACAGTTATTGATTTATGTATACATCCACGAATCTCTGAAATGAAGTCAACTTGATCTTAGCGGATAATCCTTTTGAAGTGTTTTTGATTTTGTTTCTACTCTTTTTATAGATAAATTTTGGGTCTACTTTGAGCCTATAGTTTTCTACTTGGTGGGTTTTGCCTGGATTTGGTATCAGAGTGATACTGACTTCGTGAAAAGAATTTGATAATGTTCCTCGTTTTCTAATTTGACTGAATAATTTGAGGAGTTTTAGTGTTGGTTCTGTCCCTTGACTTTTTTACTTGGAAGATTTCTGATTATTGGTTCACTCTTGTTGGATGTTGTAGGTTTATTTAAGTCATCTATTTCATTTTGATTTTTCTTTGTTAGGCCAGAAATATGTAGAAACTCACCCATTTCTTTTGGATTTTCCAGTTTGGTGGAACACAGATTTTTGAAGAATGTGCCTATAATTCCTTGCATTTTCTCAGTGACCTTTATCATGTCACCTTTTCCATCTCAAATTTTTAATTTTGTTTTCTCTCTCTTTTTAGTAACAGCTAAAGGTTTGTTGATCTTTTTATTTTTTATTTTATTTATTTATTTATTAAAGATTTCTGCCTCTCCCCTCCACTGCCTCCCATAACCCTCCCCCTCCCCCAATCAAGTCCCCCTCCCTCATCAGCCTGAAGAGCAGTCCGGGTTCCCTGCTTTGTGGGAAGTCCAAGGACTACCCACCTCCTTCCAGGTCTAATAAGGTGAGCATCCAAACTGCCCAGGTTCCCACAAAGCCAGTACATGCAGTACGATCAAAACCCAGTGTCATTGTTCTTGACTTCTCAGCAGTCCTCATTGTCCACTATGTTCAGCGAGTCCGGTTGTATGCCATGCTTTTTCAGACCCAGTCTAGCTGGCCTTGTTGAGTTCCCGATAGATCATCCCCAATTGCTATTTGTCCTTGTTTTTCTAAGACTTCAGGAGTATCACTAAATTATTAATTTGTGATCACTTAGCTATTTTTATGTAGGCACTCACTGCTATACACTTTACTGCTGCAACCACCTCATTGTTCCCTACATGTTTTCATATGCTGTATTTTCATTTTCATTCAGCTTTAAACTTTTTAAAATTTGCTTCTTCCTTTACTCCATGTCTCCATTATCATTCAGCAGTGCAGCATTTCGTTCTGATGAGTTTCAGCTGTTGTTGGTATCTTGAAGTATTCCGTTATAGATGCCACACCTTTGAGGAAATGTCATGCCAGTGGCCTACCACTAGAACCCATGTCTTAAAGGTTCTGGCATCTCCCACTAACACCACAGGATGATGACAAAACCTTTAAGCTGAGCCAATGGGTTGGGACATGCTTTCAAACCACAGGAACTATAAATAGTAGTGATATTCCCTCTCAGGCACTTATCCAGACTATCTGGGGCTGTGAGCATGTGTATAACACTCCCAACACACATACACACACACACATGCACGTGCGCGCACACACACAAACACGCACACACACACACACACACACACCCTGCTCTACAGGTATACTTGTTTAAGACTCATGTTCAGGGTTGCTGTTGTATGGTTGATGTTTTGAATATTGCCTGGTATCTGTTTAACAGTTGAAGTCAGTGAGCATACCAATGGGCATGCCTGTGTGATTGAATGGTGCCATGTTTTCAAGGTTTACATTGCTCTGATGGTTTTATAGTATTTGCTTGTGCTGATATTCCACAATTTACCCAGCTCCATCTGTAGTCCAGGGTATTTTGACTTGTTCTCTACTTGACCTTGCTTTTATATTTGTATCTCATCTGCTTTATGTTTTCTCTCTTTCTCCTTTTTGCTGTTGGTGTTTCTATATTGCCTACAGTTCTCACTTGACTCAAGGATTCTTCTCTTGTTCTTCTCCAGCAGCCACTAGCTATTCACTGAACATAGGAGTCCGCTGTTCTCTGGCAGCGTTAAAATTTACTCAGTTCTTGCCAAGTCCCTTTCTTTTCCTGTGACAGTGGACATTCCTAGTTCTATTGTCTTTTTATTTAGTTCCCAGTTGCTGTATAAATGACTTGGGATTGTTAGATCCACTTTCTCAAATATAGTTCATACTTTTTAAAGAAAGAATTGTCTTTCAAACTTGTGTTACTTATAATCATCTAACAGCTTTTAACTATTAACATCTGAGCTTCATTGTGTTCATTACTCAGTACCTTTGCCCTTTGCATCTACATGTATGTGCAGGTGCATGTGTGCATGCAAGTGTGCATGTTTGCATGTATGTGCATACGCATGTAGAAGTCAGAGGACATTTCCCGTATCAGTCCTTAGGCACATTTTCCGTACTCTTTCGATTCTTTGCTGGATTTTAGATTGAGTTTGAAAGTTTTACTCAATTACTATAAAAACTACTAATGCCTGACTCTTTGTCGCCTTTTCATGTCTCTTTTCGAACACAGTACCATCACTGGAATTTGTGGGAGACCTTTTATTCATTATCTTGCCTGGGAGATGTAGAGATTCAGGCTCCTGTCTTCACCACAGAAGGCACGTCACACCATTGGTATCTCCTTCCCTCATCGCAGGGATCTTTGTGCTGTCTAGAGTAGATAACTGTTGGCCGCAAGGGCCTGCTTTCTTGTGCTCTTCTCTTACTCTTCTTGTGACTTGATGATTTGTTGCCTGATCATTTACCTTCCTTCTGGTCTGTGTTCTTTGTTCACCTTCTTACACTGATTTATCTGCAAAGCTCCATCACTGACTCTTGAACCCTCCATTCCATCGTCTGTCTTCTCTAGTCTTCTGCTTCCTACTGCTGCTGTATTTGGACACTCAAGAAAAATCCTCATGTTTTGCAGCTGGTGCTCTCTTCCTCTGGCTCTTACAACCCATCTGCCTCTTTATCCGCCATAGTCCCTGAACCTGAGATGTAGGGGGTGTTTTGCAGATGTACTGTCTTAGTGATTTTTCTGTCATGATGGCAAAGCACCACAACCAAGGCAAACTTAGAAGAAAGCATTTAATGTGGGCTTGCAGTTTGAGATGGTGAGGCAATGACCTTCATGGTGCAGAACTCCTCAGCAGGCAGGTAGGCATGGTGCTGGAAGAGTATCTAAGAATTTACATATGATAAACAAGCAGGGGAGGGAGGGGGGAGGGAAGAGGAGAGGGAGAGAGAGAGAGAGAGAGAGCACGCTCTAACTGTAAATGGAATGGTCTTTTGAAGCCTCAAAGCCCACCCTTAGTGACATGCATCAGTTAGGACTTGACACCTAAAGGTCACTTTTTCTCTGCATTTGACCAGTTGTAGATTTATGTGATCATCTCTGTCTTTTTCCAAAAATAAAAAGTTTCTTTGATTGGGGTTGGGGGAATATAAGGACATGTATTTAGAATACAGCTTGAGATAGTGTCCCCTAGATGGGACAGAAAAAAATGTAGTCACAAAATCTCAACAGTATGATTGCCTGAACAAGAGCAGCACAGTGACAACAGCAGTTGACATATTGAGGTGGACCTAGAAATTCCAGAAGGTCTCAGCCCTAGATGAAGAGATGCAGGCTCTCGGTGACCTCTGAGAAAGGCTGACTCAGTCTCCTCCAAGGCTGAGCTCCTGTCTATGTTGTCCATTCCCAAATGGTCAGCTCTGGACACATGTATGTATGAACAATGCTAAATGGGCTCAGGGGGCTGAATATACAAGGCACACACACACACACACACACACATTTATAACCACAAAAAGAAGCTAAGGTCATGAATTGGGGAGAAAGGAGGCATTAAAAGAGTTGTAGGAGAAGGGAAGGACGGAAGTGATATAGATACAGTGTTCATGTCTGAAGTTACCAAATACATGAAGAATGTCCTTAAAGTTATCATGTTCTAAAGCAAAATACAAGCTGGGTGTGGTGGACATGACTTACCCAGCACTTGTGGAGTCTGAGGACATCCTGCTTTATATAGTGGGTTCTGGGACAGCCAGGACTACAAAGGGAGACCCTGTCTAAAAGAAAAAAAAAAACAAGCAAACAACCCCACCAAAACTAAAACCAAAACCAAGCCTCAACCAAACATCAACAACAACAAAAATATCAAATTTACCTGATAGCATTCTCTTCTAGAAATGGGATTTTTCATTCCCTGAGTTCAGAGAATTTGCAGCATGACCCTGAGCTTTAACTCTTGTGCTATGTTTTGGGAATCTAACACTTCTGTTTTTTTGGCCAAGTGATCTTTTCACGTGTGAAGCGATTTTCTCCTCTGAGGGTGGGAAGCAAGCTTTATGCTAGGGTTTCTTTGATTTATTTTAAATGGCTATGAGGACTTTGCCAGCAATATTATAGATTCTTGATCACATTTTCTACCAAGAACACCCCCTCCACCAAAGAAAACATTTCCCAAGCTTTACTATAGGGAGGCAAAGGTTCAAGAAGCTTGAGGAGAGAGACTGGGGAGTGGACCCAGACGTGAGTCTCTGAGGCATAGCTGCATTGGCTGCTGATGGCTTTCCTCTGGATCACTTGGTACTTTTCACCTCATGAAGGCTGCTACACTCTAGATTAGAGCTGGGATACAGTCCCCCAAGCCCTAGGCCATTCTGGTTTCCTCTGGTATCATTTGAAATCTTACCAGAGTAACTCTGCATTGCAACTGGCCAAGGGCAAGAGCAGAGGAAAGAGTCCAGCTAGAAGTTTACACTTCTCCGGTCACTCTGAAAGTCAGAATGGTCCCAGTGGTTCAAAATAGCAGCCCCTGCCTCTGCTCTTACAGTCTTCCCTGGGCAGTGTTTGTGAGGCTCTGATGGTAGCTTATCTTCTACATAGAAATGTTAGGTACTTCTGGCGCCTCATCTTCTATGTAGAATTGCTATATATCCCCAATTGAAACATTGGCTACTAAGGAGGGGGAATCTCCTGAGCCTCAGGGGTAAACAAAAGGCCAGGTGTAGAGAATTGGACCTTAGAAGATGCTTGAGTGTCCGCCCCTACCCAACAGCATAGGATATAATCGAAAGATGCTTCCAACGGAGACTAGCTAGCCAAACCGCGGAAGGAGATGCCCAGGCTGTGGAGGCGCTTGCAATTTGAACAGAGAGCTCCAGGGTACAGATCTTAGGGACTCAACCCCCAGCTACAGTGGGGTTACTGGTGCTGCAGCTGCTTTTGAGCGGTCCATGTTCCTTCTAACTCCTCATCCACGTTCCTGTTAGTAACCCTAATAAAAGGAAAGCCACTGCTTCACCAAATTTGACATTGGTACATTTGTTTCTTGGGTCTGGCTGGGTTGAGGAGATGTGGACGCTGTGTCTCCATAGGAAGATGGTCCCACAACATTTCAGCACGAGCATTCCATTCCTCAATCTAGCAGTGGTTGTAATGGCATCATAACACCCAAGACATTCTCAGCCTGCACTCGACAGAACTTCACCGACTTATTTTCATGTGAATTTGAAGTAGGAACTTGATCAGAAGGATTGAACCACTATACGGGGCACCAAGAGCTATAAAATTTCTCACTCAACAGCCATGTTGACCTACACAACATCAAAATGTCCGAATAAACAACTCAACAGGCCATCTTGCTGAGTGCATAGTACTGGATGGACCCCATACAGAAGATCAGAGAAGTTTATTTGCTTCTTCACATTCAGCACTGGAAAAACACAGGCAACACCCATGGATCACAGAGCCCAAGCATGGTTTTTCTCCCAGGTCCACAGGCCTTCCAGGTAGAGGAGCGGTTGCTGATTGCTCTTGCCCCTGGGACTCTCTGGGGGCAAGTTGTGGTAGCCTGGGATAATTGTTTGCTTTGCTCTCACCGTTGCCTCTGCAGGCACAAGCTGAGCTTTATAGTTTAGAAGTTAAGCACATTAGAATATTTATTTAAAGGCAATCCAAATGCCTGCTCTTTCTGGGTAGCTGGGCTCACCATGTCACTAGGCCCCCCAAATGCAGATTTGCATTACGGCAGTGGCCCAGCTTGCAGGGGCATTTTCTTCCCCGCGGTTAGCAAATGGCTTCTTTCACAAGCTTTTAACTCCACAAGTTTGCAACCACTAATTCTTAAGGGTTTTGACAAATCTCCCCAGTTAAATATTAAATAAGAAATGTGGCCCGGATGGTAGCAGTGCTTTGTGAAGTCTGTTTGAAGTGTCCTTTAAAATATTAAATTCAAATAAATGATGGAATCAGAACAAAGGCTATATCTTAAGACAAATTCAGCCAAGGCTCTTTAACCTTTGAGCTTTCGACATAGATTAGAAAGCCAGGGCCGTACATGCTTCTATAGCAAACTGAAGTGGGATTTTGGAAGCCGTCCTTGCAAATACAGGTAACCCGCACCTAGTTATGATCTACCCTTGCCATTTCAGAGCGGAGATTTGGATGCTCATTATTTGATAAGAATGTGATTTTTTTTAAAGTGCTTATGTTCGAAGTAGCAAATCCTTCAAAGCGCTTGCTTTGGGTGCTGTGTTTGTTCCTTGCCAGTGTCTTCCATATGAAATCTGTTCTGCTTAGAATACCCACCACAGTTGGAGCCTTGCAAAAATCTGTTTCATATCTGCCCTTTGCACTTAGCTTATTTTGTTTTATGCTTCCTCCCAGCTATCTGTCTGTAAGCAGCCTTGCTTGTAAGTAGGCAGTCCTCGGGGAGGAGGCGCAGCTGGGTTTGCCGAGCTCTTGGGGAATCCTGGTCTCCTGACACTTGGGTCATGTAGGGAGCCAAGGGAAGGAGAGCAGGGTAGCTCTGCCAACTGAGAAAAAAAGAAATAGTGACCGTTGCATCCCCCCCCTGTCCTGTACAGACTGGACAAGCACCCATCGGCTTCCTTTGGGGTTGTGTTCAACCACTGTGTCTCCATCTGCTCCATCTGCTTCCTCCATATTGCACAGTCTTTATCCAGCCTGACCAGAATGGTGACGCTTTCTCAGAAGCAGAGAGGACACAACTGGCCACAAGGCATGTAGGACGAAGAAAACTTGGTTTAGGATTTGGGTTCTACATTCAGGGTATATGGCTGACACCAATGAGTCTGACATGTCTCAGAAACCCACCAAATGCTTCTTGAATGAATGTGGGCTTCAGGAACTTCTGAACCAGGAGTGGGAACAAGGTGTGTGCTTTCTCGGGTCTCTTGTGCAACCTATTCCCACCACCGTGAGAGAACTAGGGAAGCACCTTTTTCAGCTAAAGACAGTTACCCCTGTTTTCCTACCCACTTACTAACACACCAACTAACTAATCTACACCTTGTCACGTGGGCAAGGATAGACTGGAAATCACCCAAACCACTAGAGGGAACCTTGAAATTCAGATAAATCCACCCCACCCTGAAATCTAGGAACATGCTCGGCCTTTCCTCTACAAGAAGAAATGCTGCCACTTTGATTTTGGGGCCACTCTCTGTGGCACCTGTCACAACCTCCCTTGCTAAGCTTTTGTAAGGTTTGTTAGCCACCTTGACCCTTGCCCTTGTGTCCTGACCGATGTGGTGGGATGGTCTTTCTCTTCTCTTCTCTTCCTGTATGTCCATTCTGCTCTGGCCACTAGGGGGCCTCATTGGTTTGCTGAGGACAGAGCAAAAGTCAGCTTTGGAGATAAAGTACCTAAGAGATGCTTGACCTAATACTTTTGGTCTTAAGCTGGGTGGTTTCGAGTAAATTACTTGGAACTCTGGGCATTGTTTTTTTTTTCAGTTGGAAGCAGTTGAGGGCTGTTGTTTGCTGAAGACCTACATTGTACCATATATAGCTATCGCTTTATCTGGATTTCCCTAGAATCAAAGCCTGGGATAAAGACTTGGGTATACTAGATTATTTAGAAAACTGGATACCAGATGAGGGTATCATGGGAGGTTTGAAAATAGGTACAGGTATGGGATGGGGTAAGCAGGGTGAACAAAATCTCAAGAGAGCCCAGAACACTGCCAAAAAAGCCATTCATCCTGACTCCCATTTTACCCGAGTGGGGCCGAGCCAGTGCAGCACCTGAGACAGAACACAGACACCTGTGATGCACACACAGGTATGCGAGCCTGAACTCAGATGACCTGTGCCTGAAACAAGAAAGGAGCCAAAAAGCGATGATGAGCTTGAACTATCCAGATGTTCCTCCACATGTAAGGTGGCAAACTGAGGCGATCATTAGTTGAAAATGCACTTGATACACCTCAATACTGGACATCATTGCTTAGCCTGGTCTACCTGATGCTGTCTCAGACTTAGCTGATGGTTCATGTAACCTATTGAACACTGTACTGCAAGTGAAAGGCAGCAATTATGTTGGTATACTATCATAAAATGAAACATTTCTAACTAGACAACCTTCCATTAGACTGTGCAACCCATACAACCTTCCAATCCACCCTACACAGACCATGTATCTTCCTGCCAGGATTGAGAACATTTAATGGAATAATAAGGATTGTAGATATTGATAGAATGTACTCAATAACTTGTTATGGGAGAAAGCATGTAGCTATTTCTAAGTGTCCACTAACAAACAACATCTCCTCCCATTGGCGACATCTCATTGGTGGGAGGAGAGAGGAGAAAAGGGAACCCACCTAAGAAAGAATCACTGAGAGTGATTCAGGAAATCCTCCCAATGGCAAGGCCACCTCAATGGAGCCCCTGTGGGTACGTGAAAGTTTCTCATGGGATTTGAGAAATGTTGCTGCTGACTCCAGGACCCTGGGTACTTTTGAGATTATTCATAGAAATGCTACCTTCAAATGCACCTAAGCTCCCTAGTGGCTGTGACTAGTGCTGCCCTTGTCTCCAGGAAACCCTCTTCATAGAACCAGCACCAACATCCACAGGGAAATACTTTCCAATCTAAACCAATAGATCTCTGTTGAACTGGCGGGAAACGAACATTCCTGTCAGAGATCTTTCTTCCTCCTGGAGAAGTTGCCGTGAGGCAAACAGCAGAGGGGAGTTTTGAGTTGGTGATCAGAGTACAGGCAGAGTGGCCTCCTGTGAACAATCCCCAGCTGTTACCTCTTCACAACTGGATGGCACTCCTACTTAAGATTACCCGTGCTTCAGGTTATCTGCCAAACGTGGCGTCAAATGACTGGCGACATCCTCCAGAGAGCTGCCACCATCAGGTCACCATTTGCCACTGCCTGCTTCACTTTCTCACATTTGGAACGTGTGTCAAAAGGCACATGTTTTTAGTTAAAGACAGCACAGGGCAAAATGGACACCGGGCAAAATGTGTTTTCCCCTTTAACTACGAGCAAGGTCAAGACACTCTCAGCTTCTTCTAAATTGTGGCCAACTTCTCTGGCACTATGTCTGCCTCTCTGATTCTATCCTGGGTCACCTTCCAGTCCCAATGCTGCTCTGAAAGGGATCCTTTCAAAATTAAAACCTGTCATGTCTTCCACCCCCGAAAAAAAAATGTGAACTTAAGAGCCCTCACAATTGTTTCATCTGCCTTTTCATTCAGCCCCTACATGCTGGTGTGACTGTAGCCCCTGGTGTAGGAGGTTCTGTTCATGTGTTGCTTTCATTGGTTAATGAATAAAGAAACTGCCTTGGCCTTTTGATAGGGCAGAACTTAGGTAGGCAGAGAAAACAGAACTGAATTCTGGGAGGAAGAAAGCAGAGTCAGGGAGAAGCCATGGATCCTCTACCTGAGACAGACACTGGTTAGAATTTTGCCAGTAAGCCACAGCCACGTGGTGATACACAGATTAATAGAAATGGGTTAAATCAAGATGTGAGAGTTAGCCAATAAGAGGCTAGAGCAAATGGGCCAAGCAGTGTTTTAATTAATACAATTTCTGTATGATTATTTCGGGGCTAAGCTAGCCGGGTGGCAAGGATGAGCAAGTGGCTCTCTCCATGCAACACAGCCCTTTGTGGCTTCACGTCAGCCTTAGCTGTAAACAATCCCCCTACCACCAGCAGTGTCTTCTTCTGGTCAACCCACTTCTTCTCTCTGCTCCATTAGGAGCAAGATTTCTGACCCAAACACACTGACTAAACACACTGAATGGAACTACAGACAAAGTAAAAGATCCTGTTTCATTCTGAGACATTATTGTAGTTTGGTTGCTCTGACTGTGATAAACACCATGGCCAAAAAATTTATCTCAGCTTACTTTGTGATCCATCACAGAGGGAAGCTAGGGTGGCAACTTAAGGTGGTAACCTGGAAGCAAAAGCAGGAGTGGAGACTGTGAGGAACACTGCTTACTGCCTTGTTCTTCTGACTTGCTCAGCTTGGATTCCCCTTCCCCACTTTTTTTCAGGACAGTTTCCCTGGGTAGCTTTGGCTGTCCTGAAACAAACTCTGCAGAGCAGGCTGACTATGAACTCACAGAGATTCATTTGCTTCTGCCTCACAAGTGCTTAGGATTAAAGGTGTGTACCACCACCGCCCAGCATCAGCTTGACTTCTTATTCAGCACAGGGCCACCTACCTAAGGGCAACTCTACCACAGTGGCTTGGCCCTCCCACACCTGTCAAGAAAATACCTCCCAAAATTATTTCCAGGTCAATGTAATGGTGACATTTTCTCTGAGGGTTCCTCATTCCAGAGGACCTTAGCTCATGTCTAGTTGACAAAATCTAACCAGCACATTGGTGATTTGGTCAAGCCAACGTGGCTAAGAGAGATGGCTGAGTACTCTAGGGACTGGTAAGAAAGATAAATGATAAAAATCCCTGCTTCTTCAGCTTTATGTCTTCAGCATAGGGTTTCATGATTTATTTAAGCTGTGTTCTAAGAGGAGCAGATGCCTGAATATTTAAATATTTTTAGCTTAGAAGCTCAAGTAAATAGTATATGCATACCCTTGGGTTTCCCACTGTCTAGATTGTCTAATTATCTTTATGATATAGAAGGAAATTTGAATGGTTATTATAACATGAATATTAATCCCTCTGCCTGGTGAGTTGGTTGACTAAACATTGACATTGCCTCCTTAATATTCAATATGGTAAAAAATTTTGCACAGTTCTTAAAGCATAGACAATTGAGGTTGCATAAGGTATCATGCCATTAAGCTCCTACATAAAGTATAAAAATTGGTAGGCCTATAATTTAAATTGCTGTCCAAAAACGTGACTCTGCACTTCAAAGAAATAAGTTATTTTAGTTATCCCAGAGATTAGATTTTAACTGTTATTAAATATGAGTTACCTGGCTGTGATTTAAGTAAGAAGTTAAAGGTCATTTGCATTGTGTTTTGTGTATTGCATGCTGTGCTGCCCGTTGCAGGCCTGATTTATATTATATCGTTCATGATGGTTCAAAGCAGAGGACATATGTGCAGATGTGTTGCCCAAGTGGCTTTCTGCAGGTGGAGCCCTCACCACCATGAAATCAGAGCTCACGGAGGGAGCTTGTTATCTCCTCGTCATCAGGGCACAAACACATCATTCATGAATTGATTATATTTATTCTATCCTAATTATCTATTGAACTTTCGATTGGTGTGTATGCAATTCTTTGTATGCAATGTTGGGTTGCATAGAAAATCTTTTTCAGGTACCATGTATCATGTGTTTTGACTTTATTCAACATTTTCTGGTTCTTTCCTTTTCCCTTTCCTCCTCTTTCCAGACTCTGGCTAATATCTTGTCTTCTCTTCCTCTAGTCTTCTAATATCATGTTATCATCTATTTACCTGTCTGTCTGTCTGTCTGTCTATCTATCTATCTATCTATCTATCTATCTATCTATCATCTATCTATCATCTATCTATCTATCATTTATATATCTCTGTGTGAGTAAATAAGAGAAAATGTGATATTTATTTTTCTGCTTTTGGCTTATCTCATTTAATATGAAGATTCCAGAAGCTTCCATTTTCCACAAACAATAAAATTTTATTCTTCTTTAGGCTGAATAAAACTCCATTGTGAGACTGGAAAGATAGCTCAGCAGTTACAAGTACTTGCTGCTGTTGCAAAAGACCTGTGTTCACTTTCCAGAACCCTTGTTGGACAGCTTATGATCACTTATAAATAAAGTGCCAGGAAATCTAACACTCTTCTGGCCACAGAAGACACATTTACTTGCAAGGCAAAACTCCTTTCCCCTAATGTGTGCATAATTTAAAGTAAAAGAAATCTTTAAAACTCTATTGTGTATATACCATATTTTCATTTTCTCTAAATTCTTTTAACTTTCATCGATTCTTGCACCCCAATTCCACACACCTCCCCATACTCTGCATCTGCCCCTTCATTCTTGCAACCTCTCCCAAGTAAAACAATACTTAAAAGAAAACCCAGAAAGCAAACCAAACCTAACCAAATCAACCAACTAACGAAACAAAAAAAAAGGTGGAGGGGGGAGTGGTGGTATTTAACCTGAAAGCAAAGCAGCCAGCCACTGGCTCTTACTTGAAAATGGTGATCCCACCTCCAGGAATCTCAGAATGAGACTATGTCTGAGAGCTCTCTTTTCCTGTTTTATAATCCTCTCTAGTTCTGGGACTTAAGGAATGCACCACTGCCGCCTGGGTTCTACGGTAGCGTGGCTACTGGGATTAAAGGTGTGGGTCATTGTTGCCTAGTCTGTAAGGCTGGGCAGTGTGACTGTTTTACTTTCTGATCCTCAGGCATGCTTTATTTATTAAAATACAAGTGAAATGCCACTTCATCATACAGTTTATGCTTTAGTCCATTCATCTTTACTTGTAAGTGTTCGTTGTTGAGTCATTGGTCAGTTTCAAGGCCTATGGCTTCTGATACACTATAGTGGGATCTCACTGGGGCTCCTCTTGGATATCCTGTTGTCCTGTGTTATGGAGATCCTAATGTTTTGAATCTGTAGGCTGGTCCCCTCCACATGCTCCAACATTTCATAGATGATGGGGATGTCAGGGTGGCCTAACTCATAGCCCTGGTTCTGGGCCTGGGTGATAGTTGTGTTGGTCAGTCTGCCATCTGTCTTTCCCTCATCATCACTACCCAGGGGAGCTCTCCAGCACTGCCTCTGTTAGTTCATCCCATGCAGCCGGCAGCAAGGAGTGGGGCTGGTTCCCTTGCTCTCAGGTCCTTGGATCCAGCTCCCGCACATTCGCACCACCAGGGTTAGCTTTGCTTTTTTGACCAGGCAAGGCCCAGTGCTTTATCTCTCAATTTCTGGGGCAAATGAGGGGATGTAGGGTCACCTCTTCTGCTCTCATGACCTCAAAGCTGGTTTACCAGGTCCCCAGACAACAGAGTCAGCTCTATTGTGCTGTCCAGACAGGGTACAGGGCTCTCTATCCTGTATGCTGCAGCTGATGAGGACCGGAATACTTCTCCCACTCTCGTGGCCCTGGGGTCAGCTCTCTCACCTGTCACCATCACAAAGGGCAGAGTGGGGAGGGTATCTTTCCCCCACCCATGTCACCACATGGCAGACAGGGGTGGGGTTGGCCAGCTCTGCTGTTCTCATGTACTCGGGGCTGGTTCATTTGCATCCTCAACAAGGTCAGCTCTAGTTTGTTACCTGATGGGGTGCAGAGCCTGCTCCCTTGTACACCACATTTTCTTATTCCTTCACCTATTGATGGATACCTAGGCTGATCTTATAACTTGGCTGTTGTGAATAATATTCCAGTAAGCATGGATGAGCAGACATCTCTGTGTATGCTGCTATAAAGTTTTGTATGTATACTCCCCAGACTGTATTATGTAATAGTTCCCATAGTGATTGGAGTAATTTCCATTGCCACCATCAGTGTCTTAAAAATTCCCTTCTCCTACATCTTTTTCAGCATTTGTTGTTGCTTCTTTCTCATTGTTTTGACAGGTTTCTTTGTTTTAATTTTTGGCCAGGTGTGCTATGACAAGGAGCAGTTCCCTCAGGACCTAGATGACAAGCTGATTATCTGCCTTCCACATGGGTAGCCTGGTTCCAATTGTCCCTCATGGCAGAGGGTCTAGGAAGATGCCAGGGACAGGGGTTTCTGTAAGCCATGTTTAGAATTCCATACACAGTATTTTCCATCAGCTACGGGAAGAGGCATGGGAGACATCTAACCTAGGCTCAGTTTGCAGGGTGGGGAGGAGAGCCATTAGCACCATGGGTGAAGAGAATGTTTAGTTTAAAGACATTTCACTAAAACATTACTTACCTTTTTAATTCTCTTCTTAATTTTTAATTTAATATTGTTTTTATTCTTTGAAATTTTCTTGCATGTATTCAACATAACTTAGGTTATATCCAGTACTCCTTCCTTCTAACTCCAGCCAGCTCTACCAACCCATTGCATCCCAAATTCTCCCTCCTTCTCTCTTTAAATAAATAAAATAATTTTGATAGTGCTTACTATACATTACACATAAGTGGAGGTCTTGGGCTGGGGCATGAGCAACTTACCAATAGCCACTTCCTTTCCTTAACAGTGACTCTCCCTCTGTCAGCAGTTATTAACTGCCCATGATCTTCCCCTAGGGACGAAGCCTCAGGATCTCCTTCTTCCTCCGTGTTATAATTTTTAACTGGCTTCGTCTTGTACAGGCCTTGTGTTGGTGTTATGAGTTCATGAGTGCAGAAGCCAGATCATGTCTAGAGGAAAGCATTTCTAGAGGAAATCACAGCTTCCCTTCCCATCTTCCAAACATATTCACCTTGACTACTGATATCTTCATAGTTCTTTAAACATTTTTTTTTAATTTTAGCTTAATTGATAATAGTTGAATGATTTATGGAGCAAAATATGATGGCAGCTATTTTTATTTTGAAATCTATCACCTCATATGCTTATTCTTTTCCACCATGTAAATGTGTTTATAGATCTCAAAAAACCTTATTCCTCTGTCCAGCTGAAATGGCCGAAATATACTACCTCCTTTCTCCTGCATCCTTGGGTAACCCATCTTGCTCTCTACTTCTGTAAATTTGGTCTTTGCAGTTTCATATGCAGGCAAGATCATGCCATACTGAACTTTCGGTGCTTGGCCTTGTTGACTTTAGGACAACATCCTCTAGTTCGTCCATATTATCACAGATGACAGGATTTCCTCCTCTTGTAGGACTGGGTAGTATTCCATTGCACGTACCATTGTCTTTTTCTATTCATCCATTAACAGGCTCTAGAACCAGCAAGACAGAAACACAGAGGATCACCACAGCAAACTATATGAGCTTCTATGTCAACCAGCTGGGTAATCAGAATCCTTAAGTGTTACCTAATCCTCCACTCGCCAGCCCCCAGGCAGACCTTTATGCTGACTAAATGCTATAAAACTCTCCCTGCTTCCCTGGACTCCTGATTAAATGTGTTTACTTATCCATTGATAAAACAGCAGGTTCTATTATGACAAGTTCTAGACTTAATACTTGAGTGAAAAGTTAAGAGTGTTTTTTAGTCAGACTATTGACTAAATGTCATCAAAAAAATTTTTTTAAACAGATTTTCATTATATCACCCAGTATGGGCCTCGAAGTTGAGATCCTCCTGTCTAAATCTCCTAAGTGCAGGGCCAATGGGGATGTGTTAAAATCCCTGGGTTATTATGTTTTTTCTGAAGGAAAAAATTAAGGATAAAGAATACAAGAATCCCTATAAACACCTGTTCCTTGAATGGGAGGAGACAAAGGCAGGAAAGACAGAGGGAACCGAAGTAGGAGTACCTATTAGAGGTGCTTCCAGCTTGTAGAAGTGGCAGCACTGCCTGAGCTATGACACTACCCTGTCCTGTAAGCACTGAGGTCCCTTGACTTATGCAGGGCAATGTCTCCATTGTAATCAGGAGTAGCCCTAGCTGTGTATGACCAACCTAAGCTATTGAACAGCACAGCACAGCAACACGACACACAGGGCATCAGTTGCTTCACCTTGCAATCTGCGATGACCAGGAGTTGAGGACAGGAGCATACCAAGTATCAGGAGTACAGGAAAAGATAAAACTAAAAATTCAAAGGGAAAATTTCTATTGGATGTTCATTACTTCTGAACTTTTGTTATGTAAAAAGAGGTCAATTGAGCTTGGTGGTGATGGCCTACATGCCTTTAATCTCAGCACTTTGGGAGGCAGAGACAGTCGGATCTCTGTGAGTTCGAGGCTAGGCTGGTCTACAAGAGCTAGTGCCAGGAAGGCTCCAAAGCTACAGAAAAACCCTGTCTCAAAACAAACAACAACAAAAGGTCAATTGAACTGTGACTTGTGTGCCGTGTGTGTGTGTCTGTGTGTGTGTGTGTGAACTTCTTAAAAGGAGAACCAGGGACACATCGTTACATGTTCCTCAAATTGTAGCTAATGTAATGGATGAGAACAAGGAAACTTAGTGTTAATGGTGAATATCTGTTCCCAATGACCATCGGCTACACTAGAAAGACAAGGCCATCCCAGGACCTTCATATCCCAATGTGACCTGCAGGTGGAATGGGTCAACCTCATCCTTTTAGTCTCTAAAAGAAGTTTAACTTCTCAGGCTTAACAGTGATCAGTTGGTGATATGGCTCAGTAAGTAATGGCATTTGCTGTGCAAGCTTGGTGACTTGAGTTTGATACCTGGAGCCCAGGTAAATGTGGAAGGAGAGAACTGACATCGTGAAGCTGTCCTCTGCCCTCCATATATGTCCTGTGGATGCCTTCTCCCATATCACACACACACACACACACACACACACACACACACACTCATTTAAAATGTCCTCTAAAAATGAAATCTCACGGCCTGCCATTGTTGAGCAAGAGAATTTAGAGCAATCTAACGACACATCTCTTATCAGTATAAATGGACATTATTTCTAAAGCCAAAATAGTGGTTTTGTTGGTGAGAAGTTATTTATCCACCCTCGCCCCTATCATACACAGCTCAGGGTATAAAATGTGAATAGCATCGAACTCTGGCACAGAAACCCAAGTTCAGTCCTTACCTCAAGATTAAATAAAGCACATTTAAATTCTGAGAGTAAGAGGCTGACAAAGACGATTTTCCTAGATGAACATTTCTCACCTGGGCTTTATTTTTCCGGAAGGAAGACACTGCGTTGGTTATGCATTGATCAAACTTTTATTGTAGCAGCTGTACTTCCCAGACCTGGAAAAGTGATTCAGGCACAACAAGAGAACATAAAAGCACAACTGTAACGGCTTCAAGTCCCAAAGAGGCAATTACAAGTTTGATTCCAGCGAGGCAGCTGGACTCCATCGGAAAGCTAAACACCTTCTCCATATTAAGTAGTTACAAAGGCGAGTGCTCGGGATGTAAATAATAAATTTGCTGTGCAGTCATATTTTTAAAGCACATCCCTGTTAATACATGGGAAGAATAAGGCAATAAATTTCACACTAATTCCTGTGCAGAGGAGAATTTAACAGAGTTCAAATGTGTCGAGAGAGATACGAAATAAAAAGCCAGGTATGAAATATCTAATTGTAGGGATAAAGCAAATGAGAAAAGATGAGACTAATACACCCAGGATGGGATTGTAACTCTTTAACCACTTGGAGCTATGTTCAGCCTAATGCAGCTTTTTGTATGCATGGTGTTTCTCTGCCTCTCTCGGAAAGAAAAATGAAAGTAAATGGGGCATTGTGCTGCTTCCCAAATTAATTCACAAAAGCCCAGGACAAGACATTCACAGAACTAATCATTGCATACTTTCAAATCCATTTCTGTTTCGGAATTCTTCAAGGTAGGAATTGAGAAGGAATTTATTCTGAATTCTTTCCAACGTAAGAGTACGTTGGCTCTCCCAAGCTCCCCTTTGAATCCTCCAAACATGCTCATTAATTTACTAACCTGCCAAACACTTAATGCCAATCACATATCAGACATTGGGGGAAGAGAATCCCAAACACCTTAAACCCCAAAGAGCCATGGGTTAGTGGTATGAACAAATGGGCACATAGACAACTCCAGTTTAAAACAAAACGAAACCCTGAGTAAAGATACTGAGAATGTGAAACTGCAAAGAGAAAAACTGGAAACTCTACTGTTTTGAGTAAGGATTCAGACAGAGGCTCCCAAGAAGAAAGAGTTTGAATAATGTTTCGACACTCTTAGTTTTTTTTCCTTCCAAATGATGCTATTTATTGATGCCCATAGAGAAAATACAAACTGTACTCCTTCCTCAGAGCCAAAATATAGGTGAATTTAAAACTTAAACTCAAAAAGCAAAAAGTTGACCATTTAGGAGAAAATGTAAGCCACTCCTGACTACAGAAGGCTTGGTAGCAAAACCAAACAACAATAGCAACAAAACCAAAACCAATAAAATTTATACAAACAAAAATGGTAAAAGGAGGTAGTAAAATCACCAAGACTTGCTGGAAAGTAATTAGAAGACTCGAATATTCTCAAAAACTTCAAAACACGGATACAAATCTGCTCCTGTGGAGCCTGAAGTATGGCATGGGGTATCAAGGAAGGAAAGCACTGATTTGTACAGAGTAGTTTTCACGAGGAAATTGGAAAAGGCAGGTGTCTGAGGGATGAGCTGATGGATGTGTGGCAGATAACAGTCAAGTCGCTTCAACTTAAGGGATATGAGATGCTTCCTGCTGAGACACGTCCTTCCTAGAAATTTTTCATCTTGGGAGTTTGTGGGTCAACCAAGAACAGAATGTCATTATGAGTGAGAACATCACTTGTGGAGCTGGCAGCAAGGGTAATTCAGACAAGCGTATTTAATTTTCCTAATAATTTACCCTTCTTCGACTTGCCAGCTCCTATCTAAAATCTACAAAGTCAACTGCTTTTTCCCATATACATGGCAACTATTCCTATATGCTTTGATTTTAATTTCCAGGTTTTCTCAACCCATATTCATACCTACCCTTGTCTAACTGCTCCTGAACATCAGGTAGAATGATTGTTCTCTATGGTCTTGACTTAAATCATTTGGTTCATGGCATTAACATTTATAATGGTTTCTAC
Organism: Alexandromys fortis; assembly: GCF_014885135.2. NCBI lineage: Eukaryota > Metazoa > Chordata > Mammalia > Rodentia > Cricetidae > Alexandromys > Alexandromys fortis. The sequence goes on from NW_026067970.1 coordinate 6,495,526, forward strand.
TCCATAAGGCAACATCACACAATGACACCCAATTTCCTAAGGATGTGTCTTTATAGCTAAGTGTAGTATAGCATGAAATGTTAGCAAATTCCTAAACAAATGCAGACAATGGCTTGATGAAAGCCCACATTAATATGTTTGTATGCACTGAGTGAGCAAAGCCTTTGGGGACTTTTAAGACCTGAAACATAACACTTCTGTTTTCTTCATACAAAGTCTCTCGGCCTGAAGTCATTTCCCTTTCTTCTCTCCTATCATGAAACCAGACTGTAGGAATCAGAAGTTACCAAAGATGCCATGAATTCTAGAGCAGAGTAAATTATTTCATCATGTCTTCTCACATATTTAAAAAGCATACAGTAGTTTTAAGCCTGGGCAGAGTACACAACAGCAGTATGCCTCCCTCACAGGGGGCCCTGTCTAGTCTGTGTAACCACCAAAGGCTTTCTGTCTAACCCTGAAGACTCATTTGTGGATTATAAAATGTTTAAACATAAACCCCAACATTGCCATTTACATAGCCTGAGACATTGGACCAGTCTCTTTCTGAGCCTTGGTTCTTATGCAGAAAATGGGAATGGTATCCATTCCAAAGTATCCTGGTGTGGGACCATGGTCTGTATTTTGTCATTTATATTAAATAAACACTGATTGGCCAGTAACCAGGCAGGAAGTATAGGCGGGACAACCAGATAGGAAGTAGAGGTTAGTCAAGGAGAATTCTGGGAAGAAGGAAGCTCTTTCTGCAGTTGTAACCCTGCCACAGAAGAAGCAATATGTGACTGCCTCACTGAATAAGGTTCGAAGGCTAACATAGACAAGAATAATAGGCTAATATAAGTTATAAGAGTTAATAAGAAGCCTGAACTAATGGGCCAATCAGTTTATAACTAATGTAGATCTCTGTGTAATTTCTTGAGGACTTAACGATTGTGGGAACTAAGCAGGACAGAAAACACTGACAACATCCTGGGTTAAGTGAAATAATTCCCATGACATTATAATTTTCTGGGAAACTGAGGTAAAGGTGTGATAGACACTATAGTTACTACACTTATCTGCAGGGTCTTGGTGGAAACTCTTCTGGGCAAGGTGCTGAGGGTATGACATGGTTTGAAGTCATGGTTCAAAGGTATAGGCCATTTTATCAAAAGCACATGTCCATCATTCTGTCTCCAGAAGACTTTCCTAGAATTGTAAAACTGAGAACTTGCTCCTGAGATTCAAGATAATCTACAGTGTAGAAGATAAAGCCAGACATTTGGCTGCAGCAAGACCTGTAAGTGGAAGCTTGAACTCTGAGTAGCAGCCACTTTTCTCACCCTGGTGTCTCACAGAGATAGCCACCTGAGAAGCAAATCTTTACTTTGGCTTACAGCTTCAGAAATGTCATCCTATTATAATGTGGAACCAGAGCAGAACAGAGAAATTCTGTCATGGTGACCCAAAGGAAGAGAGGGAGAAAGGAATTCAAGGCAATATAGAGCCTTAAGGGTATGGCTACTTTCTCTAGTTAGGTTTTACCCTCTCCACTTTATTGCCTCAGTGTAAATCCATCAAGGAATTCATTCATTCATTACATTAGAACACTTGTGATCTAATTGCCTCTAGAACCACATTCACAGACTCTTGCAGAGGCAATACTTTAATCTATGCCCTCCATAATTCCTACTAGAATCAACTTGACAACCTGAATTAACTCTCAGCATGTATATGAGTGTGGTATAATAGTGATGGCATGAACTGTGGACATGATGCTTTGCCACAGAGACCGAGAAGCTGTATGTTTCTGGATCTCCAGGAACTTTCTGTAGTGGGCTTTCACATTATGGCTAAAATAGGGATAGAGAGAGGGAACAGAGGGAGTCACTCAACAGCCAGTATTAAGAAATTACATGAGATTTTCTCAAGGGTGACTACTCAACAAATAAAGATTGATCTAGAGAAAACTATGCCTTTACTCAGGCTGGTCTGCTAGGAGAGCCCAGGTGCCATTCTATATCCACATTTGTTGTGTGACTTTTCCTGCAGATGTAGACAAACACCTCTTTACTCCAGACAGCCACCAAGGACAGACCCTAGACATGATTCTGCCCAAGTTCATTTTAGTGAACCAGTGAGTTTCTTGAATTTTCTTATGGGGAGAAAGATGGGAGATTCAAAGGCAGACACACCCCCAGAATGCCCACTCTAGAAAGAGGGATGGCTCAGGAATGGAGCATTCATGAAGCCTTATGCACTACTTATAGGTAGCTTAGCCAATTAGTCTTCTAACTCTAGCAATCTTAGTAGTATATAACTTGGATGGGATCTCTTAGTGTTATAATTTTTGAGTCATGCTAAATTGTAGGAGTGCTTCCTTCCAGGAGGGAGCCCTTCAGTTCAGAAGAAATGGCTTCAAAGCAACAGTATGGTCTGCACATCCCATATGCCCTCTAGAAGGCTGATTGTAATGTGTCTGTCTCTCATTTATTCATATATGATATTCTCAGACTAGGACTAATCACTGTGTATTTGGATTTATTAATTGTTTGATGTGGGATTCCCCTCTGTATGCTGTGAATATGTTTTATTGCCATTGGTGAATAAAGAAGCTGCTTGGGCCTATGACAGGGTAGAATATAGCCAGACTGGAAGAGATATAGCAATAGAGTTAACAGAGTCAGGGAGATTACATGTAGCCACTGGAAGAGACCAATGTTGGAACCTTGCTGGTAGGCCACGACCTCGTGGTGATACATAGATGAATAGAAATGGGTTAATTTAAGATGGAGGGGGTAGCTAGAAATATGCACAAGTGGCCAAGAAGTAATGCAATTAATATAGTTTCTGTGTGGTCATTTTGGGTCTGGGCAGCCAGGAACAACTGAGCAGCTTCTGCCAACGGTTGTCTTTGTTAGGGTTTCTATTGTTGTGATGAAACACCATAACCAAAAAGCAAATTGGGGAGGAAAGGGTTTATTTGACTTAAGCTGTCACATTGCTGTTCATCACTGAAGGAAGTCAGGACAGGAACTCAAAACAGTTCAGGAACCTGGATACAAGATGATTCAGAGAGAGTGGAAGGGTGCTGCTTACTGGCTTGTTCCTCGTAGCTTGCTTGGTCTGTTTTCTTATAGAACCCAGTGCTCAGGGATGGCACTACCCACCATGGCCTGGGTCCCCTCCACCCCATCGAGAAAATGCTTTACAGCTTGATCTCATGGAGACATTTTCTCCATTGAGGCTCCTTCCTCTCTGATGACTCTAGCTTGTGTCTAGTTGACACACAAAACCAGCCACTGCAGTTATTTTCCTCCCATTTCTTAGAGTTTAGAGTGTAGACTACACTTTTTCACTTTTTCTTCAGTATCATTTTCCTTTCCTTTTCACCAATTTGTTCCACAGGTATTTCTTTCTGAAACCTTTCTTTTCCTTGTAATGCTCTTCCACCCCATTCCCCAGAATCACATGTGTTTTATAAACTATTTTTCTTTTGCCGTGAAGACTTGGCAGGTCTAGTGAAGACAAGCATCAGCTTTACTGAGCTAGCCTAACATGTCACCTGTTCGCCTCTTTGCTGATGATACCTTGAAAATCTTTATTTGTTTCTCAAAGTACTTTACGAATTTTTGCATTTAATTTGTCCAAGTTAAAATGCTGAGCATCATTGAAAAATTATTATTGGTATGCTTAGTGCCAAATAATGTCCATAGAAGTATCTGTAATAGAGAATTGACTTTGGTGTTACCTATTTAATAACAACCCAAAGGAGTGGTTTAGAAAACTGAGTCTTCTTGTTTTCAAATCCAGAATAAGATTAGGCAAACATTATGTTAACTTAGTATTTTTATTAGAGATTAATAGTATAAAACATGAAGAGGAATGTAACAGGAGGAAAGTGAGGGAGGAGAGTAAAATGAGGGAAACCAGAGAGAAGAATTAAAGAAGGGACTTATAGAAAGATCTTTATACATGAATGTTCTTGGCTATTCACCACATTTTCTTATTATTTATGTACACCCTGCAATTGTATATTGAGAATTTATATGTAAATTTTATCTTTATAATATGAGATTTTAGTTTTTTCCCCAATTGAATAAAAAATTCCAATAGATCACACATCCTGGTTCAATAGTTTGACTTCTACAGAGGACCAAAATGATAAACAGTGGTATATTTACTATTGTCTCTTTTGCCAAGAAAAATTGAGAAATTGTGTAATTAACATATTCATAAAAATCTGAGGAAATGTTGAAAAATGTGGGATTTCATTTACCTCGGGGATCTTCAAACAACCTAGCTGTTGCCAAGGCAATGGGTTGCTCTCCACAAATTGATAGCAAGGACCCATTATTGAAGACTGCAACTATACAACTCATTGAACATGGAGAAGCTGATCTGTTGTCCACATAGAACATTCACCTATATGCTAGCATCTTTGGTAAAGAAAGGTATTCTACATTGTACCAAAAGAGAAATATAAACACCAAAGCAGCCACAAAACCTTTGATCTACGATGGTGTCATGAGTGCAAGATATGCTAGGGCAATGGTGACACAAAACTTGTGCAGTGACAAACCAGTATCTGAATCAACTTAAGGTCCTCTCCACCAGATGAAACCCCATACTACTGCATGGGTGACCAAGAACCAGGGGTTAGATAGACCAGAGCCCTAAGGTAAAATCAAATACTACTGGTTTAAAAGCAAAACAAAACCAAAATGATAAATAATCCCTATGGTATTTTGCTGTACTCATAGATCTGTGCCTTGCTCAGCCATCATCAGAGAATCTTCCTCCTGCTGCACATGGGAACAAACAGAGACTTATAGTTGGAATGAGAGACTTTGAAACACTCAACCATAAATGGTCTGTCTCCATCAAACCCCTGCCCTTAGAGTTCAGGGAACACAATGGAAGGGAGGCAGAGTGTGAGAGCTGGAAGGGATGAGGGAACACTAAGAAAACAGGGCCCTCTAAGTCAACCTGAGCAAAGCTCATATGAACTGATTGCATGCACAGGGCTTACTCAAGTCTGTACCAGATCTCTTCATGTTAATTATGGCTTCTTGTTTTGTGTTTAGGTAGGATTCCTGAGTTTTATAATGAGTGGATCTCTAATTCTTGTGCCTTCTTTTGGGCTCTTTCCCTTCTATTGGTTTGTCTTGCCCATCTTTGATGTAATGTTTTTGTTTTATCCTATTGTATTTTGGTTTGTTATATTTTATTATTACCTCTTAGAATCCGGATTTTTTTTTCTAATGAGACAGAAACAGAGTAGATTGAAATGGGAGGGCATGCGGGGAGGAACTGGGAGGAGTAGATGGAGTGAAAACCATGGTCAAGATATATCACAAGAGAAAAGAATCTACTTTCAATCAAATGAAAAAATATATTATTATAAAGTAACACACAAAAATTCTACTAGAAATTCAAAAGAAATAAACATATTGCCTAACGCAACTGAATATCTGAATAAACTGTAGTCATGGATGCTTCATATTTGAGGTGTGGTAGGGCCTGATATGCTGGGAGTCTGCTACCACTCAGGTTGTAAGAGAAGCAATGTCACAGAGAGTCATGACATCAACTCATCTTTTTCTACTTAGTTAGTCCTCAGGTTCAAAAAGGGAGAGAGGCCGCCTCCTCTGGACCTCCTGGGCTCACCTGGTACTTGGCTCTGTTACCACATTAGGAAGTTGTGGGAACTCTGTTAACCCAGAGGCAGACGAATTCGACTTCATTTCTGCTGTGGGGTGACGGTCCTCCTTCTCTACCTACTCCTGCTGTCAGGATGTCTCCCCTGACCAAGAACCCAAAATCATTAGAGTGAGTGGCTCAACCAAACTCACTGAAACTGTGAGCAAAAGGATTCTTCGGCCCTTATGTTTTAAAATCAATTATATGGTCACTGAAACCAGCCTAAATAATTTCTGAGATTTTCTGCCTCCTCTATTAAGCAGGCTTACTTTCGTATATTCACCCCTCAAGACTCTTGTCAGTCCTTAATGTTGCTTAGTTTTGTCTTTTTGCTTATTTGTTGTTTTCTCTTGTTCCTCATTTTTAAAAATTTTACATACAAACCACAGTTTCCCCTCCCTCATCTCCTCCCATTCTCTTCCCCCCCAAATCCCACCTCCCTTCTACACCCCCATCCACTCCTTTTCTGTCTCCATTCAGATAGGGTAAGGCCTATGGGAATTGACAAAACATGATATATCAAAATTGAGACAGGACCAAGCTCCTCCCCGGCATCAAGGCTGAACAAGGCATCCCAAATAGGAATAGATTCCAAAGAGCCAGCTAATGCATCAGGGAGAGGTCCTGGTGTCACTGCTAGGGGTGCCACAAAAGACCAAGCTATCAACTGTCATCTGGGTGCAGAGGGCCTAAGTTGGTCCCATGCCAACTCCCTAGCTAACTAGCCAGAGTATGAGAGCTCCCAAAAGTTCAGGTCAGCTGTCTCTGTGGATTTGTCCATAAAGATCTTGACTCCCTCTTGCTCATATGATCCCTCTTCCCTGTCTTTAACTGGACTTCTGGAGCTAGGCCTAGTGCTTGGCTGCGGATCTTTTCATCTGCTTCCATCAGTTATTGGATGAAGGCTCCGTGATGACAATTAGGGGAGTCACCATTCTGATTACAGGGCAAGGCCAGTTCAGTCACCCCCTCCACTATTGTTTCGGGTCTTAGCTAAGGTCATCCTTGTGGATTCCTGGGAATGTCCCTAGCACCAGATTTTTCTCTAACCCCATAATGGCTCCCTCTAACAAGGTATTTCTTTCATTGATCTCCCACGCCTTCCCACCCCCGACTCAACCATCCCATTTGCTCATTTTCTCATTCTCCATCTCATCCCCTCTTCCAGCCCACCCTAGTTTAGCCAGGAGATCTCATCTATTTCCCTTTCCCAGGGAGATCTATGTGTTCCTCTTAGGGGCCTCTTTGCTCCCTAGCTTCTCTGGAGCTGTGGATTGTAGTCTAGTTAACCTTTGTTTTACATCTAGTATCAATTTATGAGTGAGAACACACAATGTTTGTCTTTCTGAATCTGGGTGACCTCACTCAGGATGATTTTTTTTTCTAGTTTCATACAATTGCCTGTAAACTTCAAGATGTCATTGTTTTTTCCAGTTAAGTAATACTCTATTGTGTAAATGTATTACATTTTCTTTATCCATTCTTTGATTGAGGACCTCTAGGCTGTTTCCAGGTTCTGGCTATTACAGATAATGCTGTTATAAATTTATTTGAATAAATAAATGTCCTTGTTGTATTATTGAGCATCCTTTGGATATATGCCCACGAGTGGTATCACTGGGTCTTGAGATAGATTGATCCCAATTTGCTGAGAAGTCACCATACTGATTTCCAAAGTGACTGTACAAGTTTGCACTCCCACCAACACCCACCCCATCCTCTCCAATATAAGCTGTCCTTAATGATTTGGGTCATAGCCATTCTGACAGGTATAAGAGTCATCTTGATTTGCATTTTCCTGATGACTTAGAATGTTGTTGAGCAATTCTTTATCTGTCTTTTGGTTATTTGAGAGGCTTCTAATGTGAGTTCTCTGTTTAGATCTGTATCCCATTTTTAATTGGATGATTTGGTATCTTAATGTCTAGTTTCTTCACTTCTTTATATATTTTGGAGATTAACCCTCCATCAGATGTGGGGTTGGTGAAGATCTTTTCCCATTCTTTAGGTTGTTCTTTTGTTTTATTTACCATGTCCTTTGCCTTACAGAAGCATTTCAGTTTTAGAAGGTCCCATTTATTGACTGTTGCTCTTAGTGTCTGTGCTGCTGGTATTATATTTAGGAAGTGATCTCCTATGCCAATATGTTCAAGGCAACTTCCCACTTTCTCTTGTAAGAAGTTCAGTGTGGCTGGATTTATGTTGAGGTTTTCAATCCACTTGGGCTTAAGTTTTGTGCATGGTGATAGATATGGATTTATTTGCAATCTTCTACAGGTTGACACCCAGTTATGCCAGCACATTTCTTGAAGATGCTTTCTTTCTTCTACTGTACAATTTTGGTTTCTTTGTCAAAAATCAGGTGTTTATAGATGTGTGAATTAATATCAGGGTCTTCAGTTCAATTCCATTCTTCCACGTGTCTGTGTTTATGCCAATACCAAGCTGTTTTTATTACTGTAGCTCTATAGTAGAGTTTGAATTCAGGGATGGTGGTCCCTCCAGAAGTTTTTTTTATTGTACAGGATTGTTTTTGACTATCCTAGGGTTTTTGGTTTTCCATATGAAGTTTAGTATATTTCTTTTGAGGTCTGTGAAGAATTATGTTGGGATTTTGATGAAGATTGCATTTAATCTATACATTGCTTTTGTAAGATTGCCATTTATATTATGTTTATCCTACATATCCAAGAGCATGGGAGATCTTTCCATTTTCTAATATCTTCTTAAATTTCTTTCTTTAAAGACTTAAAGTTCTTATCATATGGGTCTTTCACTTGTTTTGTTAGAGTTACACCAAGATATTTTATGTTATTTTTAGCTATTGTAAAGGGTGATGTTTCTCTGATTTCTTTCTCATCCCATTTATCACTTGTGTATAGGAGTATTACTGATTTTTTTAAAAATTATTTTTTTATCCCACCACATTGATTAAGGTGTTTTTCAGCTATAGGAGTACCCTGTTAGAATTTGGGGGGGCATCAATTATGTATATTATTATATCTTCTGCAAATAGCAAAAGTTTGACTTCTTCCTTTCCAATTTATATCTCCCTTTGTTGTCTTATTGCTCTAGCTAGACTTTTGAGTGCTATATTGAATAGATATGGAGAGAGTGGACAGCCTTGTCTTGTTCTTGATGTTAGTAAAATTGCCTTGAATTTCTCTCCATTTAATTTGATATTGGCTGTCAACTTGCTGTATGTTGCCTTTATTATGTTTAGGTATGTTCATTGTATCTCTGATCTCTCTAAGACTTTTATAACAAAGTGGTGTTGGATTTTGTGGAAGGCTTTTTCAGCATTTAACTAGATGAGCATGTGATTTTTTCTTCCAGTTTGTTTCTATGATGGATTACATTAATAGATTTTCTTTTTTTTAATATTTATTTATTTATTATGTATACAATATTCTGTCTGTGTGTATGCCTGCCGGCCAGCAGAGGGCACCAGACCCCATTACAGATGGTTCTGAGCCACCATGTGGTTGCTGGGAATTGAACTCAGGACCTTTGGAAGAGCAGGCAATG